>NC_056735.1:547976050-548120343 GCF_019279795.1 Protopterus annectens
AAAGGTCCTCCATCAATATATTTTGAGAAGATCCTGTTAACATGGCAGTTATAAAATCACAACTGCCTTAACAATTGCTGGATCATGTTCCCTGCTTTTCTCTGTCAAATACCTTTCACAGTTCAACAAAGAGGCCACTTACCAGAGTCCATTGTATTGAGTCAGCAATGGACATGGATGTAGTCTTAGTACTGCAGCATTACCAGAATCTGTACTCTCTGTTGAGCAGAGTGCTGTATGATTTATTGCAATATTTTATATGACTGTAAATAAGTGCAGGTTGTACTTCTTGTCTATGTTTTCAGCATTTATATAAATACAACTTAAACTTCTTTACATTATCCTAAGTCTTAACTTTCCCATGCAATTGAATTGCATGGATTCACCAAACTTTCAGAATAAACACCTATTCACTCTGTAGCTTTTTGAGTGTTTCAGCCATTTCTTGAAATCATAGTTTTATTTGTACATCATTGCATTCTGCATGGTACCTTTGCTTGAAAACATTATGTATGCATATGTGTATTTGTAAATCTTATGTAACAGACGCTTCAGATGACAGTCAATTTTAATTGTTCCTTACATACTACATCTGCCAAGCTCACATGGGACCATAGCAATCTTCCCCTAGATCTGTTCTTTAATTGACACGCATTAACAAGGTAAATATATAAGTAATCCAGTTTGCTGCTATTCATATCATTTTATGGACAGAATAATTTTTTTTCTGAGCTTTTCAGTCTGACTATACCTCCCAGTCTGTTATTCAACTTACATATTAATTATGCTTGGATTTTGGACTACAGTATCTGCTACACATAACATTACTTATTTTCAAATCATGCAGGTCTTCAGGTGATAATACTAAATACTTTACTTGGCTATGTTAAGTTTACTTCAGTTCACAACACCACTGAATCACATTAGTCCGCGTTTAGTAAGACACATTCCTAAACTAAATATTTTAGATATAATCAAAGGCTTTTTCTAAGCTCTTGATGTAAACTTTGTAAATTTAATTCATGTGTATTGTAAGGATTTCGGCTTATCTGACAAACATCAAAAATTGGCTTGATTCTAGTTATCACTGCACAGTGATTCTAGTTAGCATTACACAAATTGTATAAGTGATTCTAGTTATCATTACACAAATTGTATAAGTGATTTTAGTTATCATTATAAAAATTGTATAAGTGATTCTAGTTATCATTATACAAATTGTATGTGATTCTAGTTATCATTATACAAATTGTATAAGTGATTCTAGTTATCATTACACAAATTGTATAAGTGATTATAGTTATCATTACACAAATTGTATAAGTGATTTTAGTTATCATTATACAAATTGTATAAGTGATTCTAGTTATCATTATACAAATTGTATAAGTGATTCTAGTTATCATTACACAAATTGCATAAATGATTCTAGTTATCATTATACAAATTGTATAAGTGATTCTAGTTATCATTATACAAATTGTATAAGTGATTCTAGTTATCATTACACACATTGTATAAGTTAGTACCGAGGTTAGATTCTGGGATATGTAACATAGTCTATTTTGATCTAAGTATGGCACCACAAACTCCATGACCTATTTTGTAATTAGCTTTATTATTTTATTTATCTTCATTTTGTCCATTATCATAGGAGATCCAAATATTTTCTGTAGTCTACTAATGTCAGCAGTTGGCTTTAGGGTCGGACTAGTGGTAATAGCTTGGTGCTTAAAGAAACTGATGTTAGTAATTGAGGAACACCTTTTGCATTAACAACATCACTTCAACTCAAATAAACAAACATGCTCGTATTTTCAGAGTCCATACCTCTCAACTGTACAGATTTTTGCAGAACGTCCAGATTTTTGCCTTATACTTTTGGTCCATTTTTCATAAAATTGTGGTTTTCTGGCAAATCAGTGGCAAATCATTAAAGACTGAAGTTAGAAAATAATGGCATTTGAGTTTCAGACTTCATAACCTTCAGAAAATTTATGCTAATGCAAAACCTGTAATTCTATCAACTTTCTAAGTTTGTAAGAGCAATAATTAAAAATTTTCCCTATTGTTATGCCTTTGTTCCACTTTTATTAATGGCTTTGTACAGTTTTTTTTCTGTAAGAGGTTCAGAGCTATGTTTCAGACTATGATTATTGTGCAACATTATAGCAATAATTCTACATAATTGTTTTATAACTGTTTGACTGTTTATATTATGTGTGTGTGTGTGTGTGTGTGTGTATTTATTTCAACATACATATACATATGTATGGGTAGTACAGTAGTGTACTGGTTAGCATTGCCGCCTAACAGTAAAAGGTTCTCTGGTTCAATTCTTGGCTAGGCAGTTTGATTCTTGGCTGGGGTGCCTTCTGTATGGAGTATGCATGTCCTCTCTGCACTGGCGTGGGTTTCCTCCAGGTGCTGTGGTTTCCTCCCACATTCAAAAGGTGGATTGGACACTCTAAATTAGCAATAGGTGTGAGTGGGTACATTTGAGTGTGTGTGGTGCACCCATTGAGGAGAATTGTGCCTTGGGCTTGCAAACAGTGCCAGGAAAACCCATCATTGCTACAGAAACAATGAGTGCTGAAAGGTGCTCATTACCCTATGCACCACATAGTACATAAACAGGAAAGAAAGATGGAGAGACATATGTATATCTACGCTTACTTTTCTTAAATCTAGCTACTCTTTATTTTGCTGCTTTTTCCACATAAGTGTCTTAGAAAATCTGTCTTTTTGTCTTTCTTTTTCATTTCTCATCAGGAAATAGTCACATCTGTTTATTTCCAACAGTATACATGTTTTATTATAATGTGAGTTCTCTATTTAATTTTGGTAAAACTCTTGCATTCTTTCCTGTTACAGCCAATGCTTTCTGAAATTTTTTTTCCATATAGTCTCTTTTCTTGCATACATTCTAGCTCATCTAATGTGGTTCATTTTTACTGTGGCAATGTTTATTCATTTGTTAGTAATGATTCCTTCTATTATCCTCAGTATTTTGCAGTGTAATGTTCCAGTACCTTTCTGCAGCCATGATCTATACCTCAGTCAGTCAGACCTAATATCTATATACGGTTTGCTATCAAAATGTAGAAAAGCACTTATGTGAAACTGGGATGGTTGAATGCATCTTTTCCAGTTTCTGTAATGCTGTTCCGAAAATGTTTGAATGTACATTAGCGAATGGAAGTGTGCATTCGTTAATGGGCATCCAACATTCTGATAACAGATCGTACTATGGTGGGGATCGGGTAATTTACCCTTTTTTCACTGTAGTATGATCCTGGAGCTGGAATATAAATATATAATATGCAGGAGGCAAAAATGTTACTGGTAACACAGACTTTTGACATTGGAACTTCCTGTGTTTGAATGTTGTTTCTGTGGTTATCATTCCCAACACGTTGGTAATTCCATATTGCCAAATTCGGCAAACAAATTTTATCAAAATGTGGTCAATTATTTTGATATTCCACATTTTGATAGGAAAACTATATGCGCTGCCTTAATTTTCTAGATACCTCTATAATGCCTAACTCTTCAACTTTCCTTAGCCTTTTCCACACTATTTCTTATATGAAATGAAGCTTGTATATCATACTGTTTAAGGTCTTACAGAACTCTCCTTTGACAGGACGTACTTTATTTGTTTATTTTTAATTTTGTAACATCCATATTCTTCTTGCAATTCATCTTAAAATGATTTGCAGAATTATAACAGTTTCATTGGAGTATCCTGATATTTCTTGCTGCGAAATGTTTTGACTTGTTGCTATTTTACAGGAACACATTAGTAATACACATTTTTTGGACTGGTTATGGATTTAAATTTGAGGCACCACTTTCATTCACTGTATTTTTGTTGTAGTAGAGCCAGTAAGTGTCACAAAATGCTGTCTTGGATGCATACTGTAAATTCTACTAGTATATTTCATTGGTACTTGTTCTCACTTAGTTGTACAGAATATTACTGACTGTGCTATCTTGTTATTTAATACTCCCCCTTCCATCTTAAATAACTTTGTATTTTATCCTGATTATGGTTTTTTGTTATTTAATACTCCCCCTTCCATCTTAAATAACTTTGTATTTTATCCTGATTATGGTTTTTTGTTATTTAATACTCCCCCTTCCATCTTAAATAACGTTGTATTTTATCCTGATTATGGTTTTTTGTTATTTAATACTCCCCCTTCCATCTTAAATAACTTTGTATTTTATCCTGATTATGGTTTTTTGTTATTTAATACTCCCCCTTCCATCTTAAATAACTTTGTATTTTATCCTGATTATGTTTTTTTGTTATTTAATACTCCCCCTTCCATCTTAAATAACTTTGTATTTTATCCTGATTATGGTTTTTTGTTATTTAATACTCCCCCTTCCATCTTAAATAACTTTGTATTTTATCCTGATTATGGTTTTTTGTTATTTAATACTCCCCCTTCCATCTTAAATAACTTTGTATTTTATCCTGATTATGGTTTTGATTGTTCAATTTTCTAGTGAATTGTCCTTTCTTTTTTGCGGGGACTTGTCCTACACATTTTAACAAAGTGACTATGTATATATATATATATATATATATATATATATATATATATATATATAAAACAAAAAAATACTGTTTAATCAGCTACAGAAAGAAACAACATCCCTGATGTAGAGTATGTTATTAGAGAGGATATACTGAGCTGACAGAACATATTTTTCAGTGTTGCCCACATCTGAGATGCAGTTTAATCTGAGTGCTTGGAATTTAACATTTACTCTGTGGTTTACTCTTCTTGTCAGAATCTAGCTACATCTGACAAAATACTTCTGAGTGACACACTCTATAGCAATATGCATGGGTGGGTCAGGATTTTAACAGTAGAATCTGAAATTCTCCTACATTTCAACCTCTTGCAGTTCCATGATACTATCTACCCTGAAATAATTCATTGTCATGTCCAATTAGGCCATTGCAATGTCATTACCTATCACCATCAACCCTCATCCAATTACTTGAGGAATCAGTCACCCAGCATTGCTTTTCCATTCCCAGAGCCATTGTCATCAGTTCTCTTCTGTTGTCTAGAAGTTATATTCTGATCATACGCTTATATTTTTATTTTCAGTTCTTATCTCTAATAAAATATTATTGCAGGTGCTCTTATTCCATATCTGACTCAACTGTCATCTCATTTGTTCTTTAGTGTGTCAGGTGAGTAGAGAAGCAAAGCTTCCACTGACTTAGTCTAGCTAGACTTAGCTATAAGCTTTTATTCACCCTGCCAATCAAACCACACAGAAAAGGAAGTAAGGATGAAAGAAAGAATGAATGAATAATGTGCAGGGCTATGACTATATACCCAAGATGAGCACAGATGCATTTTCTGAATACTGTATTTCAACAATAAACAAATGTAATATGACAAATTTATTAAAGTTTCATAACATTAATTAAACCAGTGTTTTCATGGCGTGATCACTAGACACCTAAAAATAAATGCATGCATGTATACATGAATGCCTTGATTTATGTATCTAGCTAGCTATCTACCTATTCCATTTGTTTACCATGAAAGTCTCAATGAAAGTGAAATCCTTTTCACCAGAGGCCCAGGAAGAAAAGCTCTAAAGGCACACACTGCAGGTATCACATTGCAAAATATACAACAGTCAACAAGAAAAACTTAAATAGTTTATAAGTAAAGCAGTAGAGTGCACTAATGACTAAGCAGATCAGTGATTAAGTATATAGAAATAAAAACTTTCATTTTAGTTATAACTGAAGAGAACATTAATTGATACTGCAAATACACTTACAGAAAATTATATGTTGTGAGATGTTACTGTTAGAATCAGGTATAATGATCTGACTCATTTCATAAGACTAGGCCACTGTGGGCATGTCGGGTGCATATACTTTGAAATTTCATAGGTCAGACAGAAAAGAGTGGAAGAAGATAGAGGGCAGTTGATACTTTTTATGAAAGAATGCAGATGTTATTTATTAGCAGACATTATGGTTATATGATAATATTATAGTTATTTGACAGTTACTGTTTAACAGAGGACTGGAGTTGCAAAATTATGAGTTTTTATTTTAAGCATGTTGATTTTTTTTTTGTTTGTACTTTTTCAACCCCACTGTGTGTTGATCATCAGCCCACTGCACAGTCAAACATTCCATTCATGGCCCTTCACTGGGGTGCATGCTGACTGATATGGCCTGTTATTCAGACAGCCATTAGGAGTGGCTTGAAGTTTTCTTTGTTCTTTCTGCACCCCCATCACATCCACCCAATGATGCATAGAAGAGGGCCATTCAATGGGACAGTAGCAGATGATAGCAGAGAACCTCTGCTCACTTCTACAAGAGGAGTTCCCACAAGCATCCCCATCCCTCACCCCTCAAAGTATGAATGGTGAGCTTTCCAGTCTTCACCAGGAAGGTAGCATCGCCCTCTGTGACCATGATTTTCTGCAACCCCTCCATCCAGCCGGGACAGGCCTGCAGGGCATGTCCCTTTACTCCAATGTGCTCTCTGACTGGCCTCTCTAGTGCCAGGAGCTCAAGTCAAACTCCTGCATCCAGGATGCAGTCAGGAATTCATCCACTCTGCCACAAAATCATGCAAATCTGTTTGATTACTGGACACAAGTGAAACGTTTCATGAAGTCAAAGAAACTACCATATTTGTAGAAGATATCCAAAAATGCACTAGAATTCATTCTGCTTAAAATAACTGCTGTGTCATTTTCCAGTAGTATTATACTGAGATTTCAGCTATGGATTTCAAGAAACCTGGCTGGTTACATTTCATGATTTTCAGTCTTTTTTTAGGGTTATCCATGCTTGAAGAAATAACATCTGTTCCAGCAGAGTGAAAATGCTCAGTTAAACAGAGTATTTCATTTAGCCTATTATAATTTAAACCTTTAACACCACTTCACTTATGTCATTTACTGATGATAGCTGCTAACTGTATCTCACCAGAATATGATGTTTAGCACTTACATCATGGTTACAAAAGCCATGGAAATGAACAATAGCAAATAATTGATTAGTTGGCAGTAAATTCTGAATGATATTTGAAACTTAAGAAGACATCTCTAGCCTGTGTATGTTTCTGCACATTTAAGTATTAGACGTAATGAAGCTGTCCAATTTTATTTGCAGATATAAGATATATATAGGAAGTATATGGGAAAAAGTATTGGACAACATAACATTTTTCTGTGTTTGCAGTTTGAAAATGTATTTAAGCCTTTGCAGTACATTTAATGATACACTGTACAAATTATGTCACTTTGGAGCATCTGTAACCTACTGCACCATCTGCAGATAATATCTGTGAAGTGCTCTACTAGATTTGAGACTATGTGCTGAAAATGAAATTGCTCAATTAGACTTAAAAGAAAGGCTTCATTTGTCATAGTGAATTACTTTGGTCATTGCCTAGCATTTAGGAGGGAAAAGCAGGGCACAAGGGAGCATACTTTCTTAGCAGGTCAGATTAAGCCAGCTGCTTGAAATTAAGGAGTTTGTGGTGTCATACACACTGAACAAAGAGTGAAAAAATGATAGGTGATAACTTAATTATCTGCCACTGTCAGTTGGCAGAGGCTTTTAAACACGTCCAAAATGTCTTCCAAAATTTTACCAGGAGTGACAGCAGATTTTCAGAGATAAAATGCAGCAGTCTTTTTAGAACAAAACTGCGAGTGACTGAGATGAATTACCTTATTACACTCTCTCACATGACAAATGTACTTGATCAGCGCTGTGTTTCACAAGCACAGCTATAGTTATCCACAGGCAAATATTAATAGAAAGTTAACTTGTGAGTCTGTATGACAAGCTTTAAAACTAATACAAATGTATGCTCTGCAAGTGTAACTAGAAAAAAAAAACAAAGAAGAAATGACATGCATATATAAATCTCCTTGCTCAGTCCTTTAACCATTGGCTTTGAGATTCCCATTAATCACTGTGGTGGGAATTATTACTATCACCATCAGGTATTTCTTACCCAACTACTGTTAGTAGCATCATGAATGAGCTAAAACTAACACACCACCAGAAAACTAAAGTTACCAGGTTTTGAGACGACACAGTAGAGCTTAATTCTGTAACAAGCTGCTTATCTTGTTATTAGATTTTTTCAGCTAACATTTTTATTTCAGATATTAATGCACCGTATATTTGATGTTCATAGGGCATATTCCTGTAGAGGACAATCTGTCTCATGACCCTGCTAGTATAGTTATCTATTTTGTTTTAATTTACATTTATTAAATGGTTAAAATAACAGATCCAGGTACCCTTTTCAGCCATGAAATTGGACACATGACAAAGTCTTTATGAACTTGACAAGAATATACATATGAATCAAGAACAACAGTTAAGTAAATTGTGTATCAGAAAATTAACGTGCAGCAGCATTGCTTATTACATTTACACGAGATAGATGCACCGAGAAAACAATGACACTGCTAATTATGTATTAGACAAAAAATGTAACAACATACAGTAGTATGTAGTATGAATATACTGTATATACTGACTAACTGAGTATATAGATCAGTATTTATCAAAAAATAATGAATGTCTAGTGTATGTCCAGAATAAAATAACATAGTATCATAAAAGAACATAATAATATGATCTCATATCATTAGATATATCTCACCGAATCAGTATCCAGTGATATAGAATATTAAGTATATAGGTTCATAGGTAGGTACTAGGCTATCGGCCATCGGGTCTATACAAGCCTAGCCATAAAGATTCCCTGGCTATTGCTTCCCACAAATATTTACTTTCCTGGACCCCTGTCTAGCAGGGCTATTGATGTGATCCCCTGGGTGAATTTCCTATCTCCCATCCAATCATCAAGGTTCCCCTTCAAGAGGGCCATTGAGGTGCTCAGCCTGACATGTATGGGCAGCCTCTTTCAGAGTATGGGGAGTCTGTGTCAGCATATTCTATTCATCGTGATGGCAAGGTTAAGATCCCTAGAGCATGTGGCTCGAAGGAGTTGGGATTTCTTTAAGTATAGCATGTCCAACAACTCTGGGTTTGACATGGCCTTGTATGTTAGGCAGAGATTGCCTCTGAGCAGGTGATATGCGACAGAGTATAGCTGGAGTTTCTTTAGACGGTTAGCATAAGGCATCTGCTTTAGGCCTGTGATTCTTTTTGTGAGGTATGTCTGTGGACTTTCTAGTTGTTGCAGATGTCTTGTGAGGTACATACCAAACAAGGCATTGTATTCTATAATGGGTCTAATGAGGGATGAGTACTAAGGGACAATGACCTTTTTTTTTCTAGATAAAAAGCCCTTAGTGATGAGGTGTGCCAGATAGAAGGATTTTCTAACTGTTGTGGCTATGTGGTTATCAAAGTTGAGACCACTGTCCACCTGTGCCCTAGGTCTCTAATCACACTTTTGGTGTACTGCTACCAATGTGGTAGTTCACAGGTACATGTTTTTTTTCTCAAAGGGGACAACTATGCATTTTTTGGTATTTAGCTTGAGCCCATGGCTCTGGCACTAGGCATCTGTTTTGGTAAGGCCGTTTTGTAACATATCCACATAATTTGGGGGTTCAATAATGGCTCCCAGCTTGCAGTCATCTGCAAACTTTGTAAGCCAGAGTCCCTTGACCTGTACTTCAGAGAAGTTGATGCCAAACAAGAGTGGCCCCAAGACAGAACCCTGCGGTACACCACTTGTCACTTGTCTGGAGCTGGATTTGGAGTCAGCTACTTTTACAGTGTGTGTTCTGTCAGTAAGCCAGTTTGCAACCCATCGAGTGACATAGGGATTAATGACCAGCTTAGTAAGTTTATCTATGATTCCAGAGTGGGGGATAGTGTCAAAAGCTTTGGCAAGGTCCAAGTAGGCTGTGTAAACCACCTTACCCTCATCCACAGCTCTGGAGACTGATTCAAAGAAGTTGATCAGGTTCAGAAGGCAACATCGGCCCTTCACAAACCCAAACTAGGTGGGATCCAGTGTTTGAAGGTTGCCAATGTCTTTGTTTATAAGTTCCATGATGATGGGACGGTAGTTCCCAGGATCCAAAGTGGATCCCCCCCTTGTGGAGTGGGATGACTGTAGCTGTGGCCACTCTGTGGGCATGAAGCCTGAGGTGAGGCTATGATTAAACATGACACATAGGTGAGGTGCCAGTTCATTGTGTAGTTCATGCAGTACACATCACGGGATGTCATCTGGTCCCATGGATGCTGTATTCATGGCTTTTGAGAGTGCGTTTTTTATCTGAGTGGCCATGATTAATGGAATTTGACATTCTTTCGGTATTCACATGGGCCCTTTAAGGTGAGAGGGGGGGGGTAAAGTTGACACTTAGTCAATCTGCCAGGATATTGGAAATATCCTTGGGATCAGTATATCTAGTGCCAATCTGCTGTAGCTCAGAGCAGATCTGAGTATTGACATTTAGATTGTTGACATAGCTATAGAATGCCTTGTGGTTGTCTTTGGAGTCTTTGGCAATTTTGTTTTCGTAACTAGCTTTGGAAGATTTTATGAGGGATCTCAGCTTTCTACTGAAGCTGGTGAGATAGTTTTTTGAAACCTGGGTTCTTCTTCTTTTCAGAAACAGTTTCTTCCTTCTGTTGTACAGCTTATTTATGGCAGGGGATCACCATATTGGCTTCCTTTTTTTTAGAGGACAGCATCTTGGTTCTATTTGGGATGGCTCAGTCCATGCACGAGTGAATGTGCTTATACAGCACCATAGTGTAGGATTCAGCAGTTGAACTTCCAGTTCCCATCTGCATGGGTGTCATGACGTTTGTTACTTCTGACTTGAGAAGCATGAAGTTGGCTTTGGAGAAGTTTTTACAGAAGTTTCCTTAAAGGGGGATGGGAGTGGGATGTGGATGTCAAGGGTGATTAGCTTATGGTCTGATCAGACCAACGAGGGGGTGACCACTGGTGTGGATCATCGATCTCCCATGTTGGTAATGACCAGGTCTAGAATATTGGTACCCCTGGTGGAAGTATGAATTAGTTGCTCTAGGGCATTGGAATTTATGAATTCCAAGAACTGTTGAGCAAAGGTGTTGGTACAGGAGTAGTTTACCCAGTTAATGGCAGGGTAGTTGAAATCACCCAGTATTAGGGTGTTTGGTTGTATCTTAATATTTTCCAGTATGCTTAAAAAGGTGTAGTGAGAATCTTGGGGCATGGTGGGGGATCTGTAGCAAGCTACATTTTGTATTGCAGTCTTACCTAGTATTAGTTGCATCTGGAGAATTTCAGATGCATTGTGTTGGGCAACCAGCCTGGAGGTGTGAATATCCTTGGTGAATATGGACACTTCTCCACCTTTAGTGTTTTGGTCCTGGTTTGATGGTGGAACAGTATGGTATGAGTTGTAGCCTGGTATTGCAGGGGTGCTCTCTGGAGCTTTGAACCAGGTCTCAGTTGCTGCACAGATATCGATGTTCTCAATTTTTAGGAGAGCCTCGAGAGAGTGCACCTTGAAGTTTAGACTTCTAGCACTGAGTAGCATTACCTTCAGATTTTGCTTGCTTGTACCCATTACGGTGGTAGTTTTGCCTTTGAACCTTGCCTAAAAAGGCACTATAGGGGTTAGAAGAGCCTTAGCCAGTAACCTGAATCCCAGGGGCGACAGGTGCAAACCATCTCTTGCAAATCATCGTGGTTTGTCGATCATGGTGTCCCAGGCAGACAGATACTGGATCCTTTTTGATTGACACCAGAAGCTTAGTCAATTATTGAAGTCAGTCATTTTTGTCCTTTTACTGTTGTATCATTTCGGGTGATGGCAGGATACTACTCAGAGCTAGAGTCATACTGGCCTGGGCTACATGATCCGAGAGCTCTTCCATGTCTCTTAGCATGTAGTCTAGGGAGGTATGTCTCAAGTCATTTACTCCAACATGGACAGTGACAGAGTCATATCTGTACCTGTTGTGAAGTGACTTGAGTGCATGCGTTATGTGGCAGATCCTGGTACCCGACAGGTAACTAACTGTAATTTTCTCCTTGTTCAGCCTGATGAGTGGGACATCAGTGTGCCTGACTATAAAGTCACCTATGATTAAAGTGTTGGGTACATTGTCTTGCCTTAGGGGCTGCTGTTGGGTGGCACACTGGTATTGTGAGCTATGTGATGCTTTGGTTGTGTTTGGGTGTGATGTTTCTTTGCATTTCAGCTTCGGAGGTCCTTGTTGCTTGAGCAGGTTAATGTTAAGAGCCTCTGCATATGTGGGTTTTGTGTTGCTATGTGTGGGTTTTGGTGTTGTGGGTTTTGAAGGACTATGTGCTGTTTGAGGTGTTGTGTGGGTGTTAACCTTCTCCTCTTGACTATCTAACACAATCTTGGCCTGAGAGAGCTTTGCTTCCAGTTTGGCTATGTAAGTGCATCTCTTGCAGGTTGTAGTGTTTGGTGGTAGGAGGAGAGGGTTGTCTGTGTACATGAGGCAATTGCTGCATTGCCCTGGTATGCCCAGATTCACCAGGTGGAGAGGAGAAATCCTTAGACATGCCTGGTTAGGTGCTTTCTTTGTGTAGTACAAGAGCTGTTTCCCTTACATTTTGGCAAAGTACTTGCAGTTGTAGGCTGCCTAGTGTCTATGACTATTTTCTGCTTATTACCAAGGAGAGGTGAGTGTTTGTAACAAATTAAGGCTTCCTAGTGCTTTATAGCGGGTTTTAGAGCAAGTGCTAGTCATAGGTATACAGATGTTAGTGCTACTGCTACTAAACCAGCTAGTTCTAAGGGAAAATTCAATGAGCAGGCTTTCTGGCTCCAGGGCTAGTTTAACCTTAGCTCCGCGGTGCGCAAAAGCGTACAAATGTGATTATTTATGCCAGAAAGTTGAAAGGGATAGAAATCAGCCCAAAATGGCCAATAAAATTGCAATTTCAGAGCTGGAAACCACTCTTAGTGTTAGATAGGCAGTACAATGCTCCCACTCTCACTGGTAAGCAGTAGGACCTCCCTCTACAACAGCAAGATCTGGATAGCTCTGAACACTGAAACTAAAGTCCTGAAACCAGCAAAGTCTGAAAGCCTGACTATTCTAGTTAGAAAAGAAGGGGAAATTAGCAAACAAGGCTAAACAATGCAGTTATATAGTAAATAAGCACAGAAAGGCTAATGCACTTGAATGTATAGCCCAGAAGAGTAAACTCAATTAAAACTTTGCAACATGTGAAATTTGAAAATTTAAACTTTGTAAATAAAGCAAGCCAAGTGCACAACTGGAAAATGACTTACAGGCAGAAATACAGTGAAATAAGTAGCTAGTATACTTTTTAAGCTTTCTGAGAAGTGCAGGTAATAAAAACTACTAAAATCAGCAAAAATTGCAGTTAGCACAAAAAGTCCCTCTTTCTCATTTCTGGTGCTGTAGTAGTCTGCAGAAAACCCAAACAGGATCTGCTGATCTAATATATAATATATATGTATATATATAATATATATATATATATATATATATATATAATATCTATATATATATATATATATATATATATATATATATATATATATATATATATATATCTATGTATATATATATATATATATATATATGTGTGTGTATATATATATATATATATATATAATATAATATAATAAATAAATAAATATGCTTTAAATATTCATGTATTTGTGGTGGTATCTGTTTACAGCTAGTTTTCTGTGGTGATCAATTTTGATGATAAATCAATTACTATTTCCTTATACTATGCTATATACATAGTTTAATCACTGTCTTTAAAGCAATTATAGTATTTACTAGAAACTTTAAGTACTGCCAATCATTAGCGGACCGGAGTTCCGCTGTGGCAACCCCTAATCGGGAATAGCCGACAGACAAACAACTAGAAACTTTAAGATATATCATTACCCTTTGAACATCTGTAGTTACAACTCCAACATGTAACAGAGAACACAATAAACAATATACAAACTATTTACAAATGTGCAATGAGCTTATCAATTTCAAACAATGTTCTCCTGTGTCTTAATTATTTGCCGCATATCACTAAATAGTACAGGTGAAATAATGTTAGTGAAACAAGGATATGATTTCAAGTCAGCCTTTATTGATATCTTATCATCTTAACCTTTTAAATAAAACAAACTTTTGACCAGATATTTTACAAATACTGGTCTTTGGAGGGTGCAGATTTGTGAAGTCCTGGTTTTCAAATCCTTAGTTATTATTTTTTTGTCTTGGTAGCCACCGAAAGGAACAGACTTTCATTTAAATGACTAGGATCCCATAAGTATTTAATGTTTTCTATGCTAAAGATACACTTTTGGCAAGCAGGTTTTGACATGTGCTGAACAAAAGTTAACTCATAGGATTACCATTTGATGCCATCTTGTATGTGTCTGCCCCTGGTCAGTCTCAAAAGATATGAATAATGTTCGTTGTTGGTGTTTTACACCTTAAATATAAAATATTATCTTACTAACTATATCTGTATAACCTATTAGTGATCAAATATCACTGATGAATAATACATATCTGTATGTCACAAAAATCTGACAATTTCTAAACACTGCAGATTCTTTGACATCCTTCCACTCGTAGTTTACTCTATAATGATTTGCTTTCCATCTAAGCCCATGAGGCAATGATACTTTTTTTTCATTAAAGCAGACCTCTCTGTTCCACAAATCTTACAGACCAGCCCTCCTTTCCATTTTTAACACTTGTTCACATGCCCCTAAGAGCTACACTGTTATGTGAAAAAGATGATACCTACAAGGTATCATAGACAGATAACAGCTTCCTCCATAACAATCATATTGATTTACAAGACCCTCCTAAATTCTCTTGGTATTAGACTGCCCTCAAAATTAGAACAGGTTTTGTAGAGAACTGGGTTTGCCCATTAGTATTTTGCTTTTCAAACCTGGAGGAAAGGTCCACTGCTAATCTTGATTTCTCCACTTCCCTTGTGAAGTTTCCAGTCACCAAGTGATAACCCCAGATGTCCTCTTGATGGCTTAAGCCATATAACATGCGATCCTTTGTGAGACACTGGTGCTTCCTGACAGTCATTTAAGAGCAGGGAGGTATTCTGCTTTCCTCATTTGCAATTGTAGTCACACGCATATAAAATGGGCAGCATATGTTATTTGCATATATGAGAAAATATTAAAGGTCAAAGTATAAGCTGTCATGTTTGGTAGTCCCTACCTATGCTGGCTACTCGGGGAGAATAACCTATTTTGCTGCCTATTTTTGACTTCCTCACAACTGACTGATAGATAATCCCAGTCTCTATCTATATCCTCTTTTGAACCACCCTGTCCTTTCCTGGACTTTTCCTGATGACATTTATGGCAAATTAGGAAAGCTAGGTGTCTTGGGGCAGTGCTATTGTGCTCTCAAGTGATTTTTGTCCCCTATATGTCCTAACTCCTCTCCTGTGTATACACTTATTGTTCAAGGCATTGTCATGTAGTGGACATAGAGTTACTGGCGGAGCCTGGCAGGGTAGTGGGCTTAGTTGCCTTATGTCAGGTTGCTCATCCTAGAGATGCGACAGGGAATGGGTGATCACTTTGTGACACCACAATGACTGATCCCTGGTGGAGACTGGAGATGTCTGGGGGTTATTGTCTGCTGACAGGGCAGGGCACTGAGTGAGTCGTATATGAGGGGATATATATAATACATTCTTGTGCCCACTGCATATACAGGTCTATCAGGGTGATGCTAAGGAGTAGGAGTATCATATTGCCAATACCTGAGTAGTGCTCAAGGTTTAAAGCAGTAAATGACTATATAGTGTCTGTAAGTGTTATATCTATACCTTAAAATTGCTGCCAGTCTTATAATGACTTCTGTTGCCACAACAATAGTCAAAGTAAAGCGGCATCTTTAATCACACTGTCCATTTTGCATATGAACTTATGACAATGATTCAGTATTCTTTTTCTCCATTCATTCTAAAACACGTGCAATTTTTTGAGAACATCATGTCCCAAACTTATAAACATATGAAACTCCTTTTGTGAAATTGCTTTTCCGTTATTTAGTTTATTCAGATGCCCATATGTAAATGCTTTGTAGTTTAAAGCTATTTGGGCTTTCCTCATGTGCATTGATATTTCATGTTGTACTGCTTGGTTTTAGTGAAACAATATGCTGATTATTCCAGCAAATTATTCCTGGAAAGCTAGTGAAAACTGTTATACATGAGTTAATCCAAGTACTATACTTTCAGGTCATTAACGTCAAGTCTAAATTGGTTATGGTGCCGCTATCTGTTAAGACTGGTATTTACTGTCTTGATAAGCAGTCTCACAGTAACAGGCAGCTGCATCTGAGATTCTGAGCAAATAACAGTTACTGATAAGTGATAAAAAGAACAGGATACTGTACTATTTGTTCCAGCAATTGCCCAAACTGTCTTCAACTGCAGTAGTATATTTCTAAACAAAGAAGCGCTTGAAGAACTACAGGTGCATCTGGTTGCACAAACACATTCTCTCATAAAGATATTAGATTCTCATGTAAATGGAGACTGTCACAAAAATGAATGATGGTATCAACAGTAGAATCTTTTTTGATTTAGAAATCATTTAATTTTCCTTAGCAGCAACCACAAATTTTTAGTCAAAATGCTCAGGAATTATCTTAAAAAAAAAAAAAAAACAAAACAACGAATTTTACATTATCTGCAGGAGCATTACCATCATCTCCCTCTGGGCCGCGAAATCACTGCGATCTAAATCAATTCCCCTCTGTTAATATTGCGCAATGTTGGGTAATAAGTCTGTCTGCAACTGAAGAATAGACAAAATTGAAGAATAAAAGCAGTCTCTAAATGTAGCTCAGTCACCCCTCTCCTTTATTAAGTATACATTTACTGGTTCTATTTCACAAGAAAAGGCAAATCATTTTTTTAAACCTTGGCATATCATCTGGTTTTATTTCTAAACAAATTCAACAAACAACAGATTGTTAAAATCAAATTGGACAGGGTAATGTTGATCTAAAACTTGACTTAATCTCTTTTCCTCAGAATGCTATCATTCAAAAGATATCTAATGTGTCTACTAGAAGTGCTCACTTAATATTAGCTCTACACATTTCCCTATTGTCACTCGCACATGTTCACCGGTGCCCTAACTCTCACCATCCTGATTCCTGTACACTACCAGTATTCTAATTATCACTCTTAAAACACTGACCCTTATCCCAAACCTAAAGGCAATGCCAGATCACTCCCTAAACCTAAAATACCCCTCCTCTCACTAACCTTAACCCTCCAATTTATTGATTTATTTATTTGTTTATTATTTATACTTGTTTACTGGAGTAGTGCTCTGATCACACTATACTATTTTCAGGCACAGCCTGGGTGAATAGGATCACATAGGAAATGAACAGAACTTTTATAGATACAAGGATATACCAAAATACATACACATATTTACAGATGCAAAAATATGCTACTACATTTACTTCACAAATCATTATCCAAAGTTAAAACATGGATGGTAAATTGAAATGATGCTTATCAGAGCATTCTGGATAAGAGTTAGCCTTATTGACTGTGATGGCTTATGCTACAGGGATAGCAGCATATTATTATATAGAGATGTATGAAGATATTACCAGAGAGAAGTGTGAGAGAAACAAAAAGAAGAGGAATGTTGAATGAATGAGAGGCAGTAAGTGAGTGGGGGACAAAATGAGATAAGGAAGGATGGCACCGAGGGATAAAGGGGGTATGAAGCAGCTGCTGGTCCATGACCTGTATGATGTCTCTGAATGCATGGTCAGTGCAAAGAAGTTTGTTTTTGGAGTTAGCAGGATGGGATGTGATTGGGGGATACCATGAGATTATATATGTGAATGGGGGGGGGGGGGTGAGTGTGAGGGGAAGATGTCTTAGGATAATGGGCTTTGTGAATTAATGATCCTAGAAGGAAGTTGGCTTTCAAATGTAGTTGGAGTTGTTTAGCTTTTGCAAGAGTTAGCAGTGTTGTTCATTAATGGGGGTAGTTAGTAATGAACCAGCAGTCTCCATATGAGATGGTTTGTAAGGTGATGGCATTTTCCTGTGAGGCTTCAGTTATTATCAGTAGTCCATATTTGAGCTGCGATAAGAGTATTCCTTTGCCTATAGCAGCTTTGGCGGGCTTGGACAGAAGAGGTTAAAACTTTGTTTTCCCCTGAAAAGTAATGTGTTGATCTTTTTGTGTCTGCTTTGAATGTGTAGCTAAAAGTTAAGACATTGGTCTAGCCAAACACCAAGGTATATGAAGGATGTGGTAGTTTGTATGTTGTTATTGTTAACATCTTTAATATTAAGGAAGCTGGTTGTTCCAAATAGCACTGTTTTTTTATTTTTAATTGAGTATACGTTTCTACCTATTTGGATTTGGTTGAGGGTTTGGAGTTTGTCTTTGAGCTGAGTTTGTATAAGAGAATTGGATTTGTTTGACCTGTAAATGACAATGTCATCTGCATAAATAATTAAAGGTATCTTAGAATAATAAGATGGAAGTTGTTGATAAATATGGAAAATAGCAGGAGGACTAAAGTGGAACCTTAGGGGACGTCTTACAGAAGGGGAGCTGATTTGGAGGTGGTGGTACCTCCTTTCACCTTGAAGGATCTGTTATTGAGAAAATCTAATAATCAAGGTTCTCTATCATCACTAATGCCTGTTTCAGTTAATTTGTCAAATAGTAAGTTAAGATTAATTAGATCAAAGTTTTCATGAGGTCAGTAATGACAGCTCCTGTCAGGTTGCCTTTGTCCATATTGGATAGGATGTCATATGTGAGGCAGTAGAGAGATGCATTGGTGCTATGTCTTGACCAGAATCCATGTTGCTTCCTGGGTAGAAGATGGTATTGATGTAAATAAGCAGTAATTTTATTAATAATCATGCTTTCTAGTAGTTAAACTAAAGTGGGAAGTATTGAGATAGGATGGCATTACAAAGCAGTAGCTGGTTTGGGAGGTTTTGGAATAGAGGTGACTACTGTTGTTTTCCATATCTGAGGGATAATCTTATTACTTAATCAGAGGTTGTATATGTGAGTGAGAGTGTGAGGGATGAAGACCTTACAGAGGTGAATGAACCAAGGGCTAGGTTATCAGAACCTTGGGTAGTATCTGTTTGTATCTGGTTCACTTGGTGTGTGTCTCTCTCTGTGTATGCATGTATGTATGTGTGTGTGTGTGTGTGTGTGTGCATGTATATATATATATATATATATATATATATATATATATGTATACACACACACACACACACACACACACACACACACATACTTTTTCACTAGATATGACCTCTTCTGTCATGTTGAAATGCCAAAAGGTGTGGGGAAACCATAAATAGTTTCCACAGCATCAACTCCATTACACAGTTTTCTAACTTTATGGTATAAATAATATTGCACATGATAAAAAAAAACTGTATACTATGACCTGTATAAAATAAATAGTCAGAAATATATATTTGGTGACACCTGTTCCAGTCAGAGCACTATGCACATAAATATCAAAGAATTGCTAGCATTTCTTTACTGCTCTTAGAACTTTACTAGGCAAGTATCTGCACTGTATTGTCAGATAACATGCTTCCTGCGTAGCAGCAGGTCATTATTTTGTTTAATTCAGTTTCAGTTTTGTGTATTTATTTATTTATTTTTTTATATTGAAGGTCTAGATCTTAATAGGCTGATGCACAGCTCACCAAATATTCTGCCTTATGTATGTTACTTTATTAATTTCATATGTATCACCTCTACGCATGTAATCACACACTGAACAGTGTCTACATTTTTCATTACTCTTCTGTCTACTCACTGCCCTTGGTAACTCCATAAACTGGCTATGTGCTTAATTGTCAGATAAACCTAAACTCCAATATTACAGAAATCTGGGTGTTGCTGGATGTCTTAAAGCATCATTAGATAAAAGAATATACCATTTTTTTTGTTTGTTTTAATGACTTTCATCATTTTGTTTAAACAAAAACTGTTGGTAAAGACATGCACCAATGAATAATTTTCCTTCTCTGTACTCCACATTAAATACTTCCCCATACTACTACCAGCTTTTGAATGAACAATTAATTAACTTACAAATGACATACTCCATTTCTGCTTTAATGACAAGCCCATTATAACAAATTATTTTTTTGCATGTAACATTTGGCCCATTTACTTCAACCTATCTCTAACCTAGCAATAGCAAATAACTCAATTCTAAAAACTGAATACAATCTTTCATTAGTAAATTTCTACTCTAGCACACAACCACAAAGAATACAAATAGCAAATAACAAAATCTACAGACCTCCATTACTTGGTGACCAGGGAGCCCATCACTGCTTCTCGATATGGAAAGTAAAATGGCTACCATTGTATGAAAGGACAACCTTACTACTGTCCTCCTGGATCTTTAAAATCATCAAGTTTGGCAGTTGCCTTTGCTTAATATCCAAGTGGCAAATCAGACACTACAGTTATAAACTGAGTGATATAATTGAGGGAACCCTTTCCTTAGTTAGAGCCGGATTTAAGATGGCTGTCAGTGAAAAAGCAATTGCAAAGCTTCCAAATGTCATCTTGACCAACACTCAACAGACCTCAAGTAACAAGATATCTTAGGCATGTTCAAAAGCAAGAGTCCCTTTTCAGTGAGTGAACTTATGCCTGCTACAAAGAAAAGAGTTTAGTACAAAAAATAATAACTTCAAGCACATTGCCTCATTATTGATACTGTGCAGTCACTTACCTTCCTCAATACGTGTTTTACTGTTCTTGCTGCTTTGGCATCAAAAGCTGTATTTTAAATATTGTGCTATTTTTGCCAAGTGTAAAGTCGGTATTTTTATACTGACAATGGTAAAGCACAACACATTTACCATTACACTCATTAATCCCACAGCTCAGTGAAGATGTCACTGCCAAATTCTGTGCATTCATGCAATTGAAACATTGTTTGAAAATCTGCAGTTGTCTTTCTCTATCTGCATTGTAAATCTTTCTTGTAAATGCACATTTTATTGTTTTTTTGTATTAGCATTGTAAATAGTTTGCTTTTCTAAATAGTGCGTTATCTCTGAATATTTTATGCACTAAATTGCTCCTCTAAGGCGCTCGAGTAATGGCTGGAATGTGTCTGGTAACCATTCCTCATAGCCAGTTATCAAATGGCAAAAAATAAGTAAACAAATAAATAATGAATGAGGAAAGGCAATTAGCAAGCAAACATCTTTTACCTATGCATGTTTCACTTCATTCTTACACAAAAGTAAAATCTGTAAAAGTAGATTAAAAGACTATGTCTATATGAGTCTGTACTGATGACACAGAGACATGAAGGCCTGAAGGCGCAGGTGGTCAGAGTTCAAATACCAGATTGTTTGCTTAGCAAAGCAGGCTGGAAGTGTAGCTGGGATAGGATGAAGGGGACAACCCAACCAGGAAGAAAGTCTGAACAGATGAGTTTTTATTAAAGTTGAGGAAGGGTATCAGGCCAAGGGTGAAGAAATAGCTATCTATACCTATGGAACCTGCATGGAAGGTGTGAGTGCACCATGGGGGTAGGAATGAGCATGTACTCAAGGTGTTCGCTCTTTGTTCAATTTCTTGTTTACTGATCAGGGAAACAATCAAATAGTGCTTTCTCCTGTGGGTGAACAGGGTGGTATCTGTGATATCAACCTCCTATGGATGTGAGTTGTTGAGCACAGCAGATGTCCATTACACATCCAACATGCCTGGTATTACTGAGGTTGTGCAGGATTCAGGGGAGAAAAAGGAAAAATCTCCCTCGGCAGCAGTGTGGCAATGAATGAAGAGTCTTCTATCTCCTCACTAGCCCCATACATGGCTAGCAAAATGAATTAAGGCAGAAGTCTGGTGAATGATGGGTGGATTCAGTAAACGCAGTAATCAAGGAGAGGTGCTAGAAGCAACTGATGGTCAGCTGTGAAGGAATCAGTAACTGGGAAAAAAATGTCTATGTTGTCTTCAGTCACATACTGTGACTTCATTACTTGTTTAAGAACTACAGTATAGATTAGTTAATAGGGCAGCCATGGTGGTGCAGCAGTTAGCATTTTCACCTCACAGCAAGAGGTTCTCCAGTTCGATCCACGGTTGGGGTGCCTTCTGTGCGAAGACTGCATGTCCTCCCTGTGGTCGCGTGGGTTTCCTCCGGATGCTCCGGTTTCCTCCCACATCCCAAAGACATGCTGTAGGTGGATTGGACACACTAAATTGGCTCTAGGTGTGCCTTCCGTGGAAGGTTGGGTGCCAGGCTGGCAACTCGACACTGTAAAACTCCACTGTCAATCATGAGCGAACATGTGATCCGCTGTGGCGACCCCTAACTGGGAAAAAGCCGAAAGAAGAAGAAGAAGTATAGATTAGTTAGTATGGCTGCTGATGTTATGACAAATCATTTTGAACTGTTTTTATTCATAGGTAGTTCCTATTCCATTTTAGAAAATGTTTACAATGTTGTTATTATTCTTGCTGTAGTAATTACGTTATGTGTAGTTGTGTTAAAATATTACTTTTAGTCTAACAATGCATTGGATTTGGATCCATCAACAACATACTAAGTATAAATGTTCTGTTTGTTGTTGATGGTAGTATCTGTAAAGGCACTATGTTTTGTTTTTCTTTTTTTCTGTTTCAGTACTGTTTTATTGTCCTTTTACTTTCATAATACTGCTCTCAAATTTACTCTTGGAAGATTTATTGCTCTGTCAACATTCTTTGTCTTTTTTTTTTTTTTTTTTATTGTTGTTAAAGCCAAAAAAGAAAACTGTAAAAGCAACCTTTGGTAAATCTCAGTTTAAGAAAACAGAGTTTGGACAATCAACTGCTGCATTGAGTTTGTTGTAACCATATTTGAGGACAAGCTTACTAAGGCACTTGATTTAGTTTTACATAGTCTGTTTGCAAGCTAAAGGAACTCTCTGGTACAGACTCCATGGCTAGTCAATACTTCATAGTTCATGCTTCAGCCCTGAAATTATATTATGTGTGAGTCAGGCTTTCTACTATTGTCACTGATACTCAAACAAAATATTGTCAAAGTGACGACTTTACATTATAATGTAAATTCTTTCTGAGTTTATGAAATCGCAGTGTAATGTAAATTCTTTCTGGGTTTATGAAATATGATTAGAAAGTCAAAAAAGGAAAATGACTCGAATGAATGGTGCATGAGTGGCCAAAGTGGTGCTTCATGCATATATACATGTGTACACATCACATATCGACACACACGCACATTGTATATATACAGCTCCGTGTCATTTCATTGAAACTAACATGCTGAAGCCCATTTGATTAAAAACTCATTTCACTGAAAATTCATTTGACTGAATACTAATTTGATAGGAAACTTTCTTCACAACAAATATACCATAAAAATGTTTTGTAGGTGAACAAGCCCCCTTACTCTCCCCATATGGGGAGTCTTTGACCCCCCTTACTTATATATACTAACTATGATCATGTAACCTTGGAGAAATGGGGAAAAATCTTACACACTTAATTAGTGCTGGAGAGAAAACACAATAATTTATAATCTGGGGGTTACAACATGATGCTGACCATTGCAGTCCTCACATACTTTGCTAAAGTCTCTTCCCTAGTAACACCCATGATATGAAATGACACCATCATATACTTTCCGTAAACTTCTACACATTTCTGTCAGATTTGTTTTCAGCCAAACAAATGTTCAGTGGAATGAGTTTTCAATCAATAGGCATGCAGCATACAGGTATGGAGATTATTCTTTTTAAGTGCCTTAAACTGTTACGACTAATTTCAAAAGAAAATCAATAGTAGATTATTGTGAATGCAGCAGTTACTCACCGTTTAAATGTCTACAACATTGTTTGTATTCTGCTATTCTTGTAGGTTCATACCTTCACAGCTTCCTACTAGGCAAGTGATCAAGTGGATCATTTATAGCTTAGCCACTATGTCTCCAAATGTGTGCAAACCAGTTCCATGAGGGTTTAGGCCTGAGGCTTGGATGCATTTACAATTACCCATGAAATAATTTGGGTTGAATTTGAAGAGAGTGAAGGAACTTCTTTATTTAATATGATTAAAGGTGATATCCTATTTCAGAGGAGAAAAATTGTTTGAGTAAGGTACCTCTCATGCCAATGGCTTTGAGGCCTTGTAGGTTGCATTGAGATTACCCCTAAAGAGACTATATGGAAAAAGAAAACAAAAATAAACTACTGATGTGTTTTGCATAGGTAAAGAAGCTGTGGTCCTTGACTTTCTTTGTCGAGTCCTTCTATTTCAGTCATATATTAGGGCAGGGACCTATAAAAGAGAGCTTTATATTTAATTTTGAATCCAATACGGGAGGAGTAGACAAGTATGATGACATCCTTGGACCTTTAGGAAATATGCATGATAATCAGCTGGGAAAAATTGTGCAATTTCTTAACATCATTGGTAACATTGTGGTGAAAAGAGCACTCATTAGAAATACCACCCAAGTTTCTGATAATTACATCTGTTTTGAGGGGAGTATTATTAATGAGGAATGTGCATTAATGCTTCAGTTTGCTAATGGGTACAGTATGTTGGACTTTGACCTTTAGTTTGAGAACATGGATGTGGCACCATTTTTTTGTGCATGCTAGACCTTGTAGAACTCAAGAATCCTAAAGGGAGTTGCTCATGGCTCCAAGTTTTCAGTCTTCAACAAACTTAGTGAGTCAAAGGCCTTTGACATCAGCTTGCACATCAGAAAAGCAACTACCAAACTGGAAAAGCCTCTTTACTGTATCCTAGGTAGCACTGGTGGAAAATAGATTCTTTTGAATTGTTGCATTCCAACTGTGAGCTGGTCTGGTATCCATTAGGTAATATAAGGATTAATATTTAACCTGCTAAGTTTATCTATGATGCCGGTCTATGGAATGTTATCAAACGTTTAACTATGCCAGGATAATCTGCTTGTATCAAATTGCCTTCATTGAGGTCTTCTATGAATTTTTCAAAGACCCACCCTTCATATAAAACTTTAAACTTTATTTAAAATCTTAAAACTCATACTCAGGATACAGTACAACCTCACAAAGGATGGCAACATCCACCCAAACCCTGGTCCATCCCCACCTCTTGGTCCTAATCCCCCTGCTATATCCCCTACCACCATAGCTCCAACAAATAGACCTCCTAGCACACTGCTGGCCTGCCATCTAAACATTAGGAGCATAAATAACAAGACTCAGCACCTGCATGCTCACTTAACTGTTCATTCCCCAGATATATTATGCCTAACAGAAACATGGCTGAAGCCTGCCACCAAGGACCATGAGATTCTGCCACCAGGGTATAGTATGTTTTGATTAGACCGTACCACCAGAAAGGGTGGTGGGGTAGCCATACTTTACAAGTCTACCTTGTTTGTCAGCATAGACACCCCACAACCACCCCAGTTCAATACTGCTGAAATTCTTATCTCAAAACTACAAATCAACAAAAACAAAAATGTAAACATTGTCTGTGTCTACATTCCCCCAGGGAGGAACACAGAAACCTTAGAAAACTTCTTATATTGGTTATCCAATAACCACCCCAAGAAACAATTGTTCTTGGGGATTTCAACATTGACTGGAATACTTGCTCTTGTGAACCGCCCACAACCCACATAAACCTCTATGGATTTACTCAAATCATAACCTCCCCCACCAGGAAAGGAAAACACAATAAGAAGGAAGGTACCCTAGACTGGATACTCGTCAATACCCATCTTCATAGGTTCATAGTCAGGTACTAGGCTATCTGCCCGAAGGCAATTATAAGCCTAGCCAGAATGTATTGGCTTTCGCCGCCCCCTTAGATTAGTTCCCTGTGCCTCTGTCCAGCAGAGCCACTGAAGTGATCCCCAGGGTAAACTTTCTGTTTCCCATCCACTCGTCAAGGTTTCTCTTGAAGAGTGCTAGCGAGGGGCTCTGCCTAATGTAGAATGGAATCTAGTTCCAAAGCATGGGAAGTCTCTGGGACAGGAATCTATCCCCCTCACACGTCCTATTTATTGTTGTGGTGAGGTTTAGATCCCTAGAGTGTGTGGCTCGAGGGGATAAGGTTTTCTGAAGGTGGAGCATGTCCATCAATTCTGGGTTGGACATGGCCTTATATGTCAGGGAGAGATGAGCTCTGAACATGTAGTATGCAACCGAGTATAGCTGGATTTTCTTCAGTCAAGCTGCATAGGGCATCTGTTTGAGGCCAGTGATCCTCTTGGTGAGGTACTTCTGTGGTCTTTCCAGCTGTTGCAGGTGTCTCTTAAGGTACATCCCAAATGGGGCATTGTACTCTATAATGGGTCTGATGAGTGATGAGTAGAGGGGCGCAATGACCTCTTTTGATCTGGATGCAAACCCATTAGTGATTAGGTGGGCCACATAGAAGGATTTTCTAACCACTTTGGCAATGTGATTATCAAAGTAGAGATTGCTATCTACTAAGGTCCCCAGATCCCTTATTATGTTTTCCGTATTTAGGGGACTACCACCTATGTGGTAGTTTGTGGGTACTTTGTTATTTCCAAAAGGAATAACTATATACTTTTTGGCATTTAGCTTGAGGCCATGATTTTGACACTAGGTATCCATCTCAGTGAGACCCTTTTGCAAAATGTCTGTGTCAGCCGGTGAGTCAATTATAGCCCCTAGTTTGCAGTCGTCTGTGAACTTGGTCAGCCATAATCCTCCTGTGCTTGTCTATACCTCTGAGAAGTATATGCCAAACAGGAGGGGTCCTAGGACTGAGCCCTGGGGAATGCCACTTGTAACCGGTTTAGAATCAGACATAGCTCCCGCAACTCTCACCATGTGGGTTCTGTCCGTGAGCCAATTGGCAACCCATCTTGTGACATAGGGGTTTATGTTCAGGCTGGTGAGCTTGTCTATAATACCAGAATGGGGAATGGTGTTGAAGGCCTTTGCGAGGTCTAGGTAGGCTGTGTGTACCACCTTTCCCTGGTCTATAGCCTTGGTAACTGTCTCAAAGAAGTCCACCAGGTTTAGGAGGCATGATCTGCCCTTAACAAAGCCGAACTGGGTAGGGTCCAGTGTTTGGAGGTTCCCAATGTCTCTGTTAATGAGTTCCATGATGATGTGCTCCATAGCCTTGTAGAACAAGCTAGTCAGGCTTATGGGGTGATAATTACCAGGGTCTGTTGTGGCTCCACCTTTGTGGAGCAGAATAACTGTTGCTGTGCACCACTCTATGGGTATGTAGCCTGTGGAGAGGCTGAGTTTGAACAGTGTGTTTACGTGAGGGGTTAATTCTTCTTTGAGCTTGTGTAGGACACCGTCCAGTCCCATTGATGCTGTGTTTTTGGCTTTGGAGAGGCCTATTTTAACCTGAGTGCCTGTGATTTCAGGGGCTGTACATTCTTCTGGTATGGTTATGGGCCATTTTGGGAGTGAGAGGGGGGTGAAGTTTGCACTGAACCTGTCTACCAGGATGTTGGCAATATCGGTTGGTTCAGTGTATTTTGTGCCATTCTGCACTAACTCCGAGCAGATCTGAGCATTGCCACTTAGATTCTTGACATAGCTAAGGAATGCCTTGTGGTTATCTTTGGAGTCCTTGGCAAGTTTTCCTTCAAAGCTTGCCTTGGACAATTTTATGAGGGATTGTAGCTTCTTGCTGATACTGATAGGGATGTCTTCCCTTATTGGGATTTTACTCTTTTCTGTACTAGTTTCCTCCTTCTGTTGTATAGCTTGTTTATGGCAGGGGTCCAGCAGACTGTTTTTTTTTTCTTGGAGGAGTGAGTCTTGTTTTTTCTTGGGATAGTATGATCCATGCATTCTTGTAGGTGCCCATAGAATGCATTAGTAAAGGATTTTGTAGCTTGGACAATATTATCCTTTAGCATGGGGACTTTGAAACTTTCCACCACCGTTTTAAGTAACGCAAAGTTTGCTTTTGAAAAGATTTTCACGGTGGTTTCCTTGTCTGGGGGTGGGGGTGGAATGTGGATATCCAAAGTGATTTGTTTATGGTCAGATCTAACCAGCGAGAGGTTGACCTCCTGTGTGGAACACCAGTCGCCCATGTTGGTGATGACCAGGTCCAATATGTTGTCACCTTTGGTGGGAGTGTTGACCAGTTGTTCCAGGGCGTTTGAGTTTATAAATTCTAGGAAATGTTGGGCAAGGGAGTTAGTACTTGAGTAGTTCTCCCAGTTAATGTCTGGGTAGTTGAAATCACCCAATATTAGGGTGTTTGGTAGGACATTTATGTTACTCAGTGTTTCCAGAAATGTGGAATGGAGGTCCTGGGACATGATGGGTGATCTGTAGCAAGCTACAATTTGAATTGCAGTTTTGCCCATTGTTAGTTGCACGTGGATAATCTCTGAAGCATCGTGCTGTGCCACTAACCTGGAAGTGTGGGTATCCTTAATGAATATGGATACTCTCCCGCCTTTTGTATTTTGGTCCGGGTTCTGTGGCTTTAATGTATGGTATGAGTTATAGCCTGGTAGTGCTGGGGTGCTCTCTGGAGCCTTAAACCAGGTTTCTGTTACTGCACATATATCGATTTTCTCCATACTGAGGAGTGCCTCGAGTGTGTGCATTTTGAGGTTTAGACTTCTGGCATTGAGTAGTATTACCCTCAGATTTTTGTTACTTGTGCTATTTACGGCAGAGGGATTGTCTTTTGAGCCTTGCCTAAAAAAGGCAATATGGGGGTGGCAGGAACCTTGGCCAGTATTCGAAAGCCTAAGGGTGACAGGTGCATGCTGTCTCTAGTGAAGCAGCATGGCTTGTCGAGCATGTCATCCCAGGCAGACAGACACTGGATCCCCTTTGAATGATACCAGAAACTTAGCCAATTGTTGAAATTGATAATTTTTTCTTTATACTGTGGTATCATTCTTGGTGAGGGCAGGATGCTGCTCAGGGTCAGGGTCATACTGGCCTGGGCTACGTGATCAGAGAGCTCTTCCATGTCTCTTTTCATGTAGTCCAGGGAGGTATGGGTCAGGTCATTCACACCAACATGGACAATGACAGAGTCTTCAGGCTAATGCATTACCTCACACAGAACAAGCTGTTGTCCAACTTTCAGCATGGCTTTAAGCCACACCACAGTACTACTTCTGCCCTCCTCTGTTTCTCTAATATTATTAACCACAACCGCAATAATAACAAACTATCCTCAGCACTCTTTCTAGATCTATCCAAGGCTTTTGACATTGTTGACCACAAAATGCTTATAAATACCTTGAAGGCCTTTCCCTTAAACAACCATGCACTCCAATGGTTTCAATCCTACCTGCAGGGCAGGCAACAAGCAGTCCTATGGCAGGACAAGCTGTCATCTCACCTACCCTTCACATTAGGAGTCCCCCAGGGCTCAGTACTAGGACCCCTTCTTTTCTCCATCCTTATCAACAACCTTCATTCAGTCATCCCAGATGCTAGCTGCATTCAATATGCGGATGACTCCACCTTGATTTGTTCTGACACCTCACCAGCTACTTTATTCACATTAACCCAAATTACCTTCAATACAGTGGAAAAATGTCTCTCCAATCAACATCTAATCCTAAACCCTAACAAAACTAAGTTGCTCCTCTTCTCCCCCACATGCAGGACCCCCCTGCCAGCCTTCAACATAACTGCTAACAATGGCACTATCATCTCCCCAGAAGCCCAAACTAAACTACTGGGTGTCATAGTTGATAACAACCTGAAGTTTGAAGCGCATATCAAACTATCAAAACCATTAATAAAAAACTTGGCTCTCTTTACAGAATCAAACCTTTCCTTACCCCACTTGCTAGAACTGCAATTGCCCATTCCCATCTGCTATCAACTCTTCTCTATGCCTCACCTCTGTTCTCCAATTTAAACAAAACAGATCTTAATAAACTATCATCCTGCTATAACCACATTGCCAGATTTGCTACTGGCACAGCCTGCCGGACACACCGCTGTCACAACCTAAATCACCTAGGATGGCTTGAACTGCAAAGCCTACTGCAGTTCAACCAGCTCATAGTACATAAAGTCCTTTACCAACCAGAAAATACATCTGCACTAAAAAATATTATCAGCCCCTACACCAATACCCGGCCACTGTGATCATCCACTAGACTCCTAGTTCAAACATACAAATCCAACTACTCAGCTGGAGACTCTCTGTTTGCCAAATCTGTTGGAAAAATATGGAACAGACTCCCAGCTGAGTTGACCCCAGAACCCTCACTAACTCAATTAAAAAACAAACTCAAGAAATACTTCAAAACTCATTGGTTATGTCCTTGCACAAACCCCGACTAGTGACCTATCTATTTCTTAGGTGCCTTACCTTCAAGTACTTTTCTACCACTCCATTTCAGGAAGAGTCAATTGTATAACTGCTACTCAGTGTGTCTTAAACCTGAATGTAATGTTATGTATGTTTAACTTTGAAAATAATGTTTTGTTTTGTGAAGTGTTTTATAAGAAGTACTATATGTGCTAAATGCTGGTATTGCTTATGACTGTAATCTGCTTGAAACTAGCATTTACTAAATGTTTAATGTGTATTATTATCTTGGAGCTTTTCTCCCCAGGCCTCCGCTGAAAATGGACATGTATCCAGTCAGACTGTCCCGGCAAACAAATGTAAAATAAATAAATAAATAAATATACCCAAAGTGATTTGGGTTGAGGGACTTTAACCTTGCAATGCCCTTGTTTACGAGGTGCAAAGTTATGCGTTTATTTTTTTGTGGCTTCAGCACTAATTAAATAACTTGTACAACCACCCTGTAGTATGAATAATATTATATCCAACTCCTTTGCCACACTAATGCCAAGAAAAAGGATAAACAGATTGATCAGATGGATAAACTGAGATATAGACAGATAAACAACTTGATACACAAACCGTCTGCTGTATAGAGTGCATTATAAAATGTCTAAGCCATGAAAGCACAACTATTGCTCATTATCCTATAGTCTGTGATAATCTTGCTGTATCCATTTTGCATTGTCATGTTCTGAGGCCATGCATGATCAAGGTTGTTGTTGAATGTTTTATATTGATGGTCAGATTATTGTCTGCACTTTCACCTCTCATGTCACTAATAAAGTTTTCTGAACCGATTAATCTTTTTCCCACTTCTATACACTTGTAGTAGCTTATCAAGTCTTATTAGCCAAAAATAAAGGAAATAAAAAAATGTATACAGACTCATGCATTATAGAATCATGAGTCCTAGACTGATGTCTATTGGGCTGCAATGTCTGGTGGTTTTGGTGTTTCTAAGTATAAAATATCTGCTTTATGAAATGAATTTTATAGTATCAAGGAACTGACCTTTTTCTGAGAATAGCTGCTATCAATATATTCAGTAACACTGTCAGTGAGGAAAATCAGAACCTAATCTCTGTGCTGTAATTGAAGTTACAATTTCTTTATAATGAAATCCCTTTTATGAAAAAGTGAGTATCAGTTAAATTGCCAACTTTCTCCTTTTCTATCAATAATGCTTTATAACATAGTGAAGCGATGTAACAGTGTGAAGGAAATAGTGTCTCTGCTCTGCTAGGCCTCTCATCACCCAAACCTGATGAAGTTCTGTTTGTGAATTTATTGGATGTTTTACAGGAAGGAAAAGAATAACTCTTCCATCAGTTGATTGTTTCCTGGAAAAAATGAGAATTCCATCACAGGTCAAGACTTAAAGGATATTGCATATTCAAACAATTTTTCCCTAATCTTAGAAAATAATGTATTATGTCAGCAAGCAATAGAGTACTGAGAAGCTCAAGGTTTAGCTCTAAGCTTTGAAGAGCTTTGGAATTTGATAAGCTGATTTCTGCAAGCATAATACAAAATTTTCATTTTGTTTAAACTGAATTACAGAATCTAACTTTCAAATAGTGAAAAGAAGTTCAGCTACTCACATGACCGTCTTGTATATTAATTTAGTCCTCACCAAGAGGCACTAGTCAACATCTAAAGTGACAGGAAATGTTAAACTGCCTATTGTAATATTCAGATCACCAGTGAAGGATATTATTTCTGGTACTATAAATATTACAATGCAACTTGAACATTAAATACTTCATTTTAGTCACCTGTATTGTTATAAATATTTTAATCATGCAGTTAAACTTCTATGCTAGTTACTTTTTCTTCTGTGGAAATAAACATCTCTGCCATGATAACTTAATGAAGGGAGACTTATAAATGTCTGTTTACTCATGACTATGTTTTCTCAAAACATTTTGGACACCATATCCAACTGCAGTGGGGCATTTGCCGCTTTCTTTCTATTTCTGTTGCAGACTTTGTTTAGGCATAAGGCAGAGCTAGTCTTTGCAAGGAAGAGTTTAGCCTGCTTGTGTGCTTTAGCCATTGGGACGACAGCACCACAGCTGTCTATTTAAAAATAAAACAAAAATAAAGAAAGTAGCCATGCATTTCCTAGTGCATTTGTCATGCATGTGTTTCAAGTTGTTTCATTTCGATATAAAATGATGCTGGATAAATCTAATTTTATATACAATCACTTCTGGTAGACTGGACTTCTTTTTAGTCAGTGAAGTCTTATAACTATTGTTGCCTTTGTTATCTGTGAGATATGACATCTTTTGTAAGTAGGAAAGTACTCTGTGTGTAAGACATGTTGTAGGAAACATTTGCTTGAATAATAATATAACAAAATGTACCAAAAAATGTTTTTTCCTGTATCTCAAGCTTTCAAGGCACAGTATTATAAAATGCACAATCAAAATATGAATATTCAAAATACGTTATGACTGACAATATTTTTCTCTCTACAGGTAAGCAAATGTGAAGCTTTGGTACGATGTATTGGTTCAACCTACCCATGAGAAAAATCAGGTAGAAATATGTATCCATGTTTAAAAAGACTAAGTGTACAAATTCTTGTTTTTACAAAATGAACTCTCAGATGCATTTTCAGTTGACAGTGATAACATAAAAATGTCAGTAAATTCCAGTTCTTTCTTGTTACTATGCACTGTTAGCTCCTGCTTGTAAAGCTGCTGTATATGTCTGAAAACATTTCACTTCATAGTTCATTTGACATACTGGCTGGCTACTACTGCTCTATCATAAAGACACATCTTTAAGATAAGCCCTCATACTACATGGTTTCTTATATGGCGGGTTTACCTGCAGGCATCACTTCTTTATGGAAGTTAGCTTGGGTCACATAATTTCTCAGTTTCATTAAGAAGGTAATGTTGCATTTCAGGCTAAAGACAGTCTCAATCATTGTTTTATTAATCAATCAAAAAATAGTCTAAAACACTTCATAGTTTCTGATCTGAATACACATAATTAGGTTGGTATTTTTGCAACGCATGATACCTTGAATAAAATATTTACCTTCACATTTAATGTTACAAATCTGATATTTTGTGTAAGAACTTTTCTCCAGGTTTTACAGTAATACCCGTGTGTGTGTGTGTGTGTGTGTGTGTGTGTGTGTGTGTGTGTGTGTGTGTGTGTGTATGTGTGTGTGTGTGTGTGTGTGTGTGTGAGTGTGTGTGTGTCAATTTGACTTGCAACTATCCAAATTAATGAGAAAAGTCTAAAGTTAAGACAGCATGTGCATACACATATTTCAAAGTTATTGATTTTCTTTTTCAGCTCTTTTTTATATCCTCAAAATGATTTGTTCAATTATCAGGCAATGTTTACTCTGCCATTTTAGAAGATGCCTTCACAACACTTTGTGAAATGTGTCATTAACCTACATTAGTGATCCAAGTAAACAGTACAGAAAGGCAGAGCCGTACACATAGCTGGTTGCACTTCAAAATGGCCAAGAAACTAGCAACATGATAAGATAAAATAGAGCTATCAATAGGCATCACTATCAATAGGTATGCATTTTATAAGGTAGTGTGCATAGTTAGGTGAAGTAAAACAAAGCCATCATGATGTAGAATGACAGTAAAATGGTTGTTAGTGCCAGCTGCAAATTCTAAAGAAGCTGGGAAATTTTCATTGTTTTTTCTGCAGATCGACTAATGGGCATTTTACTTTAAGCAGTACTAGAAACGTAAGTCTTTAAAGATTAAGAGCAAATAATTTTATCATTTTTTTATAAATGCACCCTCATCTTGTAAAGTGGCCTTTCATATTATAAAATGTGCAGGTTTTACTTATGGTTATATCAGTTGATTTATATTTATTAAGCTTAATAAAATGGAGCAACTGTCCAATTACTTCCTGATTCCATGTCATCCAATCCTGCCTTCTGCTGATACATTATAGGGAATAAAGAGTTTGTAGAGGGTTGGCATGCATTCTGTTGTCTGCAGCAATCCATTTGTAGGCAATGATTTATTAGTTGTACATCTGTTTATAATACTGTATGCCAAGAATTATAGACCTTACTAAGAAGTTTATCCTGTTTCATCTTACTTTTGTTACCTTTCACTTGAATATACCTGTGTTTATTTATTGATTTAGTGTCTGACTGATTCATTGTGCTCATACCTCTCAACCTCTTAGAACAATAAATGTGGATAATATCTAAAATAATGGGGTTAAAATGGCCCAGAAATAGGGATAAATTTTAAATATTGCTCTTATAAACATAAAAAGTTGTCAGAATAACAAGATTTGTATTTTCGTGCATTTTCTGAAGGCTATGAAGTCTGAAATTCACATGTATGCCATCATTTAGTAACTTAAGTCCTCAGTGATTTGCCAGAAAACACACATTTTATGATGAACAGACCAAAAATATGAGGCAAAAATGTGGACATTCCACTCAAATCTGTACAATTGAGAGGTACGATTGTGCTGCATTTTGCTTACTTTATAATAAAATCTACTGCAGACTATAGGACACATGCCATCCCATTGCAAACTGCATCATCAGAAGCTGGGCCTGGATAATATGGAAGTTGGTCAGGATACAGTAACCAGAAATACCTGTTCATTAAATGTAATAACTATAGATTAATTGAAATAACTAAAATAAAAAACACATATTTTAGAGTAAGAAAGCCCACTGTACAAGGTGAGGGTGTAATTATTTTAAAAAGAAGTTATAAAAAAAAATCTTTGCACGTGATCTTTAATGAATGGTATCCTAGAAATAATTTTGGGCAACCTGAAGCACCTTGTATGTATGCATGATCTAAGCATAATCAACACATGAAAAACAATGTCCTGTTTCCAAACAGCTACATTTAGTTACCATTAAATAGCTTACTGTCTGAATGTGACTGTCTTATGGCTAATAACTGTTGTGAAAATAAACAAATAATGCTTTCTTATGTATATATTTATATGTTTGCATGCATATATCCATGCATGCATGTATGTACATACTTATTAGTGCATGTGTTTATCTATCCGTCTGTCTATCTAAATATCTTTCTCTTTGTCTATCTATCTATCTGTCTGGTACTTAATAAAAGATCCAGGACAGTGGAAAAGCATCACAGTGTTTTATGTACTCTAGCTCTTAAGCACTGGGTAAATGTAAACTAATATATTTTACTCAAGTTTATCAAGAACGTTCTTCAGCATTCATTTCATTTTTTTAATCCTAACATCTTGTGAAAGCAACAAGTCTTTAATGTCAAACAACAGGTTTTAAGGCAATATTTCAGATGCAATTCTGAAATGGGAGCTAGTAAAGACCTCTTATTTTTTTTTCTAAAAGAAGAAATGTAAATATTAAAAAAGTTAATAGTTCATCTCTTTTTCATATTTTAATTTTTTTTGGATGTGTGTGAGTGCATGTACATGTGTGCATGTGTGTGTGTGTGTGTGTGTGTGTGTGTGTGTGTGTGTGTGTGTGTGTGTGTGTTTGTATGTATGTGTGTCTGTGTCTGTATTTGTCTATGTGTCTGATTTTATGTTCTCCAACTTATGAATATGCAGTGCTTTAGGCATGTACGATTTTGATGGGGTTCATGCGTTTCACTAAGCTGCTTTGATAAACTGTACAAGGATTAAAGTATTATGTTCAACTTAAAGGGAAAATGCTCTAGAATTTCTATTTTTCACTTTTAATATGAAAACAGTATATTTTATACAAAAGTTTCTGTTTCATTTGCTTGACCGTGTAACGAAATATGTATTTAAACCTATTACAGTCTCTTTATGTGTAAAAGCTTTATTGCATTGCGTACTATATTTTTTCAGTCATGATATGGATCAGTAAATGTATGCTAACACTGACAAAAAGAAAATATGTTTCACTTACTATACTGGAATTATGATCAAATAACATTTTTCTAGTAAGCACATATGCTTTAGACTCTATTGGAAAAGAACTGTCAAGAACTGGATAACAGTTATTATTGTTATAGAAGGAATGGTTACAATATCAAATTAAAAAAAAAATCCATATTATAAGCTCTGGGAATATCTTGCTTCTGTCATGCATATTTCTTTTTTCATATAGTTGCAAATTTTAAGGAACTAGAAAATAAGCCACCTTGCTGAAATACAGTCAGATGAAATTGATATCTAGCTCAATTCAAACATTATGGAGATTTCCATATCACAACATAATCATAGCTGACATCTGGAATGCTGTCCAGAACAATATATTGTTCAACAGTAAGGGTGATTCACATGCCATACATTCAATGAATGGAACGCAATTAGAGTTAAAAGAAAAATGTCAACATAGTTGATCGTATATAGAAATGAATACTGCATGAAAACATCAAGACATTGTTTTTCCTATTCATATGCTGCAACTGAGTTCTAGATATTTGTATGGATCACTTAGTTGTAAATCTGCAAGACATATTTCATAGTGAAAGTCAAGATTTCTTCTTGAACATTATATTGGAATATTCTGAATATTCAGGATGTATGAGATTTTATAGGGTCTGCTACAAGTTTCCATGTACTAGGAGTTCATGACTCACTTGCTGTTCTGCACTTAGGTTCATAGGTTCATAGGTTTATACTAGGCTATCTGCCCTAAGGCATTTATAAGCCTAGCCCAAATTTTTGTGGCTTACGCCACCCCTTATATGAAAAAATACTGTGCCCATTAGTTTGTTGTGCCTCTGTCCAGCAGTGACACAGAGATGATTCCCGGGGTAAACCTACGATCTCCCATCCACAGGTCTAGATTTCTCTTGAACAGAGTCAGCGAGGTGCTCTGCCTCACATGGACCGGGATTTTATTCCACAGCATAGGGAGTCTCTGAGTGATAAATCTATCCCTCCAGCACATCCTATTTATATCCGTGCTAAGGTTTAAGTCGCTTGCTCTAGTGGTTTTGGTGGATTTGGATTTTTTGAGGTGGAGCATGTCCATTAATTCCGGGTTGGACATGGCCTTGTATGTCAGTCACATGTCACCTCTGAGCAGATGGTATGCGACTGAATAGAGCTGGAGTTTCTTCAATCTGGCAGCATATGACAGATTTTGGAGTCCCTTTATCCTTTTGGTGAGGAACTTTTGGGGTCTCTCCAATTGCTGCAGATGTCGGGTGAGATACATCCCGAATGGGGCATTGTACTCGATCATTGGTCTGATAAGTGAAGAGTACAGGGGAACAATAACCTCACTAGATCTGGATGTGAATCCCTTCATGATCAGGTGGGCAATGTAGAAGGTCTTTCTAACCACTTTAGCAATGTGAGTGTCAAAAGAAAGGCCACTGTCAACCTGGGTCCCCAGGTCCCTGATAACCTCTTCTGTGCTTAGTGGATTGCCACCTATATGGTAGCTTGGGGTTACCTTGTTTTTCCCGAAGGGTATGACTATACATTTTTGGCGTTTAACTTCAGGCCATGGCTCTGGCACCAGCTATCTGTTTCCGTGAGTCCCTTCTGAAGGATATCCGTGTCTGATGCACTTTCCACTATGGCGCCCAGTTTGCAGTCGTCTGCAAACTTTGTCAGCCAAAGTCCTCCTATGTTGGCCTGTACTTCTGAGAAGTAGATGCCAAACAATAGGGGCCAAGGACCGAGCCCTGTGGGACACCACTTGTGACCGGCTTGGAGTCTGACACAGCGCCAGCAACTCTAACCCTGTGGGTTCTGTCCTTAAGCCAGTTTGCAACCCATCTTGTGACATATGGGTTTACATTTAAGCTGGTAAGTTTTTCTACAATACCCGAGTGGGGTATTGTGTCGAAAGCCTTTGCAAGGTCAAGGTAGGCTGTATGGACTGCCTTTCCCCTCATCAATGGCCTTGGTGACTGTTTCGAAGAAGTCGACCAAGTTCAAAAGGCATGATCTTCCCTTGACAAAGCCAAACTGGGTCGGGTCCAATGTCTGCAAGTCCCCTATATCTTTGTTTATGAGCTCCATAAAAAGCAAGTGTTCAAACCCAGACTGCCCTATTATCTCAAATTTATGTAGCTGTACCAGCACCAGAATTTTTATTTATTTTACATTTATTTATTTTACATTTGATGACCGGGCTAGTCCAACTGTATATATGTCCATTTTCAGTAGAGGCCCAGGGAGATAAGCTCCACAACTCACAGTAATATTTACAGTAAATTACATTTTACTTAGATAACTTCGATAATTGTCTATCCCTGCCAGAATTTAAAAACGAAAACCCTAAAACTCCAACTCATTTCCCAACCTGAGTCTTCACTCCATTACCCTAAAGTTCACATCATCCTCCTCAACCTAAACATCCCTGAGCAATCGTTAAATCTGAAATTCCAAAACCCATCCCTAAAACTAACTTCACTAATCACTCCTTAACCCTAACCCCCCTTCTCACCCCCTATACCTTAAACTGTCTTTACATTATCTAAACCTAAAACTCCCTTACTGATGCCTAACCCTAAAATCCCACTCCCCTCACTTACCCTAAAATCCCTATCCTGCTCCCTCCCCACAGCTGATTGCCCAAACTCATATTTGAGTTTGAGTATGAGCAGAAATCTGCATGACCTACAAACCATTCAAGCCCATGGTTTTAGGCATTGTTTTTTAAGCATTTGCCACTTGAACACCTGTAGTGTTCCTGACTTTAGATCACTGCTGATAAAAGTGTTAAACTGTGAGTTAGATCACCTCTTCTGCAAACCTTGTTATTAAATAGTCAGTCTTAAAAGTAGCAACTCAGCATTATCAAATAAGAAAGGCAAATTATTTAAAGACTATAAGAAAAAATTGGAAACTGATCTAAAAAAGAAAAAAATAAATAAAATTACAGAAAGCAGGAATATTATGGAGTGGATAAGGAATGGAAATATATTTTAAAATGAATTGCATTTGGTATATAAAATAATTTCTCTTAGAGGCATAATTTACAACACTTTATCCATAATGGACAAGAATTCCCTCCCTTATTGCAGCTAAAGTTATTAAGGTATATAAACCATGTAACTGTATAAGAAATCTAAGGGAAAAACAATGTTAGTTGTAATAAAATTGAAGATACTTTATATATGTATTTAACATTTATTGGCATTCATTAATACTGCATTTATATTAAAGAAGATAACCTAATGACTTAATATTTAGATTGGATAGATTTACCAAAAGTAAGCTATAAGGAATGGATTGTTTACAGTCCTCTTTTACAAATCACTAAAGGACACCTTTCCTGCATTCTAAAAATGTTGATTGCCTAACATGGATCTGCCAACCAACATGATGGGCAGAGAAACAAAGGAAGGGGATACATCTTTAGTCTTAATTACCATGTGTGTGAATTGTGCACCTCACGGTGAGAAGTGACCATCCTAATATTCCTCCTATCAGTCCACACACTGAAGATGCATAGGCAAATTTCAACATGAAAATACACAATTACACACACATAAATGCACATACCCTCCTCCCCACACACACACACCTCAGTGGTACCTACCTGTATTCACAGTTAGAGCCATGAAACTAGCCTTAATTGTGAAGAGATGATACTGACTTTTTTCTGTCTTGTGAAAAAATAAAATACATCAGCAAACTGATTTTCTGAATTGTGCTACCATATTATTCTGGAATTGCCACCATTCCTTTGGGAGAACACATGGCTAATCTATATTAACCACTATTCCAGACCAATGCATTTCCATTTTGGCATCACCACTGAGATCATTATCAACATGCTGTGGACACTGGCAGTGTAAAACCATAGAGGGAGAGTAGTCTCAAAATAGCTTAGTCTTGCCAAGCTGTAGATATCATTAGAGTTATGAGTTCTGCATCATGGTAATCCTTTTTGAATGCCAGGGACTCTAAAATTGTATACAGGATCTGCATGTATTTTCTAGGAAGATGGTGCAGTTGAGTTATTGTTTCATCAGTCTAAAATCATATTGACTCTATAAGACATTTTGGATAAAGTCATCCCTCCAAAAAATATATATTGACTAATCTCTTGGACAAACTTCAACTGTAAGATATGTACCTATGCTTTGATCTTTTATAACAGAAATTAGTGCTACTAGGTCTACCATATGTGCTCTCTCAATTGCAGTCATATTTTCTAAGTGTCAAAAAACAGAATCTTTTTTGTTGTTGTTTGCTGTAGCACTTGATATATCTAAAGCTTTGTTTAGAACACTTAAATATTAAGCTTCCTTTCAGATTCCTTAGTTTAACTAAGTTTTATTTTTAAATCACAAAACAAATTCTTCAGCCGTGCTAAAGTCCTGCTTACTCCAACAAAGTTTCAGAACAAAAAGAAAAGTGGCAGGACACTGCTGCTTAACTATAAAACCATTTAATAAAACTCTAAAAACACACTGTAATCTCGATACAAAAAAGGTAAAAAAGTAAGCGCTTTCGGGTTACACCCTTACTTTTTTACCTTTTTTGTATCGAGATTACAGTGTGTTTTTAGAGTTTTATTAAATGGTTTTATAGTTAAGCAGCAGTGTCCTGCCACTTTTCTTTTTGTTTTATTTTTAAATCATTCAGTATTTCCTAAATCATCAGCTCAAGTTCAAATACCATCAATTTAAGAACAGATTCATGCACGGTTTCCTTCTATTAACTAATCCTTTTGATGTATATCCTCTTTTCTCTACTTGTTAGGCCATGCTGTCTGTAATTTTGATGACTAAAGTTTGTGGGAAGACAATCACATCAAGCCAAAGGCAACAATCACAAAAACAAAAGAATAAGTATTCAATGCATCTTGGAATGCTGTGTATTAGCTCCAGTTATCCAAAAGCATGCTTCCTTCCTGAGTGAAATGACATTTAATTCCATTTCCATGGACATGTCAGAAAGAGATATGCATCATCATTTTTGCAGATGATGTTACAATTTGCTCACTGTGTTCTAAGACAAACTGCTTGATGGATACATTTGCCATTGTTTCAGATAGATGGTAGCAGGCAATGGGATGGTGGTTATTTAGAGAGGTAATCTGTTGATAGTGGAGATGTCAAATTTAGAGATGCTAAATCATAAAATAAGCTTTTGCAGTTTTGTACATTAGTAGAGTTTCAGTTGTCAAAAATAAGAAGGTGGTTGCAAACACAGAGTACAAGTATACTTGTATGTGAGACTAAGTGAGGAAACCAATATCTAGCTCATAGGTTCATCGGCTACTACTACCCTTACTGTCCTTGCAGGCCATTTTAAGACATTTTTAAGACATGACATTTCTAGCTATTCTAAATAGCTTAGCACCAACTCGTACATGTTGTGTTAAAAATAAGAGATTGCCCTGGATATCAAAAGAAACCATTAAACTCCAAAAACCAAGGAACAAAACCTGGTATCAATAAGAAAAAAACAAAAGACAATAAAACTCTGCTAGCATACTAGCAGCTCCACAAACTAGACAAAAAAAAACATATTATACAACTATTTAAAACAAATATGAAAACAATCCCAAAAAGTTCTGGCAAGCAATTAACTCACTCCTCCACCCAGGGAAAGCTACAACCCTAGAACCAACAACCAATAACCAAAGCATGAGTATTGCCTCATAAATCAACACCTACTTTATAAACAACATCCTCTCCTTAGTTACAGGGAACCGCTCCACCCCTCTGTCTCTTCCACCTAATGTGGAAACTAACAACAACGTTTTTTACCTCAAACCTGTCCCAACTAATACCATAAGAACAATGCTGAAAAAAACTGAAACTGTCATCCTTAGCAGCTGACCAATTCTCTAATGATTACCTCAAACTGTCAGCTGATGCCATAGCTCTGCCTGCCTCCATTCTGGTAAATAGGTCTATAGCAGAACAATATGTCCCAAAATTATGGAACATTTCCTATATCACCCCTCTGCATAAAGGAGGAACATCAACAGAATTAAACAATTACAAACCCATAGCCATCCTTTTCCCCCTGTGTCAAAATTCCAGAAAAATGTATCCACACTCAATTATTACAATACCTGTTATGACACAACTTTATCTCTCCCTCCCAATATGGTTTCAGACCAAAACATAGCACCACCACAGCCCTAATTAATTTCTCTAACACCATCAACCAACTGAGAAATTAAAATGAGTAAGTAACATCAATCTTCTTAGCCATGTCAAAAGCATTTGATGCTGTCTCCCATCAGACACTCCTTAGTACTCTTGCCTCACTAAACCTATCAAAGCCTTCTCTCTCCTGGTTCCTAATCTATCTTTTTTGACAGACTACAAGCAGTGCCATGGAAATCCGAACTCTCACCACTTCTGCCTGTCTCAGTTGGAGTCCCCCTAGGGTCCATACTCGGACGTCTTCTTTTCACCATCTTCGCTAATAATCTAGCCTCCTCCACAACACATGCTAAAGTAGTTCAGTATGCAGATGATTCAACTTTAATCTTCTCAGCCAATACCTTACCAGACCTTCAAATAGTAGCCCAACAAGCTTTTAATGATATAAAAACATATCTAAGTAAATCACAACTAATCCTCATCCCTAAAAAGATACAGTTAATGCTATTTACCAGTAGCAAACTATCACCGACCACCCCTCCTTTCACTATTTTCTCAGCAAACAACACAGTCATCCAAACAGTTGAGCATACAAAACTCCTTGGAGTGATAATTGACAGCAAACTCAGTTTTGACCAATGCATAGCCACTACAATTAAGAAAGTTCACATCAAACTTGGCTCACTATACAGAAGCAAGCCATTCCTCACTGACAATAACAGACTAGCCATATCCAGAACCTTCCTCCTTTCTGCACTCCTATATGCTTTACCAGCTTAAAAAATCAGACATAACCAAATTGGAAACTTGCTACAACAAATTAACCCATTTTGCAGCCAACCTTCCCCACCAAACCCACCATTGTATTGCTCTACATAAATTAAATTGGCTTGAGCTACCTAACCTTCTTCATCTCTACCAAATTAAATTCACACACAATATCATTTTCCATCCTTACAGTTGCCATCCCTCAAGGAACTTGTTGTTCCCTACTCATGCCCACGAAGTCTAAGATCTGCAGACAGAAACTTTCTCATAGTAAACAAAGCTAACAACACTCACGGTGAAGCCCTATTCTCAAATCAAATAGCCAAATTATGGAACTCTCTACCCCACACCCTCCAAAACACACCTGGATCTACCAGTTTTAAACAACTACTATTTGAACATTTATTCAAGAACTGGCATTGTTCCTGTGCCAAACCTGACTGACAAGATATCTATAACTCTCTCAACACACTGTCAACTCCTTATCTAACTCCTCAGTGTTTATTACTACTCAAAAATAAATGTATATAAAGGAAATTTTATTTGGTCATAACTATTGTTTAATATATATACACACTACTAACTTTATTTTTTCTCACAGAGATCTTCACTGAAATGCTTGTGTTTTTCTTTTTGAACCTATATCTAGTAGAAAACTATATTGAATACTACTTTGTATAGATCAACTAGAAGATATGTATTATGCATCTTACTGTACGTATACTATTGTACTATCTAATTAGTGTATATTGCTTGTATTTCTGTGGAGCGTTTCTTCACGGGCCTCTGCTGAAAATGGGCTTCTGGCCCAGTCAGACTTTCCCGGTAAACAAATGTAAATAAATAAATGTCAATTATCCCATCTGGTAATCAAATCTTGAACCTTGAGTCTGAAAGTTAAACACCTTTACCATTATGCAAATCTCCAAGCCCCTAGACAAAAAAAGTTGCCATGTAACTGTATTTCTCGCTCCAGACTAGGTCTGAAATGAGTCAAGAGAAACAGAACAGTTGTGCTGAGGAATATATTAGGGCACCATTGTGAAGTACTCAGTAAATATTAATGTCTCAACCTGAGTGTAAACCACAATCCCCCCCCCCCGACAGCAGTTTGCACAGCTATGAGCATTCCTAACGTGATTAGCATATGCAAATACATTATGTAATGCAAAAATGAACCTTGATTGTCAGGTTGCATGCCTGAAGCAATGTCTTTACGCAGGTTTGGTACAGTAGTTGCTTAAGAATATCCATTAACGGCTATATATAATGAAAATTCATTAAGCAAGACTCCCTGTCAGCCACATAACTAATATGTGCATGGTAAATAATAGCAAATTGTATTAATTCATCAAACAACTTTTTATAATTATAAAGTAAGAAATGTAACCATCATTTTAATGCCCAGTAAGCTTTGTTGCAATTTTCAGTCTTTCTATCAATGTCTTATAGCAGTTTACGTATTGGCATTGCCGTTAGAGCTCCAGAATGTGGAATATTTACTAGTAACTAAAAGGATACTTAAATGCCTTAGTTCTACTTATTAGAAATTCTACAGAGGGATAGATGAACTAATGACAGATCATTATTTCTTCTAATGGATTTACACGCCGTTCAGCTTCTTTACTTAAAAATTCTGCACAAACTGAAAATAATGATGAGGAAACAAAGCCCAAAAAACATTTCTGGATGTATGAAATTCTGTTGCCTGGCATTATTAACTATAATCCTGTATAATTTATCTGAAAATCAATTTTTATAAGGAACAGGGCAAAAAAAAAAAAAAAGAGTCAAAAACCATGATGTTGAGAAAAAAATAAAAAAATAATAAGTGATATTTAAGATGTCTCTGGCTTCAGATTTTCATCTAAGTCTTGCTGCTATGTTTTCACTCTTTATGGTTATTTTTAGTGTCTTTTTTATTTAGCTGTAGACATAGATGATGTTTAGCAAATATTCATTATCTACTCATCATCTGCATTATGTGTAATGATCATTCAGGTAATGAATACTTATTAAGTATGCATGACACCGTAATAGAGGCATGAACAAATTACATAGTGGGCAGTATTTTTTCCTGTGAATCTGAGTGGATTCTGTTCTTTGCTATCTCTGAATATCTTCATGGGCAATAACCACTATGTCGATCTTACTGATTAATCAACATAATGCTTCCTTAGCAGTTGTTTCATCTTTGCCTGAAGGTACATAGTTAAAGACAACAGTAAAGAGATTAGCAGCATTCATTTTTATATGAGGAGTAGTGGAGTGATTGTGGGAGAAGACAATATTTGATTACTAGTAGAAAAACATGAGAGGTTAACACTATTACTCAGCTCTGCTAATGAGCCCAGATTTTCTTTTTGGTAAATCCCACACTATCAAAAAACTCCGGAAAGAAGAGTGTAAGAATCAGACTTACCAAGAGGAGAAAAATCGATGTGTCGAAGCTTCTCCATGATAGGAAGCCTCTGTGAATCCCAAGAATAAAGTAAACATAACGATATCTGAAAAGAAACACAAAATATTATATATAAATGACTAAATCGGAACTTATATTCCAAAATTAGCATTTCTCTTAGATTTTTTGCATATCAGTTAACTCTTTCAGCAGATACCTTGTGTCATTCTTTTTGCCTCCCAAAAATAAGAATGAACTAATCATATGTGATATTTAAGAACTCTTCCAATCATTTCCAGTTTTAATTTGGTATTTCCAAGTGTAATTCCTGACATTAAAATACATGCTATCAGTCTATAGTAGCTTGTTTCTTGAACAGTCAAGTTATGTAAAATAACTATTTATTTCTCCAAAGAATTCTGCATGTGATCCCACGTGTGTTAAAATGCTGCAGTGTACATATTTAAAAGCAAGAACATGTTTCAGTATGCATTAGTTGTCTCTGTAAACATAATGCAATATTAAATTGTCTTGTTGTATGTTTAAAGAAGCTCTCTCTAGCTCATAATTTTTTTTTCAGGGACTTAAATTTGAAGGATGTTATTGAATATGTTCAGCAAATGGTCTATTAAAATAGAAAATTTTGTGGAATTGAAATGATTGCTGCAGCTTATGTTCTTTAAACAAACAAATTACAAAAAAAAAAAAAAAAAACAACAAATGGTGACTTGAATTTTTTGGAGTGCAAAGGACTCTGTTACATTTATACCTTAACAAAACTGTTAAAGACTGGTTAAATATCATGCCTACATAAACATCTTTTGAGGAAATTATTTCAAACATCAAATATTTTCAGGAGTTATAGGATTTTTTCCAGTCTCTGCACTATATTGATGCAATTTGAAATTGCATTTTGTAAACATGTTTTTCCATGTTTTTTTTTTTTTTTTATTTAGTACAAGTATTGTAATGATTAATGCAAGTGTTAATTGTGTCATTTTCTTAATTTTGAAGACCTACCCAGTACAAAAGCATGCATGACTTATATTTTAAAATTGACTGGTTTGTTAACTTTTTTTATTAGTTATATATACACTCTCCTGGCATGTTATGAATTGTGTCAGCAAGACAGAGGGGGGGTGGGGTGGGGGATAAGCAGAAAACAATATAAATGGAAGTGAAATGGAAGTGAATTATGAGCAAATCTTGTTGCGGGAAAAGATTTTCACTGCATTGGATGGTTTCAGTCAGTGACTGTATCTATGTTTATTTCAGCATGTGAGTAGCTCCTCTGCCACTGCACTTCCCCAGACCCACACTGAAGCAAAAAAATTTCACAGATGCTTTCAACAAAATTAAAGATCCCTACTCTGTAAATAATTAGGAGCTGTAAGCCAAATATGTGTGACCTGTAATATGGCATCCTACAAATATGAGCATGAAAGTGTGCGTCAGGCAGCTTTGAGTGTGCAGTACTCTTTCTCTGAAGTCAAGATATTTTGTAGTTAGCATATACAAGTGGCAAGGGTGGGGGTGAAGCCCACCTCATCAGTTAATGCAGAATGTAAGTCCCCCTACAAAAATGGTCTAATGGTATTACATTCAAATTGGCTATCTGATGTGATGCCTTCTTTTCACAGTTTTGACTCTAATGTTATTGAGCTCAACACTTTAGTCTCTGGCACTTTTGTCCTGAAGTCATAATTATGATTAGGCCACTAGTTTCAATTAGTCAGATGGTCTGGAAATCCATTTCTGCTGCATATATCAAACCACTTATGACCAATCAAGTGAGTACAGTCCTCAGTCTGTGATGCTATTTTGAAAATGAGTCAAAGTAATTTCGTGTTTTCACAGTTTTTATTAACTTTTCAAATAATAAAAAAGGAGTAATGAAATGCATGGCAGATAATTTATTTTTTATTCAAATGAGTGGTGTTTTGGATCAGGTCCACGAGACCCTGAAGTTTGCATCAGTAAACTCATGCATTGATAGATATTTGAACTCTTGCTGAAAATGCAAACTTAGCCTAAATCTACTTTGTCTGTGAAACAGGGGTCTCAAACTCAAATGACTCAAGGGAGAGATGAGGTTGACCGCACTTTACTCAGCCACCATGTTCATACAAAAAATAAATAAAATAAAACCCGTGTATGTATGCAAGTCTTACTGTGATAACTGTTATGTGGCTGACTGTTTGCCCTGAATAGTTGAAAGGCTACTCAAAATACAAACAATGTTATGTACTTCATAGTAGAAATCTCTCAGGTTCCCCTCCCAATAATGTGCAAAAGACATTACAGTGGTCTTTAAGCTTCTGAATTATGACTCTTGCACAAGATGTATAAAACCTACCCTTAAAATACACCTGATAGCAAAACAGCACCATGTAGGAAGTAGATCCAACTTACATATTCCCTACAGCTTGTAAGTACAGTAATGTGCTTACCGCTGCACATTAACCTTCCAGAAAGGAATAGTTTCAGGAAACATAAAAGTGAAACCTAAAGCCAAGTGGAAAAGGGGTTTACTTTGCAAGAAGAGGAAACCTTCTGTGTTTCAACATTTTTAACCTGGAGACTTTGTGATTCAGATGAATTTTGACATTAGTTTTAACAGTCTGGATGGGGTTTTGCTTATCTGATGGTGAAGACAATAGTGTTCCATAGTTTAGCTGTGCTTGCTCAGTATAAAGAGTCTCCATTTGCTGGATTTTTGGAATTCTATTAGGAGTTGATCGTTCTGTCAAAGGTTGATTTTGGGTTTGCACTATTTAATTATACTAATAACATGAGGGAGGGACTGTTTTTGTGCTGGAGTAATATTTTATGTGCAGTTATGAGTTGTGTTTATGTTATCTGGTGTGTTATTTCTCAACAGTTCAGGTCATGCAAGGATTTGCACTAACTGGTTCAATTTGAGAATTGAATCCAAATTTATTTATTTTATTATACCACTTTTCAAGTTTGTTCATTAGTGTAGTTTAACAATTTTTGAAGATTGTATATGTGAATTGGAGAGTTGGAAATAAAAGGAACATTGCAGTTATTTTCCTGTTGTGCTCACTGAGATATGGCATGGATTTGTAAAGCAGCCTTAATTTGGGATTTTTTTAAACAACAAATTTAAGTTTGTCATCTGTGTTGATACCCAGTTACTTGGTATGGGTGACGTGTTCTATTCTGGTATTGTTAAGTGACAATATATTCAGTAATGTGTTACTTTATGGAAGGTTACAACAGGTAAATGTGATTCATTTAATTACGTAAAACAGTTCTGAATATCTACAATTTGAACTTAGTCCTTCACTTCTCGTATTGAAAATACTTACACTTTAAAATGGTGAGTTACACATATAGGAAATCTGTTGGAAAATTGATGAAGACACCCACTGTATGCAGAAAACTGTTTCAAATTACAGTAGAATAAGAAAGTAATGAGACACAAACAAAAGACATTGAGCAAGAAAAGAAATATAAAAGAATATGATGACTCTAAATCTTGCCTCTGCATGCAAATCCATCTGTCATAATTAGGAGTAGTAGTATTCTATATTCAGAGTAATTTTGTTAACCAAGTACCCTTGTCTTAGCACCGTTAACACTTCTTATCTTAAAGAAGCAGAATAATTTACTCCTTCAGCACTAAAACTGTTATTAAAACTTAATGAAACATGTACGTGGTAGTGGCTGTACTTCATGCCAAGTGAACCGGCCCAGGGATTTCAATGAAAAGCCGAGAGTAATTTTAGCAAAATCTCTACAGCTTTGCCACGGTCTTACCTTATAAATAATCAATTCAAAGCAATGTTATGAGAAAATAAAATAAATACAACAGGTAGGCCCTTCAATCCAAACTGTCTGCATTTTGTTTTTATTGTGAATTTTAACGGTGAGTAGACTCCATTCAGTAAAGCTTCTTATTTCTGCAGTCCTGAATGTTTTATAAGAATGAGGCATGAAATAATAAAACCATAATGCTCTTTTGTCAGCCAAGTAATACAGACATTGCTTTAACATCAGTTTATAAAAGCTACATTAAATAAATAGATTTTATGTCACTTTCAGCTACCTAAAAATATGAAGCAGGACATTACAAATGAGGGAAGAATGAACAGAAAAATAAATAAGCAAATAAATAAATAGTATATGTTCAAATAAATAATTAAACATACACACATAAGCACACACACACGTGTGTGTGTGTGTGTGTGTGTGTGTGTGTGTGTGTGTGTGTGTGTGTGTGTGTATATATACATATATATATATATATATATATATATATATATGCACATATTTATATATGTATGTATATTTATATGTTTTTATACATACTTACATGCACTGAATGCATTTCATTACTCACTTTATACATTTCAAACTTTTGGGGACGAAATTATGCTACTATGCATACAAACTCAGAGGTATGTCTACATACCTGTGAACAATGTGAGCATTAACATCTAATTTTCTGCATGTGTTTGGGATCTGGTGGGAAAATTAGTTCTCAGCAGAAACCTTTACAGACGCAAGATGTCCAAGGCAGCAACCAAACAGCTAATCACAGTGAGGCAGCAATGTTAACTGTTATAATTATAGAGGAAGGCTCATGTCTCTGTCTCTGACAACAGGCTTACTATAGCAATAACCCACGCCTGGGTGTGGGTAATGCGGGATTTAACCACGGTGGTTAAATCCCGCATTACCCATACCCGGAAGTGGGTTATTGCTATTATACAATGACATTATTTAAGAAAAGAAATAATTACTTTTCTTAAATAATGGCATTGTATAATGCCTCTTTGCTGCCCTTCCGCAGCTGTCTGGTATTCCGCGGCAGTTCTGATGTACTGCGCATGCCTACGCAGTACATCAGAGCTGTGGGCAAAAGCAACGGAGAACGCAAGATCTCCGTTGCTTTACTATCTCGCTATGTTAAATGGGTTTAACATGGCGAGACAGCTTTAAAATAAGCAACGGAGATCTCCGTTACTTATTTTAAAGCTGTCTCGCTATGTTAAACCCATTTAATATAGCGAGACAGGTTTAAAAGCAACGGAGATCGCAAGATCTCCGTTGCTTACATTGTGTTGCTATGTTAAAGGAGTTTAACATAGCGAGACAGCTTTAAAAAAAGCAACGGAGATCTGCGTTGCTTTTTTTAAACCTGTATCGCTATGTTAAACTCTTTTAACATAGCGAGACAGTGTTTTATACTAACGGAAAAAGTCCGGGCGTCCGGACCTTTTTCCGTTAGTATATTGAGGGATTTACAATGGGCACGCTGGTTGGGCTGGCCAATCAGCGTGCACGTTTTAGAGGAGGAATTGTATAATATGTGTTTGAGGTGTGGATGACAATAAAGTCATCTTATCAATGAAGGTAGAAATTGTGAATCCAGGCATCCTCGTTGAAAATCCATAATAAAATGTTATGATCAGTGACCTTAACATAACCTTTTTTAACACACAGAGTTTTATCTATTCCATCAATTACAGTTAAGAATGTACAAGTACAAGTGCTTATCAGCTTTCAAAGTTAGTAAAGGCCTTCCCACTGTTAAAAAAATAGTAGTGCACCTCACATCTCCTCTGTGTAAGATTTCTGGAGAAATCAAAAAAATACTAGGGAGGAGCAAAGGATCAATATTATGAACAATTTTTAAATATTATTCTTATTCAGTTACAAAGTTAAAAGAATAACGCATTTGCATTAATATGCATGTTCTGGGGTGGGGTGGGGGGGGGTATGGAACTCTAATGTCTGGCATTTTTGACTGACTGTAATCCTCAGTGATTTTTCAGAATATCAAGAAGTTTACAAGAGACAGCTCAAGCATATGAGGCTAACTTAGGGACATGTTGAGAGACATGGTCAGCAGGGAGAAATGAAGATGCCTAATCTTCTGCTACTCAGTGTTCACTTTTAGTCCCTAGTGCAAGACCCAATCATGACAGCACTTGGGGGAGACCTACTGACAAGTTTATCTTGTTCCTGACATCAGAGCATTATCATGGTGCTACATGCACAATAAAGCAGTACATCTGACATAAAATGTGATTGTTAGCTATCATAAATAGTTACAGATATAAGAAGCAGCTAGCTCTGCTGCCCTAAGGATATAGTCTTGACTATAACCCAGGTGACCTCTGACCCAGGTAACCTCACTTCAGTTAGAGGGTTAGCTGCTTCTCATAGCTTCCCAGCTGAATGAGGAATGATGAAGCACTTACCGTTTCACCTCTTCCAGAGTGGGAGTGTCAGGGTTTGTGCCTGTGACATGCAGTCTTATGGGCTTGAGTTGTAATACACTGACCTTAATGACTAGGATTTAATCAAGGAAAGAAACAGAGAATATGAGTGTCTCCAAATTAAGTCCAAAAGAAAGTTGTTCTTCTTTTGGCTTTTCCCAGTTAGTGGTCGCCACAGCAGGCTATCGGCCAAAGGGCCTACATAAGCCTAGTCAACAAGGTTCCCTGGCATACGCCACCCAAGAAAGTTATTTTCCTGTGCCACTGTCGAGCAGAGACACAGAAGTGATCCCCGGGGTGTATTTCCTATTTCACATTCACTCATCAAGACTTTTCTTGAAGAGTGCTAATGAAGAACTTTGCTTGACATAGATGGGTAGCCTGTTCCAGAGTATGGGAAGTCTCGGGGACAGGAATCTATCCCTCCAGCATGTCCTGTTTATTGTGGTGACAAGGTTTAGGTCTCTAGAGCATGTAGCTTGGCGGGATTGGGATTTCTTTAGGTGTAGCATGTCCAACAGCTCTGGGTTTGACATAACTTTATATGTTAGGCAGAGATCACCTCGTAGTAGGCGATATGCTATGGAGTAAAGCTGGATTTTTTTAAGGCGGTCAGTGTAGGGCATTTGTTTGAGTCCAGTAATCCTCTTTGTGAGGTACTTCTGTGGTCTTTCGAGCTGCTGCAGATGTCTTGTGAGGTGCATTCCAAAAGGGGCATTGTACTCTATAATGGGTCTAATGAGTGTCGAGTTGAGGGGAACAATGAACTCTTTTTTCCTGGGTGAGAACCCTTTTATGATGAGGTGTGACATGTAGAAGGGCTTCTTGACTACTGTGGCGATGTGACTATCAAAGGAGAGACTACTGTCCACCTGGGTCCCAAGTTCTCTTATCACGCATTCGGTGTTAAGTAGATTGCTGCCTATGTGGTAGTTCATGGGTACAGAGATTTTACCAAAGGGGATGACACTGCACTTTTTGGTATTGAGCTTGAGGCCATGGCTCTGACACCAGGCATCTGTCTCAGTGAGGCCCTTCTGTAGGATGTCCACATCATTTGGGGACTTGACTATGGCTCCTAGTTTGCAGTCATCTGCGAACTTCATTAGCCAGAGGCCTTCTGTGTTGGCCTGTACATCAGAGAAGTAGATACCAAACAGGAGAGGTCTCAGGACGGAACCCTGTAGTACTCCACTTGTCACTGCTTTGAGGTCAGACTTGGAGTCTGCAACGTTTACAGTGTGGGTTCTGTCAGTGAGCCAGTTGGCAACCCATCTTGTGACGTAGGGATTTATACCTAGTTTAGTGAGTTTAGCTATAATTCCAGAATGGGGGATGGTGTCGAAAGCCTTGGCGAGGTCAAGATAGGCTGCGTGAACCACCTTACCCTCATCTATGGCTTTGGTGCCTTCCTCAAAGAAGTCGATCAGGTTCAGGAGGCATGATCTGCCTTTCACAAACCCGAACTGGGTGAGATCCAGAGTTTGGAGGTTACCAATGTCTTTGTTTATGAGTTCCATGATGATACGTTCCATGGACTTGCAGACCAGGCTCATCTGGCTAATAGGTCGATAGTTCCCGGGATCAGTAGTGGCTCCCCCTTTGTGGAGTGGGATAACTGTTGCTGTGCACCATTCAGTGGGCACAAAGCCTGATGCGAGGCTATTATTGAACATGGTGCTTAAGTGTGGAGCCAATTTGTGTAAAACGCAGCCTGGAATGTTGTCCGGTCCCATGGATGCTGTGTTTTTGGCTTTAGAGTGTGCAGCTTTTACCTGCGTAGTTGTGATTACAGGGACTCTGCATTCTTCCTGTATAGATATGGGCCCTTTAGCGGGTGAGAGGGGGTTAAAGTTAGCACTGAACCTATCTACCAGGATGTTGGCAATATCAGTTGGTTCTATAATTTTCATGCCTTTGTGCTGTAACTCAGAGCAGATCTGGGTGTTGTCATCGAGATTCTTGACATAGCTATAGAATGCTTTGTGGTTGTCCTTGGAATTAGTGGCGATTTTGTTTTTGTAGCTAGCTTTGGAGGATCTTATAAGGGATCTCAGCTTCTTACTGAGGCTGACCAGGGAGCTCTTCCACTCATGGGATTTTACTCTCTTTTGCAACAGTTTCTTCCTTCTGTTGTACAGTTTGTTTATGGCAGGGGACCACCAGATTGGCTTCCTTTTTTTGGAGGATAGCGTCTTGGTTCTGTTTGGGATAGCATGATCCATGCACTCGTATAAGTGCTTATAGAGTGCATTTGTGTAGGATATAGCAGCTGGAACTGTATTGTCCATCTGCATGGGTGTCATGAAGTTCACCACTTCTGTCTTAAGAAGCATGAAGTTGGCTTTGGAGAAATTTTTTACTGTGGTTTCCATAATGGGGGTGGGGGTGGGATGTGGATATCAAGTGTGATTAGCTTATGGTCAGAACGGACCAACGAGGAGTTGACTTCAGATGTGGAACACTGGTCACTCATGTTGGTAATGACTACGTCTAGGATATTGTTGCCCCTGGTGGGGGTGTGGATAAGTTGATCTAGGGCATTGGAGTTTATGAATTCCAGAAAGCTTTGAGCTAAGGAGTTGGTACACGAGTAGTTTTCCCAGTTAATGGTGGGGTAGTTGAAGTGGCCCATTATTAGGGTATTTGGTTGAAACCTAATATTTTCCAGTACATCAAAAAAAGAGGAGTCGGAATCCTAGGGCATGGTGGGGGATCTGTAGCAAGCTACAATTTGGATTGCAGTTTTGCCCAGAGTTAGTTGCACTTGGATAACCTTGGATTCATTATGCTGAGCAACTATTCTGGAAGTGTGGATATCCTTAATGAATATGGACACACCTCTGCCTTTGGTGTTTTGGTCCAGGTTACATGACCGAAAAGTGTGGTATGAGTTATAGCCTGGTAGTGCAGGGGTGCTATCTGGAGCCTTGACCCAGGTCTCAGTCACTGCACAGATATTGATGTTCTCCATTTTAAGGAGTGCCTCAAGTGAGTGCATTTTGAGATTCTCAAAGTATAATACATTTTTGAAAAGAGAAGTAAATTTAGCTGTTAAAAATTCAGTGGATAATGAAAAATTAACAAACATTTTATAAAATTGTTAAAATTAGTAACAGCTTATGACCTTGTAATCTTGAATGGAGATGTTAGCTGAGAGAGATGTGAAGATTACAATTTCATAGGAAAATATGACTGACTGCAATAGTTTTATCTTATATTTATGAGACAAGTTATCTGACAGTTCATACCAGACCTTAAAGTGACTGCTTGCCATTACTTATATATTTAAGTGGGGAGAGTGTGATAAGGATAGCAGCAGAGTTCAATGACTGCATTTTGTAACCTGCCTTGCCCTGTTCCTTGATCCTTGTGAGGTTGAGATCCCCTCCCCACACGCAGCACATCTGTCCCTGTCATACTCTGTGCTGTGCTAGCCAACATACTCTTCTACTGAGCTAGTTCACTAATATCTTCATCGCACCGTTAATAGATAATCCCTGAAAACGTTGATGCGCTTAATGTTGACAAAAACACATTGACATTCTAAAGTGCATCCACCAAGGCTAATCCATGGAAGATTAAAACAGAATAAAATATACTAACTCCAGTATCACACATGATCACACAATCCCCATGGAAAAGGCATAGCCCCCTTCTCTGAGGACTGTCAATCTCCCAAATGTTTTGATCATCTGTATATGTTGACCAGAGAGGGTCGACAATACAGAGATCAATGAAAGTAAAATGCAATCCATGCTTGGTAACTATATAAATATATATATAAAAAAAGAGAGTGAGAGAGAGAGAAAGAGAGAGAGGTGTGTGTGTGTGTGTGTGTGTGTGTGTGTGTGTGTGTGTGTGTGTGTGTGTGTGTGTGTGTGTGAGTGTGTATACATATATATATATATATATATATATATATATATATATATATATATATATAGGTCTACTTGAAAACACAGACACGCCAAAACACCGACGATGAGAACACCAAAACCGGAAGATCAACAACTGAGATAACCGACAGTTTAAAAGCACGAAACTTCACATGCCCGACAAACCACAATCCCGACAATCAACAAAACAAAACAAATACCTTTTCCGAAAAACACACACACAACACAAGCACACCAAAAACCTTACAAACCTACACTAAACCTTACATACACAACTGTCTATGCACTAACCTTAACCCAAACCCTAACCCTAAGGTCCGTCACTATCACACACTCACCTAACCCATGCCCTAACCCCAAAGTCTGTCACTATCGCACACTTACCTTACGCGCACCCTAACCCTAACTCACTTAACCCGCCCCTAACCCTAAAGTCTGTCACTATCGCACACTTACCTTAACATGTCGGTGTTCTCAGCATTGGGCTTTTAAACTGTCGGTCATCAGTTGTTGATTTTCCAGTCTCAGTGTTCTCATCATCGGTGTTTTGGCGTGTCGGTGTTTTCAAGTAGACCCGTATATATACATATATATATATATATATATATATATATATATATATATATATATATATATGTGTGTGTGTGTGTGTGTGTGCATGCGTCTCATCAAATAGTGAACAGCCAGTTGAGTGAGTGCAAAAAAGTGAAGTCCTTTTACATAAAATCTACACAGATCAAGTCACAAAAACAGGTTAAAACTAATATATTTTGTGTGTGTGTGTGTGTGGGGGGGGGCACACCACACTTCCTCCACACATCCTGATAATTATATCCACCAGTAAGGGCAAACTATGAAATCCCACACGGAAAACTGAAAGGCTGAAAAACAAGCATTGACATCTGTATTGTTGACCTTCTTTGGTCAACATATACAGATGGTCTCACACACACACACACACACACACACACACACACACACACACACACACACACACACACACACACACACATATACATATATAGAGAGATAGATATATATGTATATTTTCAAAAATTGATACATTCAGTAAAGCTTCTACATGTATGAATATGCAAATGATGAAACTTGTTCTTTAATCACGCTAGTATTTTCCTAAAATTATTTATCTGTTAAGACAAACATGAACTGCACATCTCTTAGGAAGCACTTTTGTATTTTTTCTGTTTGAGTTCCCTTTACACAATTCTGTTCCTTCTTTATGAAAGAAAACCATGGTTTGACATTTTTTTTATCATCTTATGCCAGACATCTTCATCCTGATGTTGAAAAACCCAGATGTTAACAAAAGATTTGCAAAACCTAAATCTAAATCCTTCATTCCATTTCAAGAGTCAAGTTTACTTTTATCTGTAATGAAAAAAGGAATTGTGAAATAAAAGGAATTTGACTGACATTATGTAATACAATTAGCAAACTGTTTTCAGTGCTTTAAATGTAATTGCAGTTATGAAACTTACAAATTGTTTTCTGGTGATGAAGAAGAAAAATGCCATGATGTCTCACAAGGTTAAGCATGCATTCAAGTAAACAGTTCAGGCTTGCAAAACTAAATTATGGAGACATTGCCTCAAAATATATTTCCCGTTGAACCATTTAGGATGAAGGGTTGCATTATGTTTCTGCAGTGCATGTATTAAAAGCACGCATGTATTAAGTGGTTAGTATAAACTGATAGACGAGTGCAGAAACAGAAGAATGTAATAGGCATTCTATTTCTCTGACAACATTTGCATGTCAATTCCCAAGAGCAGTGGACTGAAAGAACAATTCTTCAGATAGGCAATGAAACTCATTTTGAAATAGGTCCAGCATATTGTACACTTTGAAAATTACAGAGTGCATTTTCAGTGTCAAGTTGAAGCACACTCCATCTTTCTCACATGTGCACACTTCTTAGGGCATTTTTATTGTTTTTGTATAATTGTACATAATGTTATACCACTCTACTGGCAGGGGTTTTCTAGCTTTCTAACAATGGTCACTGAAATAAAGAAAGGTTTCAGTGCTGCTGTGTTTCAGATAAAATTAGAGGCCAAGTGTCAAAGCACACTATTGAGGCAATAGAAATGGGGTAAAATATTTGTCTTTGCTGTGTGATACTGATACTTTCACAGCAACTGGAGGTTAAAGGTTGGCATAATGGCTTATCTCACAGAGAATAATTTTGCAGCTCAACATATATCAGGAACATGAGAGCTGGTAAAGGGCCAGCTATTTTTCTATGACTTCAGCAAGTAATAAGGTCTCACACAAAAAACAATCAGTAAAAACTAAAAGAAAAACCCAGCCAAGCTAGATTTTTCCACTGTCACATTCATTAAAACCTCTTGCACTAAAGGTAACATGAAATACATGCAAACAGCACACTAAGGACATCAGTGGTTTCAGCTTTGGCTGTTCTGAATACTAATGCATTTTTTTTTTCATTTTTAAGTCTGTTATTGTCAAAGTCAGATCAATAAAGACAAACCCACTAGTTGTGAGCATGTATGCATGTTACTGCCTTCTTATGAACTGGTCAACACAACTTAAGTGAACTATTTGGCTAACATTGGGAAACACAGGGTTGCTGTACCCAGCTGACATCCATAACCATTAGGGTATCTGCAAAATATCCCAACTAACAAACTAAAACAATTAGTAATGAGGTCACACACAAAAAAAAACAGTCTGTAAAAACTAAAACAAAAACCCAGCCAAGCTAGATTTTTTACTATGTGATCCCTTAAGACCTCTTCCACTAGAGGTAACATGGGATATATGCAAATAGCCCCTTAAGGACATGAGGTGTTTCAGCTATATGGCAGTTCTGAATGTCCATGACCTTTTTCCTTTTTAAGTTTGTTATGGACAAATTCAGGCCAATAAAGCCAAACACCAGTAGCTGTGGGCATGTATGTTTCAGCCTTCTTATGGCCTTGTCAGCACTTTCTTTCTTGGTTTTCATTAGTTGTTGATAGCACATTTTTAAGAGAAATGATTGTAATTCAGAAAATTATGACACTTAAATTTCAGAGCTAGTTAAATGCAACAATTAGATAGCTGACATCGGTAGTAAGCAGGATGTGAAGTAATAGCAACAGCAAATACTTCATTGCACTAAGGGGTTACTCAGTGCACAGGTTAAATATTCCTGTAGCTATAGCAGGATCATATTTATGTCAAGTGCTGAAAGAAAAGACACAGTAGACATTAAGGCACCAGAAGGCAATGTTTAGTTAAGCTAATTAAGTAAAAAAAAAAACTAGCATCATGCATACATGTCTATTCAAACTGCAAGACTACACATCACTGTATTGACTTTTCAGTAGGATTTCTAGGTGCTGATGCACATATTTGTTGCCTCCTAATTATAATCATCTATTTTCCAAGCCAGCTTTCTGTGCAGTAAAATTTCTCCCTGAGGTCTACTGATGTGCTGATCCACTGCTTTAAAAACGTATACGTTATGTCGGGTGACAGTTGCTGCAGTGCTCATGGAGGTCCTGTAATGAGCATGCTCAAAGGATTGATGAAAATATGCTTGGATACAATTATATAACTATACATGACTGCTTAAAATTAATAGTTGTTGGTATCATTGTGTCATCATGAGTGTTTTTTCGGCATTCTGTTCCGTCATGTAGTGAATTATATAAATCATATGCATTGCTGTTGTCACAAAAATTAAACCTAGGTCACCCATTTCAAAATTACTCACAGCTGACTATGAAAAAGCACGTTTTTACACACACACACACACACACACACACAAACATATATATATATATATATATATATATATATATATATATATATATATACAGAGAGAGAGAGAGAGACATATATATATATATATATATATAGATATAGATATAAATATATATATATATATATATGTGTGTGTGTGTGTGTGTATATATATATATATATACATACATATATATGTATATATATTAGTAATATAGTTTAGGCTGAAAGGTGACCACGATAAAATATACTCGTAGCACAGATGAGCATACTAGCTGATCCACTCAAAACGACAAAAATCTTAGTTAATAAAAATAAAACTGGTTTAGTCAATGAATAAAGGTTAGCGCTTTCACAAATGTTTCTTCAGATCGTTATTTTTCAAAAGCCTTACCAATTAAACCTTTATAGTGCACCTACACGTGATGTATTACATTAATCGTGCCAATTAAGGCTTAAAGGTACTACATTGTTATCTATCAATTGTGAACGATGCTTTCACCATATTATAAAACATAGTATAAATTTATAAAAACATTATTACTAGCAACACACCATTTCATATAAAAACTTTTAGAACATATTGGTACCTATGAATACAACTGCCCGTATTCATCATAAATAACAGTCTAGATAAAACCCATAGTTTCTTTATAAAGGCTCCTTTGAGCTCGTAGATATAAAGTGAAATGCCTAACCTAAAAACATAAAATTCTAAATGAATATAATGATATATTGCCTTACTATATTTTTCTCCTATGATCGAGACCTTACAATGATGGAGTATGTAACAAAAAGCCCTAGTGTATGTGAACGAACCATCTCCAGTAACCACCAGACTAGGTACATAAGGGACTTATGTGTAGTCCCACACTGCGAATACTCCATCACTCAATAATATTAAATGATTTATAACTTTAATACATAAAACTAGTGTTCGAATTATCGAACTGGTCTTGTATGGGAGCAAACATATTTCCCATAGTGGATCAAATTAAAATCTATCTTGGAAACAGGCTAGAATCCTAAACTACGGTGTTGCCTCAGCAGTCTTGTGTCAATATTATACCTTTTATATTAGTGGCACTCCATGACTAGTAGTGCTAAATACACGCTCCATCAGTGCCAGCAACATAATGCCTGCATTGCCGCCAGACAACAAGTAGTAGATTAGCTGTCTGAATATTTACCATTGTGCATAATATCCATGCCTATATCAAGGGCATGGGTCTAATTACAATTGTTTAGATTAGCCCAAAAGCTTTCCATAACTAAAGTAAATATAAAAATATACATTATAAGTTCTTAGATCAATATTATACCTGTTGTAATAGTGGCACTGCCATACTTAATAGTACTAAATACATGCTCCATCAGCGCCAGCAACATAAAGCCTGCATTGCACCACCAGACAACAGATAGCAAAATAACTACCTTAATATATACCGTTATATACACGATCCATACCTATGACAAGGGGACGGATCTAGTTACAGATATCCAAGATGAATATGGATATATACATTATATGACCTAACTTGCCTCAACTGTCGACGGATTATACCGTAGACATTCCATAAGACATTATGAGTATATTACCTTGCTAAGAATATAAGAAAAAATTAGGTCTTTGCCAACCTCACAGGTTACTGTATCGACCCCCGGTATCTACCGTTTCATCTCCCACAAAATTGCAAATCCATAATCAACTTAAAAATGGTTGCTACCAATGTACTATTAGCTCTCAAGTTTATACGTGTAACCACAATTATGTCACATAGAGATATCAAAACCTCCTCTATGTGTATGTATCAGATTGTGCGGAATCAATACAACATAGGTAACTTGAATATTATTTCTCCACAGCTTAACCTAATGGATGTTTTCTATCGTTGCTGTGATAATGTGATCTTCCAATAATGCAGCTGTTTTATGTATTAAAATTATAAATCATTAATTTGAGCACTAGTTTTATGTATTAAAGTTATAAATCATTTAATATTATTGAGTGGTGGAGTATTGGCAGTGTGGTACTACACATAAGTCCCTTATGTACCTAGTCCGGTGGTTACTGGAGACGGTTCGTTCACATACACTAGGGCTTTTTGTTACATACTCCATCATTGTAAGGTCTTGATCATAGGAGAAAAATATAGTAAGGCAATATATCATTATATTCATTTAGAATTTTATGTTTTTAGGTTAGGCATTTCACTTTATATCTACGAGCTCAAAGGAGCCTTTATAAAGAAACTATGGGTTTTATCTAGACTGTTATTTATAATGAATACAGGCAGTTTTATTCATAGGTACCAATATGTTCTAAAAGTTTTTATATGAAATGGTGTGTTGCTAGTAATAATGTTTTTATAAATTTATACTATGTTTTATAAGATGGTGAAAGCATCGTTCACAATTCATAGATAACAATGTAGTACCTTTAAGCCTTAATTGGCACGATTAATGTAATACATCACGTGTAGGTGCACTATAAAGGTTTAAATGGTAAGGCTTTTGAAAAATAACGGTCTGAAGAAGCATTTGTGAAAGCGCTAACCCTTGTTCATTGAATAAACCAGTTTTATTTTTATTAACTAAGATTTTTGTCGTTTTGAGTGGATCAGCTAGTATGCTCATCTCTGCTACGAGTATATTTTATCGTGGTCACCTTTCAGCCTAAACTATATTACTTGTGCTTTGTATATTCTTATCGGCCGAAAGGTGTTTACTCTGCCGGGAACTTTTTATTATATATATTCATTGGATTATGTATATATATTAGTTTATTCAGCACAAAGTAATTTTTTCCATGAGTTCTAGCAAACCCATGTTAATTCTCCTTAATAAAATTATATATATATATATATATATATATATATATATATATATATATATATATGTGTGTGTGTGCTCTTTAACACATTTTGATTTTTCTTGTCTTCCGTTAGCATGCAAAATGATCATACACTGGTGTCTCATATACAATAATGCTTAACTGTTTTGTAAACTATTTACTGATTTTATAAATAGATACCATACCCAGTTTTACTTTAAACTGAATGTTATTTCTGTTATCAGTAATGTAGTACATTAATATGATCTTAGAAGCTACACATCCTCTTTTATTTTTTTCTTTAAATTTGTAGTTTGCTCTTATAATCTAAAAAAAATAATGTACTGAAAGAGTATCATAAGAACTTGTTTAATTAAAAAAAAAACATTCTTCCCTGTTCTGCTCATACATATGATTTGTTTTTGTCCTATAGATTCACATTTGCAAATGACCCCCTTCATCATGCATTATTTATGAGTAAGAAATCTCTTTAGTACACCTTTGCAAACATAACTATTGTCTTCTGAGAAGTTATAATTTACTCTGCTATGTCATACCTTTGTGTCGGCATCTTTGCCATCTAACATTTTTCACACAAGCTATATTTCCATGGGTTTTGCTGCAGGGTTAGCATGCAAATAAAGAGATTAAAAGTTGAGAAGTTTTTGCGTTATTACATTTGTATAGCAGTACACAGTCCTTCCACATATGGAGGCTGTACAGCAACTTTCAAATTAAATTCTTTAGGTTTTTGACTATGTGTATAGTGAGAACTAGACATGTATAAAGATCACTTCATAAACATGCAGCAAACATTCAGGAAGTACCTTATTTGATTGATTGATTGATTGATTGATTGATTGATTGATTGATTGATTTGTCTATTTGTTTGTTGACTAGATTGAAGTACATCATTACTGATCCATTTTCAGGCTCAGTCAGGGGTGCATGAAATAACTAACAACATTATATCAGCCTTTAAAGTTCACAATAGGTATACGATATTTACAACAGTAATACTCATTGACAATCAAATAATGTGATTGCCCCAAGGTATTTACAATGAGTTGAAGGGCACTACCTAGGTATAAGCAGGATGTGCAAGAGTTAGAAAGAGGCAGGCACATAGGCTGTAATGGTGACGACTGTGTACTTCATAATTACATCAGAGAGTTAAACTGGATACATTTCATTTTGAAAGTGTTTTTATTCATCTTGAAACTTTCTGCTTGGTGAGATGGACTTTATGTTGTCAGAAATGGATTCTCAGATTTTGGGGAATGGTAGGCAGATTGCATGCTCTGTGATTTTTAAATTAGTAAATGGCATATGTAAGTGTGGTGTGGACTTGAATGGAAATCTAAGACTATACGGAGCAAGGGCTTGTCTGCAATTCTTTGTGTAAAATGTGAGAAGCATTCTTCCATATTGAGATCGTATAAAACAGAGTTTAGCAGAACTGCAGTTCCTTTGGATATCGGTAGTCTTCTCTGGCAAACAGCACGCACAAACAATAATAAATGCAGAACTTAAGCAACAAATGTGCAGTGAAGAGCAAGTTACTGCAAATGAAGATATGAGGTTGAGAATATAGATGAGATAGTTTCATGGGTGTCACATGATTTATATAAAAAATAAATGGGTGGGTTATCAATACATACCGTGATTAATACTGTCACCTCACAGCTTACTGCCTGGATTAGAAATCTCACTTCTCAGTACTCTAGGTATGGAGTTGGTTTTCTAACATGAAGTCTTCATGGTGTGTTTATGAGTGTGCATGTTTGCACATGCACGTGTCTCTCTGATGATAGATGGAAGACTTTCTTCACAGAGAGTATAGTTACAATTTCTCAAAGCATTCAGTGAGATCCCTTCAACTTCATTTGTGAATAGGATTAATGGGCTAGTGATGAAACACCAAACTATTTGAATACAGTAAATACAATCTATCTACATACACACACACACACACACACACACACACACACACACACACACACACACATACACAGTCATATCTATATAGCTATATATTAATGTCTATATATATTTGTATATATGGTTCCCCTTCATATGACTGAATTAACATAAGCCTGAAACTCATAAGCCTGAAAACAAAAGCCTGAAAAGTCAAAAGCCTGAAACTCAAAAGCCTGAAAACACAAAAAATACATATACTGACTTTAAACAACAGAAACCATATTAGTTTCCACTAAGTATAAGCAGGGGGCCAAACCCCCCTAACCCCCCATATATCAATTCCAGGATTGCACTTCATTACACTAAGTGCAGTCTCGGAGTTGATATATTTAAGTAGCAGGGTGTGTAGGGGGAGCAGCCCCCCACAAGGGGGGTGCAGGGTGGCTTGCCCCCCTGCTTATACTTAGTGGAAATTAATATGTTTTCTGTTGTTTAAAGTCAATATATGTAATTTTTGTGGTTTCAGGCTTTTGAAGTTTCAGGCTTTTGTAGTTTCAGTCATATGAAGGGGAACCGTATATATATATATATATATATATAGTTATCTGTATATTTATATATAGATATAGATAGATAGATGAACATTATATAAAACAGATAAATATAAATATATAGATATAGATATTGATACACATATGGGGAAAGATATAGATGTAGCTATAAATGTATGACTTTAGATACCTACAGTTAAATATGCACCATGTCCCTTGTTTACATGTTATAATGAAATATTAAAAAAAAAGATTTATTTATTTATTTATTTTATTTATTTATTTATCTATGTTTGCTGACCAGTAAAGGCTGACTGGGATAGAGACTTGCAGTGGTTAGCGTTGTCACCTCACAGCAAGAGGTTCTCCTGTTTGATTCTCAGCTGGAGCGCCTTCTGTGTAGAGTCTGCATGTCCTCCCCACAGTCAAGTGATGTCTAAACACATGCAGGTAGGTGCGTGCATAAATGGGTATGCCTTCTTTGAAGGTTGGGTGTCGGGCTGGCAACTCGGCACCTTAAAAACCCACTGCCAACCATTAGCGGACCGGAGTTCCGCTGTGGTGACCCCTAACTGGGAAAAGCTGAAAGACTTTTAAAGGCTGACTGGGATAGATATCTTTTTTCAGTGGAGGCTGGGTAGAAAAGCTCCAATATTCACATGCATAGATAAAATGCAGTATATTTTCATTTTCCAGATTGTAGAAATCATTTTCAACTTGGTTACATATATTTTTTTGCATACTTATTAACCGTAAAAGCTGAATAATGCTAACATTGTATCATATAATTTGTGACTATAGGAAGAAGAGAAAAGTAAGAGACAGCCTGTGCGTCAGCTTAAGGTCATAGCAGACAAAAATAGAAAGAAAAACAAGGGAAGACAAAGACTGACATTTGGGTTGAAATTAGTAAGTTGCGGTATGATGAGGGAGAATGACAATCAAGTAGGAGTAGCTAGTTAAGAAATATAATCTGGTTAATGTTTACAGTAGTAGATAGAAGGGAAAGCGTAATAATTACCATATGCAAATTAGTATGGAGCAACTACTGTTTTGTCAGGTAACGCAGATTGTATTTTCTTCAGGATCAGAAACTATCCTGGTTTAGTGTAAGAAGAGAACCAAGTGCCTTGCAAATGATGTTTTAGCAGACATTTATAGCATTTGTTGTTTTCTTATAGCCTTAACTGTAGTGGGGGTGAGTTCCACAGTTTGGAGCAGAGTGAGAATACAATGATTTTTCTGCATATTTTTTTATTGAGCTACTTAGAAGTAAAAGTGAACTGTTATTAGGTGGTGGGAACTGTTATGAATTCGGCAAGTGTTAATATGTTATAAGCTCCCATTTCTAACAGCTAGTATTGTCATACATTCATTTCACAGGCTTTGCAAGAACTGTGATTGGGTTCATATAACAAAGGTGTCTAGAATGCTGTCATATAATACTCTATATGCAGAAATGAATGTACTAATAGATGCATTTAAATGAATGGGTATATTCTGAATCTGATATGGCAGCAAGAAACATGTTGTCTCAGATGCATAGACTTGACATGACTGATGCTATATTTAACTACCAATGAAGATTTAGCCCCTATAGAATGTTAATGTGTTGAATGGTTGCTCATTATAATTGAACTCTGAGAGAAAAGATACAAGCGGTCATTCTCTCTTATTCCCTTCTGTTAGCAAATAGTATCCATAACTGATCAATACTGTGTGTTTGGTAATTTAAACTGAGACCACAGTAGCCTACTGATACAAGGTTATTCTGTTTTCCACCTGAGAAATGGTTAAAAAATGACTTACAGTTTCAGAGCAGTCCTTGGTCAATTGTGAGTGTTTCTTAAACACAAACTGGTCTTTGCTTTGGCTCATTAGCAGCAGTACAAAGAACTGCCTGCTCACACTCTTGTTCTCCCCTCCCCCTTCCCTGTTTATTACCTTAAGACAATCCCAAAAATTAATAAATATTACCTGTGGCTGGCACCATTTTTAAAACTACAATCACCCTTGTCACTATCATATGTTCATTTATCAGTTAACTCTAATACCTGATTGTTTCCAGCCCCCACATAAGAGCAACTAACAGGGTCTCTACCCGCTTCGCTCCCCACCCTGCCCCCTATTCCCTCCTGCCCCAGTGGTCCCACCTTTATCACACTCACAAACCCCTCCCATCTTTCCAATAGCCAACCACAGCACTAACCCAACACTACCTCCTCCATCTTCCCACTACTATTACACCTCCTCAACTAACATGTACAAGCATACCTTACCTATGCTCACTGCATGCACTCTCTTTGCATATCTTACATCCTACCAAAGCTCCATCATTCCCCCACTCAACCACTACCACTGTACTACTACTCACACCACCACTATTGTCTCACCCTCACTCAGCTCCCCTCCCACCAACTCAAGAACCATCCTTATGCACCCCCCACATATTCTGCCAACTATATTACTCAAACATAAAGCATCCCTACAACTTAACATAGTAACCCTCCCACCATATCTAATACCCACAGAGCACAATCATAAAGTTTCCCTTATAAATGAACACATTCAAAAACTGTGAAAACTAATAACCTCATGCATATCAAAACTAGCCCTAAGTGGAGACATCCACACCAACCCTGGCCCTACCATCTCCAACCCCAATCCTCATAATCAGACTAGAAACCACAACTTCTCCCATATTACAGCCAATAGAAAGCCAAGTGACTTCCTTCTTCTCGCCTAAATGTTAGAAGTATATCCAACAAAGTCCATGAACTCCATGCCACCATAGACTCCCCAGATATAGCCATCCTGACAGAAACCTGGCTAAAACCTCACATTACCAGTGAGCAAATACTCCCTACAGGTTACGGCATACTAAGAGTAGACCGGCTAAACAAGAAAGGAGGCAGTGTAGCTATAATATTTAAACAGCATCTAAACATCCAGATCTGAAAATCATCAGCTCCACAAAAAGGCAATGAAGAAATAATATATACCAACCTCAAAATAAACCGAAACAAAACCATCAACATAATTGGTTGCTATTTCCCACCTGGCCAAAACATCCCTCCACTAGAAAACCTCCTCAGCTGGTCTACCCACCATCTCCCCCAAGAAACTATCATTTTAGGTGATTTCAATATTGACTGGCAGTCCTGTTCTGGCAACCATCCAACCCATCATGTAAACCTTCATGGCTTCACCCAACTAGTCCAGATGCCAACCAGGATAAATAAAAACTCCAGCAAGCACACTACCCTGGATTGGATACTAGTCAGTAAGAGCCCCCAGTCATATATAACAGGCTGCTTATCAGATAGCCTCAGTGATCACTCCCCAACATTCCTACTCAAAAAATACCTATACCAAGCTAAACCTGTCATCTACCGTCAAATATGTAAAAACTAAATTTTAACCCACTGACATTCATCTCATCCCACAAAGAATGTAACTGGCATCCTCTAAAGTACCTCAGTCTTGATGACGCAGTTGAATTTTTTAATACTACCTTCCTGAGCATCCTTAATTACCATGCCCCCATAAGATTTTCCAGAACCAAAGCACAACCCTCCCATGGCTACAGAAAACCACTAAGTCAGAAATGAAAAACAGGGATAAAGCCTGGGAGCACTGGCGCAAAACCAAAACACCTTCAACTAGACAGAAATTCCTAGAACTATGTAATACAGTCAAAAAGCTAATAAAACAGGACAAATTCCAATACTACCAGTCTGCCCTAGACTCCTCCCAACACAACCCCAAACAATTCTGGTCCTCCATAAACTCCATCCTCCACCCAGGTAAAGTCAGTACCCCTCCTCCAAACATCCCTCACTCCTCAGAAAATATTGCTACCTCATTCAACACACACTTCACACAAACCATACTATCACTAGCTAAACAACACAACCCCCTCCCCTCCAATCCACACCTTCAACTAGTAATCTCCCCACTGCCTTCTCTTTTTCTCCTGTACCTACCTCCAACATAAAAAAACTCTTAACTAAAATTAAGCCCACCAAATTAGCAACAGACAACCTCCCAAGTGAATACCTACAAATCGCAGCTGATGCTCTGGCCTACCCAGTATCCATCTTGATTAACCAATCTCTGTCAGAAAGTTAAGTTCACACACTGTGGAAAGTATCACATATAATTCCCCTCCACAAAGGCGGACCCTCCACACAACTAACCATTTACCGCCCCATAGCTATTCTCTCTCCACTCTCCAAAATACTAGAGAGATGCATACACTACCTCCTTACTAACAACCTCCTTTCCAATACTCAGCATGGTTTCCGACCAAACCATAGCACCACCACTGCCTTACTCTCCTTTACTAACACTATCTTTCAGCATAAAAACAATGGCTATCTCTCCTCTGCTACTTTTCTAGAACTATCTAAAGCATTTGACATGGTCCTGCACAAACAGCTTATCTCTGTCCTCAATAACCTATCCTTCTCTCAGTCAGTCACCAACTGGTTTCAGAGTTACCTGTCTGACCGCCAACAATCCGTTGTATGGCAGAATGACATATCTCGCCAACTACCTGTCTCCATAGAGGTTCCCCAAGGATCCATCTTTGGACCCCTACTCTTCTCTGTTTTCACCAGTAATCTAGCCTCTGCCACCAAACATGGCACACTCATACAATACGCAGATGAATCAACCATCCTCTGCTCAGCCCAGTCCCTACCCAAACTGCAAAAAGTCACACAGGAAGCCTTTTCCTCTGTTGAAACTTGGTTATCCGATGCCCAATTAATACTCAACCCAAACAAAACTAAACTACTCATCTTCCAACCCACCAAACATACTCAAAACAACTCTCACTTTAACATCACAGCAAAAGACAACACCACTATATACCCAACTGAGCACACCAAATTGCTAGGCATGGAAATTTGCATATCCCTGACCATAAAAAAAGTCCACAAAAAACTAGGAGCGTTATACAGAAATAAGCAACTTCTCACCAAAGCAGCAAAGATTTCAATAGCAAATTCCCACCTTATCTCCACCCTACTTTATGCCTCTCCAATATATACCAACCTAAGGCAATGTGATCTAATCAAGCTAGAGACCTGCTACAACAAAATCGCCAAATTCGCCACAGGGGCATCCTACCGTAGTCACCACTGTCTGTCACTTGCTGAACTGGGCTGGCTTGAACTCCCTCACCTCTTTCAATGGTATCAACTCTCACTCACCCACAAACTAGTAAACCATCCACTAAATGTCCCATCCCTCCAGAATCTACTCCAACCCTATCACACCACCAGACCACTAAGATCCAGCAACAAAAATCACTTGCAGATCACTAAAGCCAATACCTCTGCTGGTGAAGCACTATTCTCTTGTGCCATAGGCAAATTATGAAACTCCCTCCCACCCACAATTACCTCCATACCATCATGCACCCACTTCAAAACTTTACTAAAAGCGCACCTAAAACCATGCTGGCTATGCCCTTGCAACTCCCACTCTAATATCACCCACCCCATCCAACCACTACCTTTCTTTCCACTCCACTAACTACCTTGATTATAGCAAGCTCAGATGCTCATAAGTCTAGTACTTATTATACAGCAGGAACTTCTTAATGTAACATTTGTTAATGTCTGTTATGTACTTCACAGATATATTCTAGTTGTCTACTGATGTACTATGTTCTTCATCTGTAAATATATTGTAAGTAATTGCTATGTAAATTGTTAATCACTATGTAATCCAATGTAACTACTGTCTGTTTGTTTTAACTGTGGAGCTTTTCTCCCCGGGCCTCTGCTGAAAATGGATGTAAATCTAGTCGGACACTCCCGGTCAACAAATATAAATAAATAAATAAATAAAGACTTGGCATAAAACATTCTGCAAATTCCACTTTTATAAATCTGCTCCCTTACATCTATATTATTTGATCAGCTAAAATGCTTTGTATGGTCTATGAATCATGCAGTTATATTGGTAAGAGAGTTAATACCTTGAGCCTGTTGCTAGAGCTGTTATAGTAAATAAAATGATCTTCTAGTAAACGTGATTATTTAGTTTGAGCTAAAATACTTTTATTACATTTTATTTTTGTCTGATTTATTTTTGTACTCTGTGGGTATGATAGGCTTTAAGAGAAAGAAGCTCTACCAGTGATGTCAGTTCCAAAAAAAAAAGTCAAAGAAATCAAAGAAAAAAAAAACATCATCATTACTGAAAGGTGAGCTGGAGCATATGGAATAGATGGGGAGAAGTGAGAAAGATGTGATGGGGGAAAAAGCAAATGAAACATGACAATGTGCAATGCTAGAAGTCTAGATACAAAACTGGTAGCTGCGTGTTCAAGTCTTACAAAGTGGCATAAATAATGTAGGCATAGCAGAGTCAGGGGTGGCCTTAGACAGAGAATGAAAAGTGCAGATATTGGGATTCGGTGATTACAAGAAGTGATGGGATGGAAGCAACATTAATTCATTCACTACAATGGAACTCAGGAAGTTTGCACTTTAACTTCCAATGGGTGGAGCCTAAACCTTTTGCCAGAATCAAATGATGTCCTCACATTTCAAAATGTTCCTATCTCTGGAACCACAGGGATTATGACATAAGTATATGTGGCAAACTCTTCAGCACAAACTATTTTTACAGTGGTAGTATTCTTTAGGTTCTAGGTCTTAAACCAAATTTTATAAGTGACAGTAAACATGGTTACTCTTAACGTTTGTAATTTTTTAAACACCTTACAATATCTCAGAAACATCTCAAGTTATGCACATATTGTTAGCAACATTTTTTTCATCTAGCTGAGACCATTCATATGAGGCTAAGGAGTTCTGTATGCGTTACTTGTTTGTTGAGATATTTAGAAAAATGTGAACATTATATCTATTCAAATATCATAAAATTAATATCATGAAAACAATACTTAATATCTTTTTACCTGCACTAGACAGAGGTTAAATATTAATGTGGTTGAGTTTGCCATTGTTTAAGCTTTAAGATGAAATCTTTTCAAACCTTGTACATAGCATGGTTTTGGAATTATTGATGCAAATATGAACAAGCAATATTTGATACCTATAAGCATCAGTTGGAGTTAACTGCAGATGCACCTGGAGGCACCACTCGGATGTAATGAGCTAAAAGTGTTGTGATAGTAGTCAAAATGTTGCCCGAGATAAAATCTACCTTAGAAGAACTACTGTTGTTGACAATACAAAGTAATGAAAAGTTCAGGATGAGATGCCACCCAGATTGCTAAATGGCTTAGTAATGGAATGTATTAAATCAATAGTAAAACTGTATGGCCATTCCCTACAAAATGGAGTCCCACACATGACTGCAGACTAACAATAGGTGCTCCATTTTTGGTGATGGAGAATCTAGAAAGAATTCAGATTATAGGCTTCTTATTTCCCTTCAATACCAGGCACATCAGGGTTATGAAAAATATACTGCAATATAAGTTGTTTGAGTTCTTAACTGCATTCCTAAATTCTGATTATAAAACATGATGTATTTTATCTATCAATGTATCTATCAGGGTTTCTATCTGTCTATCTATTTGTTACTACTGATTACAATGCCCCTTTGCTAGAACAAGTGAAATATTAGTAAACCAACTAATCTTTTTTGACATTTTAATTCAAACAAGGTATGTTAATCAGTATTTCTTCCTTAAAGTTTTATCAGGCAAAAAGCCTAATTTCCTTGATAATATACACAATAAACTGTTTAGCATGATTGTATATACTGGATGACCACAGCTACAACAAGTGTCCATTTAAATACTGTATGAATTTTACTATTGTTCTGTATATTAGTAATCACTAAGAAATGTTACTTATCTTTATACTGTGCCTTATTCTGTTGGATAATAATTTTGTATATTTGATTTTTATAATAACTTTAGTTGTTATTGGAGCTTTTCTTCCTGTGCCTCCACTGAAAATGAGTTTTTGACCCAGTGGAATTTCCCGGTCAACAAATAAATAAATAGGTAAGATGGTGGCAGTAAATACTATACACACACACACACACACACACACACACACACACACACACACAGAATCAAACTCTGTATCAGTAAAGGAAGCAGATAGATAGATAGATAGATAGATAGATAGATAGACAGAGAGAGAGATAGATGGATAGACATTTTCTTTAACAAATCACCCAGTAAGTAGTTGGGAAGTATGAGATGAGTATCCAAAATAAAAAAAACATATACAGACACAAGAAGAACAGGCTACACAGTTGGAAGCGAGGAATGAATTCAGGATGCTGGGATTCTGCATCAGAGATGTTACAACTGAGTCATTGTGCAACCAATGTAGAAGTACTTCTACCAGTCAAGCATGATATAGTCTTGAAGGTTTCACAACTGATCCAAACATGCAGACCAGAAGATTCCTGTGGAGACAGTGTATGTCAACTGTTGCAAGACCTTTGATAACATTATATATAAAATGCTGTTGTGAAAGTTTTAGGCCAATTACCTAAATCAGAAAACAGAGGATATTAGCTCTATGCAACAAATGTTCATTTTGCTGAAATTGTCAGGGAAAACTCAGCATACAGTGATCTAATGCAGGAGCAGAGCTGAGACGCTGTCGCATAATGTAACTGTGCCAGATATCACAATGACATGGCAGACTGAGATCAGATGATATGTAAAACACCTGAAGACTGCTGTATTAGTCATTGGTGAAGGAATACATTTTCCAAGATTCAGGAAAGTGGCTTTTAGAAGTGTGAATAAATAAGAATGTCTTATTTACTTCAAAAATGAAAGGATGCTGTGGTGAAGAGGTGTAAAGAAAATGTGCATGCTTTGTAGGTACCTGTAAGGTATTTGTAGGGAAAAGGTCATGAGTAAAACTAAACTATGCTATGTAGACCATATTAGCATAGACAAAGTCCCATGTCATGTTCTTGCATGCTACAGGCCCCGCTCTATGATCAAAGAAACCCATAATTCATGAGGCAATCCTCATTCAACCCAACACCATACATACTCATGAACAACTTTAACTATCCCAATTTATAGACAGGGAATCATTTATGGCCCTTAATATGCAGGTCTACAGATTCTTGGACTTTGTAAAGACAAACACCTTGGATCAGATAGTTTATATGCCCACTAGTGCACTGATATCCTTGACATGTTCCTTATAAGCATGGCAGAATATTGCACTCTCCCTAGTCTTATATACTCTTATATATTCAAGCCCTCCCAAACCCTGAGAATGCCTTTTGCCTGTGCAGAATCATTCACTGAAATCCTGCATATTTGTATTAACAGTTGCATTGAGACAGCTATACCTACCAGGATTAAGTGCGGGACCAGCTCATAAAACAGACCGACTTGGTGGAATCTCATCATCAATGTGTTGTACAACAAAAAGAAGAAATTCATGGCAAAAATTAGACAGTGCAATGCTCTGAAAGGTTAAAAAAAATGCTTCAGCAACTTAAAATGCAACTCATGGGACTAATCAAATCTGCCAAAGGCAAATCTGAGGTAAAATGAACCTCTCAGGCCAAAAACTATCATAAAGCTTCTTCAGCTATGTCCGCAAGGTCAAAGCAGTACACAGCAATGTAAAGAATTCATTTTAAATGGTGCCACATCTATGGAACCAGAAGATATAGAAGACCTCTTAGCTGGCAAAATAAGCTCCTGTTTTACAGCCCCCTCATCACGAGATACCCCTCAAGTAATACCCACATCCATAACTTCCTCAAATATCACTAGGGAGCAGGTACTCAAGGTGGTCTCAAAGGACACTATATTAATGGGTCCTGATAATATCCAGGTCGTCACTTTAATAGCATGACCCATGAACTGTCAGGCCCACCAGCATCACTATTTAACCATAGCCTTCAAAGAGACTTCATGCCAAACAGATGGAGGACTGCAAAGGTTATCCTGTTGCACAAGAATTGGCCTTTGATAGACCCATGGAATTATTGACCCATAAATCTTACTAGCCTATTATGAAAAGCTATGGATACAATAATCATTGGTATTCTAAATGATGACATAGGTAGCCTATATACAAGCCAGTGGGGTTGTCAAGAGCAGGTCTTGCTTACTCTTCCTGGTGGACTTCTTTGAGAAAGTAATGGACGAGGGAAAAATGGAGCATACTACCTACCTTGACCTGTGCTAGGCATTTGGCAAATATCCTACTTTGGACATTGAGAAGAGCTGCCTAAACTAGGTATTAACCTCCGCATTACCCACTGCATAGACACCTGGCTTAAAGACAGGGCCTAAAAAGTTGGAGTAAGCGAGTCTAACTCCACAAAAAATGCTAGTTACTAGTGGGGTGCTTAGGGCTCAGTGCGGAGGCTTCTCCTCTTTGGCATCTGCTTATCTGTAGTCAAGGCTAACCTCAACGGCATCTGACTGACCTAGTTTCTAAATGATTGCATATTAAGTACAGTCATTAAATCCCCACAAGACACAAATATACTTCAAGGAAGCCTATCATGGACTAATGTGTTGCACCAGTAATGGTCTGAAACTCAATGCCAAAAGTGCATCATAGAATCTTTTAGAAGGACAGTGACCCAATCAAACTACTACATGGACAATATACCCCTGAAAGTAGACTCTGTAATCAGGAATTTGAGAACAGAGGTAGACAGTGATTTGGCATTTGAACATCATGAGTCTACTGCAGTGAGGAAATCATTCTATGCTGCACAAATTATAAGGAAGGGTATATCATCTAGATCCAAGCAAGTCATTGTTTTGTTGTACTCTGTTCTCAAGAGGCCAATCACTGAGTACAAGGCCTCCTTTGGAATGTACCTAGCCAGGAATATGCAACAGCTGGAATATCCACTGATATGCCTCATGAAAGAACCCATGTTGTAGAAAACAGGTCCTATGCAAACCACCTCAGTGCCCTACCCTTATATTCAGTCTTGTACAACCTGCTGAGAGGCGACTTATGGCTGGACTACAAAGCATCGTCTGATCCATCGCTAATGGACCTGCTGCATATCTGTAAAACAAATATCATCAGAAACACCTGCCCTAGGGACACAAACCTTAGATGTGAAAAAATAGGACATGCTGGAGGAATATGTATGTGTTTAAGAGGCCCCCTTTTTCTGGAACAGGCTTACAATACATGTGATACAGAGTCTATTCTAGAACAAAATGTGGATCAGTGGATGGATACTATAAATATACCTCTGGTCTGGCATCTATGTCTTTATTAAAAAGAACGAGCTTGTACATGTTCATCCATCCATGCCAACTATATATATATATATATATATATATATATATATATATATATATATATATATATATATATATATATACAATATGTATGCACATACATATAAGTATATATATATATATATATATATATATATATATATATATACCCCAAAAAAATCCTTGTGAGCCAATACCTAACAAATTTGATTGGAAAGCATGGCAAGGCTTACAAAGCCCCTTTGGTAAATAGCCGAGTATTCTGCTATGATACTTTGAATATAAGAAATGATGGTGATGACAGACTTAGAAATGTTGCGGAACACAGCATGGTGAATGCTTCTCAAAGATGCTGAGTCTACATTTCCATTGTAAGTTTCATTTGAAAGACTGAGTCTGTGGTACTTGAATCATGCCTGTAGACTGGTTTATGTGTGTATATGCAACACATGGTTTCATAAATGATGGGAGTCCAGGAGATGGGACTGTGAAGAGATTTAGCTATCCACCTCAATATGAGAAAGACCACATGAGAAAGAGAGATAATCTTAATTCTCAGTCATAACAACTTCATTGTAATCCTCATCACATAATCATATGTTCATGAGTACCTTTCTTTAAACTTTGCAAAATGTTTTTGTATTGATAAGAACTTCACTGTACACATTGTTTCTTGTTTTTATGTTTATAAAAACTTCACTGTACATACATTGTAAACCTCACCATGTTGGTAAACTCCATTGTAAACATGACTGTATATTTGTATGTTCTTAAGAACCTTACTTTAACTTCACTGGAGATATCAGTACATGTTTTTATTTCCATAAAAAACTTTATTATAAACCTCACTTCCTGTATATATTTACATAAGAAATTTGTTGGAAACATCACTGTATGTTTATATCCTTATATGCCCGTGACAACTTCAAACAATATCGAGAAGTGTCAGCTACAAGTAGATGTTCTGTAGCCTGCTTTACTATCTTCTGGAAGTACTGCCTGAAATATTTAAACTTTACTATTTGAAAAAGGAGTCTCCATCATTTTTAGTTGCTGTTATGACTGTCTTCAGTGATTGTACCCAGTAACTAGACAGGGTGGTATTAAAGTTTTAATCGAGGTAAAATTAGCACATCATTTGTATCATACACATATTTTCTGCATTCTAATTTGCATAATTGCAAAACAGAATAATATATGCATGTAAAGAAACAACGTTAATCTCAGCCACATCTGCCTATATATTTATTTTAAAGGACAATATTGTTAATCCCTTGCCACATCTACCTCCTACTCACAAAATTATTAAAATGCTCTTATAACTTGCCTGCATCATCTGATAAGTGCATTGCTTTCAAAACTTGTTGATGAGCTAGAAGAAATGTCTTTTTTAAATGCACATACTGCTTTCTTTTGTTTGTCTGTTTTTTTTTTTTTTTTTTTTCCATATACTGGAAATTGAATTTATTGCTTAGCTAGCCTCCCCTTTTCCTTATATACCTAAAACCAGACTGTAAATGTTTAACTCCTTTGTGAGGAGTTTATGTCTTCTGTTTTCACAAGTGCATTTCTTTAAAAAATGTTGTTTCCTTAAACATTGGATTGTATTTGTTAAATGATATGACTTGGCAAATTAATTAAGGTGAAGATTAATCGAATTATACTGGAGATACAAGTATGGATTTCTTCAAAAATTTTAAATCCCAGCATAGAAAACAACTCGTATATTACATGGCAGTTTCTCACTCTACATCTTGTAGGCAGTCAAAATGCCAAAATATATAAGCCAGTTAGAAAATAAAACTGCACAGACTCAAAAAGTGAAATTTACTCTGAAATCAGATGTAAGATTAATGCACAATAATCCATGTATACTAAAGGAAAGAAAACAAATTGATGACCCAGATAAACATCTGGTAAAACAAATTCAATTATTGTTTTCATGAAATCCACAGCGAGTTTATTTATTTATTTATTTTGCATTTGTTAACCGGGAAATTCCGACTGGACCAGGTCCATTTCAGCGGAGGCCCGGGGAGAAAAGCTCCATCATCAAGTTATACAAATACAATATTTCCAGCATAATACACAAAGCAGGTTACATCATGTATGCTGAGCATAGTAATATAACAAGAAATTAATAAAAACACTCCAGGTAAAAGAAGACATAGAACATGGGTAAAAAGACAATGTCAGTTATACATTGGTAAGAAAAGAAAATATATCAAGCAAGATTCTACAGTTAAAAGTACCCTTTCAGATAACCAAGCCTACAGGGGATCAGAGCTCCAGCATGTGATCAGAGAGGAATTTGGGGAGTTAATAGTAGTATGGGTAGGGTTATGTTCTACAAGGGCATAACTAGGTACTAAGAAGATGCGATTTGAGGGAGTTTTTGAATATGGATGTGGAGGGGGCAGTGGACACGGATAGGGGAAGAGAGTTCCAATTTCTGGCAATGGTGTGGGAGTAGAGTGCTTTCCCTGCATTATTGTTAGCCTTGGTGATGGAGAGAAGAGATTTTTCACTGGATCTTAGGTACCGGTTTGCAGTATAGATAGTAAGTATGTTGGATAATGAGGGTTTTTTTTCAGGATATTTGAGAATATTGTAGGCTGTGCCCAGCTGGTGATAGTTAAGTAGCTGTGGTAGCTCAAGCCATTTTTGTTCTTTTAGTGCAGCACAGTGATGGGTTCTATAGGTTGAGTTAGTAGCAAACTTGGCTATTTTATTGTAGCATGATTCTAGTTTGTCTAGGTCACATTGTCTGATTTGGGTGAAGATTGTTGCTGTGTATAATAGAGTTGAGAGGAGGTGGCTTTGTGCAAGAGTGACTCTTGCTTTTTGTGAGAGAAAGGACTTATGCCTGTATAGAGAGCCTAGTTTTTTGTGTACTAGTTTTATGGTATGTGAGATGTGAACATCAAAGTGGAGATTATTGTGTATTTCAATGCCCAGAAGTTTGGTGTGGTTAGAAGGGGAGATGGTGGTGCCATCCTTAGATGTTATGGTAAAGGAGAGTTTTTTTTTTATCTATTAGGGGTAAATAGTAGCAGTTTTGTCTTTTTGGGATTTAGAATTAGTTGGATACCCGATATCCATTTTTCTACTGAGATAAAGGTATCTTGAGTGAGTGTATGTAGGGTGGTGGGAGATGAGGCAAAGCAGATCAGGGTTGAAGCATCCGCATATTGTATGAGTGCGGCATGTTGTGTAGCGCATTTCAGGTTATTTGTGAAAATAGAGTTAAGCCTTAAAAGTAAGGAAGAAATGTACCTTGTGGTTCTGTGATGCTGATGTTTGATATGTTTATCTTGGCAAAGAGTGCAGAGGATTTTCCTTTGGATGAGGGTATCAAAAGCACAGGAAGGTTTTCAAAGTCATTAAGGTTATGTGAAACCAGATTTTATTATCTCTGCTACATCAAAAGTTTCCTTTAGTGGATCCTTTGAAATGATCTTGATGAAGCCAGATAGATGTGATTTCCTGTAATCAGGTGAACACATTTTTTTGTCATTTCACAAGCTGACTCTAGCAGGCATGTCATTAGTGATGCAGCAGAGGGGTCAGTCCTTATGCCACTCATCTTTGGCATTTCGTTCTTGGAGGTCAAGACAGATGTTAAGGATTTTTGGCTGCCAAGTTTGCAGACAACTGTAAACTTGATGCCACCATAAACTACTCAGAGGTCCCGAAAATCATTCAAGAAGGCATTTTTCTAACAAATAGCTGGTGTCAAAATCATAGATTAAAACTAAATGCCAAGAAATGTATAAGTGCATCCTTCAGCAAACATAACTTACTTGATTACTGTTACATTTATAAGATATCCCTGAAAACTGATCCCAGTAGTGAAAGCTCTGGGAACCGTCTGGGAACAATGCACTCTTCTTTCATCAGTTCATATCCATTATTGTAAGGAAGTCCTTTTTTTCATTCTACAATTTACATCTAAAGGCATGAAATACAGGTCAAGGGATGTAATCATTCCAATTACTTGACATTCATCACATCAGTCATTAAATATAATCTCCCTTTTGATATAATATAAGGTATAAAGCTATGCAGACAATCTGAAGGTCTTATCCCTCTGACTCAGTATCATACCAGTTTCTAAGAGGTGACCTTTTGCCTCACATGTACAGCTAGAACAGACTCTGTCCCATGAAAAGTATTATACATTATCCAAATCCAGTAGTACCATGAACGCCCAATGAAAGAGTTCTAAGTGTCTTTTACAACATAAATAGAGCATGTATGAGCAATAGGTATCTATCATAGTGAATACCTTTTCTATATGGATCCATCTTTCATGAGACATAAAGCAATGAACTTTTATTACTATATTCGAATGTAATTTGGATGAATCTCAACCCTGGCCTGAAACCCTGCCACACAGGGATAGCAGCAACATGCAAATGTCCCCAAATATATCCTTGTTTTGCCTGCATTAGGGTTATCCATACATGAAACATAATGGTTAAAGACTACCATGGGAGTATAAGGGCCAGCTTCTAAGATCCTCATCGAACCATGCTCTATTAAGTACTTATGAACCTATAAATGTTTTCTGGTAATGGTTAGTGAATGGTGGATATTTCTGAATACTGAGCTAGAAGTAATGAAAAATATAGCTTTATCAATGAACCTAGTTAATAAGATGACATTTTTTTAATAAGTTAGTTCTGCTCCCTTACTTGCAGACCTAAAAAGGTATAGAGAGGGGATCTATATTTTAAGACAAATAATTTGTAGAATAATTTTTTACGAAGAAGAAACACTCTTAGTTAAACAGTCAAAGTTTAAAAAAGCAGTCCATTACGGATTCAGATTTCAAGAGTTCATATTTCAAAATAATGCCTATTGGAGCTGAGGTAACACTATCATCTCTGTGCACATTATTGAGACTGCAAACAGATATGTTTTACTATAATGGATCTAGGACTATTGAACAAAAGTTCAATAGTCCAAATCCACAGTCACTGAACAGACTTTAACGAAGTGCTTTCACTGAAAAAGCGCTTTCGTTAAAGTGCGTTTAAAAAAAAAATAAAACATTACTTTTACGTTTTTGCAGGGGGGCAAGCCCCCCTGCACACCCACCCCCCCTACTTAAATATTCTCACTCCAAGGTTGCACTACAGTGGGGAAAATGGAATTTTTCCATATCCCCACTGTAGTGCGATCTCCGCAACAGGCATACTTATGCGAAAGTGCTTTTTGGTGAAAAGCACTTTCGCGCAGGTATGCCAGGACAAGTCTCTTTTGGTTATGTTATCTTTCCGAGATCCATACGGATCCCATTATAATATATACATTCTTCAGAGGCTATGAAGATTAGCTGTGCAGTTGTCGAAACTGTTGCTGGCTATCCAACAATTTGTTACCCATCCTTGCAGTGTAGATTATGAAATATATCATAAGTCATATTTAGGCACCCATAAATCACATATTTGCATTATGTCTTGCAATAATGAAGCAAATATCCCAGCATATCTCAAAATATAATTTGGAAAAAATATGTATTCACATAACATGCATTAACAGTTGACTGGGGAGGAAGCTTGTTAATTAAAAGCTGGAAATCGAAAGACAAGATGGATTAGGATACAGTTTAATGAATAAAAATACAGTTCTAGTTTTAATGATACATACTGACCTACTTTACAGAGCTAATAACTTTAGCAGCAAGGAGATAAATAGGCATTTATTTAACAATACATTTCAAAAGTAACTAGTATATATTTTTAGACTATAGCATTAGCTGATAAATTATCCCACTTGTGAGAAACAAAAATGTTTTGCAATTAAACTGATATACAGGTTTAATATTTTTGCATGCTGATATTTTTAGGAAGTGGTATTGTTCCCAGTATTAAGGCTGGCATAAATAGCAAACCTCTGTCAAAATGTCTTTCTCTTTGATTCCGCAAACAGAATTCTGGTTAATCAAGATTGCAAATGCCACTTTTCACTCTCAAATATTCAGAAATATCTTAATGTTTCATTGTGCCAGACTTGAATATGTTTTACTTATTTACTTATTTCTGACCAAAACCACTTAAATTAAGCTTTCCATGTAAAACCTAGTCGGCATCGCTGCCTTTAATTTAACTGAAGACCATGGGTACTTTTATCCAATTGTAACACTTTTAGTGTATGTTTTTGTGACTTGCTAGAGTAGATAATGTCTGCTTTTTAATGACGATTGACTACGTCTTCTCATTCTTATGTTACAAAGACATGCTGAAGACAGAAAAGGTGCGTTTACCCAGCTAAGCCCAAGAATGCATCATAGGACCTTCCATGACCACAAGGCTTGTTATGTGACATAGTTTATAACTTCTTTCAGTAGGGACAATGATTTAGAGACTACCTTCTATATCAGACACAGAATATGGTAGATTGTTTTGCTTCCAATTGCTGTTTAGGCAGAAAAACAACAGGAGTGAATAACTGAAACTGTTGTTTCATGACTATGAAGCGCTCACCTTATGGCAAGTAGCAAGGGAGAATGAAAGGAAATGTTAAGTCATCTTACAACCCAGGCAAAAATAAAGCATATATTTCATTATCTGCGATAAAAATAAGTTTTTATAGCTGAAGAAGAAATATCGAAAATACTGATTATGTACATGGAAAATATAAAACATAGAAGAAACACAATGCAAATAATTAGTATTAGTTACTTTAACACTACAATGTACACTGATTATGAAGTTAATTTGAAACTGATTCTAATCAAAAATGCGTATCACTTTAAATTAGTGGTTTTGCCGATCTCCTAAGTGTACTACAGAGTGGTATTCTGGTATTGCTTAGCATTGCTTCCTCGCAGTTGGTGGTTCGTTAGTTTAAGCTCCGCATGCGGTGTCTTCTGAGCGAAGTCCACATGATTTTCCAATGTCTGCATGAAATTTTACTGGTCTCACCAATTTTTATCTGCATCTCAAAAAAATGACAAATTAGTTGATGATGGTATAGCTTACATAGAGGTATGCGTACTAAGAACAAAATTAAAAAATGAAGAAAAAAAACCCAGTGTACTGAAATATGCTACTAATACATATAACTCAATGTGAACTGCAGAAGGAGGTAGTTCAGCGTGCATTGACCAAAAGCAAAATTACTGACAAAAAAACATTCTATTATTACTTAAATATGTTACTAATATATAAAACTTGATGTGAACTGCAGGAGACTGTTCAGGGTACAGTAACAGTGCTGAGAGTAGTACTATTGGCAAACATCAAAGATTTAAGCAATGTTAATTTCATGAACTTTAACCTGTACCCTGATGCAGAAATGCGGTCCTTACCTGTCTCAGTATTAGAAGCCCCATTAGACTGTTTTGGTCATTTTAACTATGCTTAATGTACAGAGTTCACTATTAACCCAGTTTCAACTCAGTTTCTCAAACATTCTCATACATACTCTGGTTAAAGAGAGCATGCAGTGTAGTGTTAACTGTATTTTTTTTCCTTTTGGCAATGTTCATAGTGTTTATAGCTCAGTTGCCTGTCTGCTGTATGACAAAATGCAATGAGACATTTAACTGTTGAGTCTAGGGTTAGATGTGTATTCTGATGTATATTAAATAAGCTGATGCTTGGATTTGGTGAGCCAGATCCTTGATATATGCTAAACTAAGTTATTATGACTTTAGACCTGATCCAGAGGTGTAATGCACTAGAATAAAGTCAAATGGTATCAGAAATATTCACTTAAGGGATCTAAACATCTTCTGCAACATCAACAGAATGGTTTGGAGGTATACTTTATTTATTTATGTATTCATTTATTTATTCATTTAACATTTGTTTACCAGGAAAGTCCGGCTTGGACTGAAGCCAATTTTCAGCAGAGGCCTGGGGAGAAATGCTCCAGATGCATGTCTTTGTAATGTGGGAGGAAACTGAAGCACCCAGAGGAAACCCACACAAATGCAGGAAGGGCATGCAGACTCTGCACAGGAGGCACTCCAGCTGAGAATTGAACCAGAGAACCTCTTGCTGTGAGATGACAATGTAACCTCTGCATAGCTGTACCTTCTAAAATAATAATAGTGGTAATAATATTTAGCAGGGAATACCACTGCTATGGAGAACACTCTGCATTCACAGAAAACAAAGTTCATCCCTGTCCATTTTCAAGTGAAACATAGATATATGGATCAGAAACATAAAATTTACCCAAGGACTGCCCTCTGTACTACTAATGGATGAATGCATCTCCTAAATGCTTTATCCCATGCATAGGCCCCCTCAAACTATCTATTGTATGATCCCACTTGTTCTCATTAGTGATAATATAAAATTATTGACTGTGGGATGGGTAAAGTCATTCTATAACCAAATGGAATAGGTTATTTTGAGAACAAAAAGGGAAATGTGATAGGCTTAAAGTGGCCCTCAAGGAAAGCTAGCTTAGTACTTATCTATGAACCTGTGAACCTATGAATAAGCAATGTGTGTGGTGGCCAAGAATTTTGCGAACTTGCAAATGTGGAAATCAGTTGATTGTTATATTATAACACATTTAGTTTAGTATGTATGTTGTGTTTTAAGTGCGATGTAAACTAACTTCGTTTCGGGAAGATGCTCAAAGAGAGTTGGGAATCTAATTTGTATGAATTAGGTAATTGCTCATTAATGCTGCCTAAAAGGATGGTGCCTATTCAGCAGAATTCAAGAAGGTATTTCCTCAAGCAGTTGATCAGCAAAGAAGTAAGTAGGAGCTTGTTTGAAAAATCTGGAGACATACAGTTTGACATCCCAGTCAGGGCCTGATGTGCAGTTGTACATGTTGTAAGATAACTGTTACACAGAGATGTAATCTGGACATAGGAGATGCCCTTATTCTTAGACATTTCAAGGGATGCCTATTGGCTAGTAGAGTCCCCCCTCTTTTTTTAATTGTCCAGATATATAGGGTATCTGATACCCCATGCCTAAGTAATAGTAAAATTAAAGTTCTTAGAATTATTTCAGTGTTTGATGTTTCCAAAGGATGATCCTTTTAACATCTCTTGTGTGTCAAGAGATATCTGTTTCTGTAGCTCATATGAAAGTACCTGCGCTGTTTACATATTTAAGTATGCTTGAAAATATTATTGTTAACAGTCATATTCTCTCAGTGCAGTTTAAACTATCTGTGACTATTGCACATTGCTCTAGTTTCCGCTTGCACATCCTGGTATTTTATGACTCTTTCAGTACACAAGACAATATAGTAGGTAGGAGTAGCTATTTCACTAATTAAGACAACCTGTGTCCTGTATTTCTTCAACAACAATATCTGTATTTCTTCAATTTCAGTAATTCTTTGTGGATTCCTTTTTCATTGCTTAATAGATTCCTATCTATTATAGTGTTGCAAAATCCTTTTTTAATAATCTTGCCACAGTATTGTGCCTTTCAGTGTGTGACTGCCTAATGTAGAGAAATAAATAAGTACTGTTATCTTGTCTGTGATAAAACACCTAATGGGTTATCATCATTTGTTTGTGCTGTGGAATTATAGAAATGTTTGTACTAGAAAGCAAAGTGAGTTGTTATCTTTTTTGTTTATACTGTGTATTTCCTGAACAGCCTTCTGAACATCCTTGTGAGCTTTACATAAGCAGAATCCATGTTGTTTCCTTGGAATTAAATAATCATGTGTGCACAGGCATTTGTTTACCATGTATCACTCCTCACAATAACTCTAACCTAATGCGTGACATTTTGTGCTGCTACTTTCCTGTGTAGCTCTTACCATTGCTCCCCCTTAAGTCTTTCAGCTCCTGTGGTTGAAAACCTGCTAATAATGATTTTACTGCTGTCTTCTGGTATATTCCTTGGTAGCCCAACCAAAGATGATTTGCTGAAAATGTATGTTGAGTTTAAAGTAGAGAATGAACAATAGCTAGTACAACTATGGCAATAATTAACTGTACCTGTCATGAAAAACTAAGTAAAGATGATGGCCTAGAAGCATGCCTCATGACTTTACAATGTTACACAACTCTAAAGAAATGGAAGTGGGACCAAGCAGACTGGAGAAAAAAGATGTCACCACAGCTGACACTAGGGACTATAAAACATGTATGTACATGGACAAGACTAATTACATGGACTATGATAAGCTAAACAATGTTTGGTTATGGCTTGAATAGCCTCGTAAGTACAAGCCATACAATGTTATCACTGCACTGATAAACCACTAAGAGAGTACTTGTATGAGTTTAAACATTTTATATAGCTATGGTTAGAACATGATATCAACAGCAAATTGGAAATGTTTATATTTTAACAGCAGACATAGGATCATGGGATTATAGGAGGATACTAGTCTAATGGCCTTAGGGCCCTTCCAAGTCTGGCCAAGTATAACCCCTATTCCCAAGAATATCATGGTATTAAGTGGAACTAAGTCAGTAACTACTGCCCCTGTCCAAGAAGGGCACAGGTGAAATTCCAGAGGTGAATTTGGGGTCTCCCATCCAGTCATCCAACTTATGCTTATATAGGGTCAGAGAGGGGCTCCGCTTCACCTAAATCGGAAGTCTGTTCCAGAGCAGACGTAACCTCTGTGAGACATATCTGTCTCTCCAGCAAGTCCTGTTGATGTTGCATACTAGACTGAGTTCCCTAGAGTGAGTGCATCTAATACTATTTGATTTAAGAATGTATAGCATTTCCATTAAAACAAGATCTGAGATTGCTTTACATGCAAGGCAGAGGTCGCCTCTGACTAGTCTGTAAGAGACAGAGTATAGTGACAGTGATTTCAGTCTGCCAGCTTATGACATATGTTGAAGACCCTGAACTTTTTTTGTAAGAAACCTTTGAGGTCTTTCCAGTTGCTCCAGGTGCCTGGAAAGGTAAATACCAAAGGTAGCATTGTACTCTGTTATTGGCCTGATGAGTGAGGAGTGCAGGTTATAACCTCTTTTTTTCTGGATGTAATGCCCTTACTTATGAGGTGGAAACATAGAAAGTCTTACTTTCCCCTGTGGAGACGTGATGGTCAAAGGAAAGGTTGCTGTAAACCCATGTGCCCAAATCTCTCACCATTGATTGTGTGCTTAGAGTGTTGCTATTAATGTGGTAATCTGCAGGGACATTGCCCTTGCTAAAGGGGATAATAATGCATTTTGTGCATTGAACTTTAGCCCATGACTTTGGCACCAGTCTTTTGTCTGTGTAAGTCCCTCTTGTAGGATGTTGACATTGTTTAGGGATTCGATGACTGCACCCAGTATGCAGTCATCAGCAAACTTTGTCTATCATAGGCCTTTTGTTTTAGCCTTTACATCCAAGAAGTAGATTCCAAACAATAGGGGCCCCAGCACAGATCCCTGTGGAACACCACTGGTTACGTGTCCGCTTGTGGAGGTAGAGTCACCAGTTTTAACTGTGTGCATTCTATCCCTGAGCCGATTTGCAACACACATGACAATATACAGGTTGATCTCCATTTTTTTTTTTTTTTTTTAATTTCTCCAAGTCTTTTGGGTTTCTAATACCATTCCTAAGTCAAAGTATGGTTAAAGTTCATAAAATTAGTAATGTGTCAATCTTTGATGTCAGCCAAAAGTGCTCTTTGCTGGACCCACAATCATGTCTCTCAACATCTTAGCACAAAAAATATGGACAAAGACAAAAATAATGGGGAGGCAAAGACTCAAAAATAGGGACAAATGTTAAATACTGCTCTCATAAACTTCAAAAGTGCTAGAATAAAATGTCTTGTGCTACCATGCATTTTCTGAAGGATATAAAGTGTGAATTCAAACTTCAGTGATTTGCCACAAAAATCCAGAAAATCACAGATTTTGTGAGGAACAGACCAAAAATATGAAGTAAAAATCTGGGCGTTCTGTGAAAATCTGTATAGTTGAGAGGTGTGCCCACAATGTGCCCAGTAATGACTCCTTCTGCAATTCGTATGAAGCTACATGTATTGGTAACATATCTAAGTACGATTATAGATTCTTTTTTATAAGACCCATTGCCTCTACTACTATTAGAACTGCTGGGTATCCTTCCATATTGCTCTAATTTCTGTTGCAAATCCTGATATTTTATGACTTTGTGCCTCTCAGTATGCAAGACAATTTAGTCACTGGGTGTAGCAATTTCAATGATCAATGTTACTTTTGACTTATTTTCATGGACCACTATATCTGGTTTTCTAGCATCTATCTTTTGGACTGTTGGTAATGGATGATCCCATGTGATGTAAACTTCATCATTTTCTATGCTACGTTGTGGCTCATGTTTCCAGTGTTTTTCAGCCACTTCAATACCATAATTTTTGCACAAGGATCTATATCATGTTATCGAAAATAAAAATGTCGAACGGCAAAACAGTGAAAGTACCGAAATGTCGAGGGTCCATTTTTGAGATCGCAGTACAGTGAAGATTGAGATATTTGCCCTTTCCTCACTGTAGTGCGATCTCGAAGTTGCAATATATATTTAGCGGGGGTGTGGGGGGGTGCCCACAATACCAAATTCAAGTTTCGGCATTTTTGCTCTTGTGAGCGTTCGACATTTTGTCATTGCCATTTTATTATGCCTTTCAGTATACAGTCCTTCTGCCATTAGTATGTCACAATCAGCAATAAGGTGTGTGATTTTTTCTAATTTTGTTTTGCAAAACCTACATTTGTCTGTTTCTCCCACATGTTTTAATAGACTTTGTAAACCATCTACGTAGCCCACTATCTTGGGCTGCCAATATTAACCTTTCATCTTTTGGTTTGAATTTGCCTCTCCTAATCAACATAAAGTTCTTACAGAAGTTTTCTATGCTTGCAACTACATTTATGCATTTTCCATGTTTCTTGCCTTCTTATCTGATCCTTCACCTTATATTCTTTCTTTTGTTTTTTGGCACATTCAGGTGCTACCTGACTTTTATCTACTTCTGGTTTGATTTCCATTCTCGCTTGACTCAAATATGTTTCTGCTAGACTAAGCCGGGAAGTCATCTTAGATTTATTCTCCTCATGTTTCAAAACTTTCACTGCATGTGGGTCTTCTGAGGTCAGCAGATATGTTTGCAGTCCCATGATTGCAGATCTATACATGTAATCAATTTCAAGGAAGCCCATCCCTCCTTTGGAAGGGAATATATAATACTGATATGCACTGATTTTTATAAATCATTTGATGAGCATGAAGCATCCTTCTTGTTTTCCTATCTGATCTATCCAACCTGTTTTGAGACCAGTCAGTCACTCCAAATCTGTAAGTCAGGACAGAAAGAGCAAATCGCTTTATAGCTTGAATTTTGTTCCTGGATGATAACGCTGTTTTAAAAATTAATTTAAATCTTCTAAAATATTCCTTACTAAGTTTTTTTTTCACATTTGTTTATGTCTTATTGTTGATCCTTCACCAGTTCCCAAATATTTATACACTCCGTCTTGCTCAAGTTCTTTTATATCTCCTTTTTCTCCCAAACTGATATTTTATTGGTGCTGCAGTTTTCCTGCTTTAAAGGTTGCTTTTGCACATTTATCAAGACCAAATGATATTCTTATATCATCTGAAAAAGTTTTTATTACTTGCAGTTGTGCTTTTAGTTCCTCATCTGATGAGCTATACAGTTTTAAATCTCTGGCTGTTACTTCCTCCCATTTCATATCCTGTTCCTTTAAATTTCTTATTCTTTATTTTACTTCTTCTATACATTTAGCATCTTTTGTTATGCTCCACAGGATCTTCATAAATACTGCTCCAAAATTAATCTATTTCTTGTTTTTTTTTGGTGTTCTTTCAATTCTTTTTGCCCTGTTTCCCCAATTCTCTATAAAATGTTTTTGAGTCATCAATAAACTGCGTATTTTGTATTTTTCCTTTTTATTTATCTGTGTATCTTCTAAGTTGTTCCACCTATACTATTTTTAGTATATTATTTGCAATAGTGCATGATAAATCCTGATCCCTTATAGTACTGAGCAATTGCTTTTATCACATCTCTCTTTCTGAGTATTTTTGTTGATCTATTCCCTCTCCTACACTCTACTAACAATGACACTTCTTGTCTTAATTGCTTTATAGTTTTCTTTATTCGATACTTCAGTGATGATATTTGATTTCTCCCCTTCCTTTCCCTTCCTACCCTATGTTCGTTTGGTAGAATTTTATCAATTATTAATTTAGCTGCACAGTAATATATCCCGTCTACTTCTGTTATATCACAAGGATCGCTATGGACAGTCCTAATTACTGTGTTCATTTTTTTTATCAAACTTGTGGCTTTTTGGGTTTTATTGACGTTCTATTTCTTTCATTGATCTTAATATGTCTATGTATCTCTGTTAAATCAAGAAACTCTTCTCTTAGCTCATTTTCTTCTAAACTGAGGGCACATTATTTGTTCTCCATTTCCTGCAGGCATTCTATGGAAAGTTCTGTATCATCTTCCTGAGGAACATTTTCTTCAGTTTCATCCTGTGCCGTCCCTTGCTCTGTAATATAGGAACTCACTGGCCTGTCACTCCTCAACATTGACTGCATCAGAGTTGCCACAGTTTCCAGTTCCTTTCCTTGCTGTCCAGTTTCAAGTGAACATTTATACTGGTTTCCTGTGAAAGGCTCCAAAATATCTTCATATGGCTTCTGACCAGTTGCTTCCCATGCCACTGATTTCTCCTTAGTTTGGATTTCAGATCTCCAGCTGGGTGAGTTTATCAATGATGCCTGAGTGTGGAATAGTGTCAAAAGCCCTGGCTAGGTCCAGTTAGGCCATATACATGGATTTGGGTCTATATTAAAACACCGAACTTTCAAAATTTCGAATGTTATAATATCAAACCCTATTAATCGAAAATTTAAAACATCAAACATACAGAACAGCAATTTTTTCCTAGGGAAAAAAATTGCTGTTCCAAAACACATACACACAACACAAGCACACCAAACAAACAGCAATCCACACACATACACCTAAACTCTTACACCTAACCCTACACTAAACTATACATACACCACTAACTATCCACTTACCTTAACCCACACCCTAACCCTAATGTCCATCACTATTGCACAGTCACATCACCCGCTCCCTACCTCTAACTCACCTACCCCACCCTAACCCTCACGTCCACACATTCGCACACTTACCGGACCCGCACCCTAACCCTAACTCACCTACCCCGCCCTAACCCTCACATCCACACAATCGCACACTTACCTGAACCTGACCAGTAACTTTCCACCACAGTGCTGAAAATACCAAAGCAACAGAAACGGACAACCGAATTCTTTCCCTAAATTTGGTTTTCTGTTTCTTCGATATTTTCAGCGTTCACTGAAAATGGGTCGATATTAGAACACTTGAAATTTTGAAAGTTCGGTCTTCTAATATAGACCCCATGGATTTGCCTTTGTCCAGGGCTTTGGTGACTTTCTCAAAGAAGTCCACCATGTTCAAGATGCAGGATCTCCCTTTAACAAAGCCAAACTGGGTCAGAATGAATGTTTGGAGACGTCCTCTGTCTTTCTTGATAAGGTCCATGTTTATTCTTTCCATAGCTTTGCAGATTAGGCTGGTCAGTGGAGGTACCTCCTTTATCTAATGGGATGACGGTTGTTGTTTTGCATTCAGCAGGTACACAACCAGTGCTTAAATTGTAGTTAAAAAGAGTACCCAGCAGTGAAGATAGTTCCTGTTTTAATCCAGTTAGAATGCAGCCTGGAATATTATCAGGTCCCACAGAGGCTGTGTTTTTGGCTTTGGAAAGAGCATTTACAATCTTCTTCTTGGAGATACTAGGTGAAGGGCAGATGCTAGGGATGCTTTGGGGGATATGTGGTGGGGAAAGAAGGAGAAGTTTTCACTGAATTTGTCAGCTAGCAGGTTGGCTATTCCTGTGGGTTCAGCATGTGTGGAGCCATTAACAACCAGTTCTGTAAAGATTTTTTTTTTTTTAAGGTTTCTAACATAGCTAAAGAAGGTCTTATGGTTATCCTTACCAAAGGAGTCTAATTTGGATTTATAATTAGCTTTAGAATGCATTAATGAATGCCTTATTTGCTTGTTTAAGCAGAGGAAGGAATGCTTCCAATTCAGAGACCATTCTTTCCTGCTCTTGGACAACATTTTCTTTCTCTTATTGCATAACCTGCTAAAGGTTTGTTCTTTCTTGAGGATCTTGTTTTGATCCTGTCAGGTACGGCTGAGTCAATACATTTCTATAGATGCTTATACACGGTATTGGTGTAAATGCCAGTATATGTGCCCATGCCATCAGTGATGACAGGGGTTATGAAGCTATTAATGGCATAATGTATCAGGTTGTAATTGTATTTGAGAACTTTTTCATCTAGTTGCTGCTAATGGCAGGTCAGATGTTATTATTACTTTTAATGAGACTGATTTCTGATCAGACATCACTAGAGAGGGTTGCATACGTGTGGTAGTAGAACAATCACCCATGTTAGTACCACAAGGCTCTATACTAGGGCCCTTGCTATTCTCCATCTTCATTAACGACCTTTATACTGTCATCCCAAAAGTCAGCTGTATCCAATATGCTGATGACTCTACTCTGATTTGCTCAGCCACATCTCCAGTAGAGTTATGGTCAGCTACCCAGACCACCTTTAATACAATAGAAAACTGGCTTTCTGAACATCGTCTGATCCTAAATCCCCAAAAAACTAAAATGCTGTTATTTTCACCAACACGTAGGTCTACCGCTTTCACCTTTACCATAAAATCAAATGATGGTACAATAATCTCCCCTGACCCATCTACAAAACTATTAGGTGTCATCATAGACAATAATCTAAAATTTGACCTACATGTTAACCAAACTATCAAAACCATCAATAAAAAACTAGGGTCACTTTACAGAATAAAAGCCTTCCTAACTCCTCCAGCTAAAATTGCCATAGCTCGCTCTCACCTTCTTTCAACCCTTCTGTATGCATCCCCTCTACTCTCAAATTTGAACAAGACTGTCCTTAACAAACTCTCAATTTGCTACAACCACATTGCCAGGTTTGCCACTGGGCTGCCTTTTAGGACACATCATTGCATCAATCTAAATCAGCTTGGTTGGCTTGAACTACCCAGCCTAATCCAGTATAACCAACTGATTATGGCCTATAAAATCCTCTATAATCCGGACAATACTCCTGCACTTAAAAATATTATCAACCCCTATAACAATCCTAGACCGCTTCGATCCTCTAACAAACTACTAATTCAGACTAGCAAAATTAATAACACAGCCGGTGATTCTCTCTTTGCAAACTCTGTAAGTAGATCCTGGAACTCTCCTCCAGCTGATCTTACCTTACTTTCCACCTTAGGTCAATTTAAAACTAGACTCAAACAACATTTGTCACTTAACTGGCTATGTCATTGTATCAAGCCTGTCTAACTCTCTCTAGAATGTGTAAAAATCTGTTAACCAGTTTACTGTGTAATTTCATTTAATCCTGACTTTTGCTCAGGATTAACTGTAACCTGTGGAACTTGTTTAACTTGCTTACTTATGTAATCTCTGTAAATAGTCTGTTTGTAATATGCAATGCTGGTATTATGTAATGCTGTATCTGCTTTCCCTTGGAGCTTTTCTCCCCGGGCCTCTGCTGAAAATGGACATGCATCCAGTCGGACTATCCCAGTCAACAAATGTAAAATAAATAAATAAAATAAAAAATAGTAAGCACCAGATCCAAAATGTTTGGGCCCCTCTTGGGAGTGCCAGCCAACTGATCCAAGGTTGATAAAGTCTGTGGACCTTTGGGCAAGTGTGTTAATACATGTGTAATTTACCCAATCTATGAATGGGTAGTTAAAGTAATCTAAAACCAGGGTATTTGGTTGGTTCTTGAGCGATTCAAGTAGATCCAAGTATGCACTGTGGATATCTTGGTTCACAGAGTGGGTCCTATAAATGGCAATAACTTGGAGAGGGGTCTACCTGGATTAGTTCAAAGGAATCATTGTGTTTAACCGATCTAGAGGTGTATTTATCTTTGATGAATATTGATACTCCATCTCCTTTAGTTCTCACACTTTCAGTTTGTGGTCTGAATGTGTGGAAGGCATTATAACCTGGTATGGCCAGGGTGTTTTCCACATCCTTAAACTCAGTCTCTGTGACTGCACAGATGTCAGCACCTTCTAAGGTGAGGGCTGCTTCCAGTGAGTGCACTTTTAGGTTTAGACTCCTAGCATTTATTCATGCTCAAAATAACACTGACATTGAGGTTGTACCAAATACAAAACTACTAGGTGTCATCATAAATGAAAACCTGACATTTGAAGTACATATTCATACCAAAATCAAAAAAAAAAACATCAAAAATTTGGCATCCTGTATAGACACAAATTCCTCCTCAACCACTCTGCAAAACTATGAAGCAAAACAAGCAGTGCTCAGCACAGCACGGCAGGCTATCAAAACCAACACTGTTTATTGATGCACAAACGATTTAACATTAATGCTTAACTGTTTCACTGCATTTTCATCTTAGTACTAGCAGGCTTATTCAGATGACTACAAACAATTAAAATCTTACATTTAAGTGTTCAACTAAAACACATCAACTGATAGTATCATTTGTTTAATCAATTCAGTAATTAATTATAAACCCAATCACCATAACATGTTAAAAATAATAAAATCATAAATTAAACTCACAAAACCATTTGAAAACCTTTAGAAAATACTACGTATAAAGCAAAAAAAAAAAAATATGAGTTTAGCAATAAAATACAGAGTATTGTTTACCCAAAAGTTATTAAAATATAATAGGTTAATACCACCATCAAGTGGCCAGATATGCTAAAGCAATACTGAAAGATGTTAAGGCAATAAATAAAAGCACCATAACCCAATGATTATGTAATAAATGGATAAAATGGCTCAAATCATTACTTCATTTATTTTTTAAAAAAGTATTAATACCTATAAAATATTTTCCCTGCAGCCCTCTAAGAAGCTATCTTTTTTGCTTTGTATGTAGTTCTTTCTAAAGGTTTTCAAATGTTTTGTGAGTTGCATTTATACTATTGGTTGATGTGTTTTATCTCAGTGCTTAAATGTAAGATTTTAATTGTTTGTAGTCTGTTAGTGCTAAGGTGAAAATGCGGTGAAACAGTTAAGTGTTAATATTAAATACGTTGTGCTTCAGTAGGTGAAAATGCGGTGAACAGTTAAGTGTTAATGTTAAATACATTGTGCTTCAATAAGCAGCAGTGGTTTTGATATCCTGTTGCCTGGTGTGCTCTGTTGAGCAATTGTTGTTTTGCTTCATTGTTTAAATACTGGTTTAGTTTGCTTTCTCTGTTTTTCTCTGCAAAACTATCCCTAGCCTCTTCCTTTCTTCTACCATCTCTTCTTTATGACACCCCAGTCCTTATCAATATTAAGTCATCTCTTAAATCTATTGACTCATGCTACAATAAAATTGCTAAAGTTGTAATCAATGCAAAATATTCATCTCACCACTGTTCCTCACCACGGCGACTAAATTGGTTGGAACTCCCACATCATCCTATATATACATTCAATTAACAATTGTACACAAGTTTATATTTAAGCTAACAAACTGCCTTGCCCTTTCTTCTCTACTCACTCAGTATCATCCAAATAGACTTCTCCAATCCAATAATCAACTGCTCCTGAACATAGAAAAAACAAACCTTACAGCTGGTCAGATGCTGCACTCCTTTACCATTGCAAAACTATGGAATACCCTCCCCCCATCAATCAAGTCTAACAGCAATGCAGCTGTCTTTTAGAAATCCCTGAAACAACCCATTTCCTGTCTATGCCAAAACTGCACTTTCTATAACCTGACTCCTTCTTCTACTACAATCCTGCACTTTCTCTAGTTACTACTCTGTTATTCTCTTTAGAAATCAAAACACTTATTTCTGTACAGTGCTGGTACTATTTGCTATTTTTACTCAACTATACTTAAGCCTAGGACTTTATAAGTGTTAATTATTCAGACTATGTAACAAGAACCCAAGGTGCTCATGGGGAGCTTATTATACTAACTTGCAATATTCTAATTGTATAAACCACTCTATCCCTGATATTGTAATCTATCATTCTACTCAGAATTCAACATGTTCCTTCTGTCATCAACTGCAACATATGCATTGTATGTACACACAGTACATACAATGCTACATATGCATTGTATGTTCGTACAGTACATTCAATACAGTACATACAATGCAACATATGCATTGTATGTACTGTATTGAATGTATTGCATTGTACATTGTATGTATTGTGTATTTTAGTGTCGAGTTTTTCTCCCCAGGCCTCCACTGAAATGGGTTCATTATGGCCCAGTGGACCATCCCGGTAAACAAATGCAAATAAATAAATCCATTTAGCAACGTACCCTTAAAGTTTCTTTTTGAAGATATTTTTACATTGGGAATTTTGTTGTTGTGACATTGCCTAAAAATGCACTTTGGGGAGGCCTTAGCCAGTAATCGAAATCTCAGAGCTGAAAAATGAAGACCATCTCTGGCAAAGTAGCATGGTCTACTGGATCCCTTTGAATGACACCAGAAGCTAAGCCAATTGTTGAAGTTAGTCTTTTTTGTTTATACTGTGGCATCATTATAGGTGAAGGTAGTGTGCTGCTCAAGGCTAGAGACATACCTGCCTTGGACCCATATTCAGAGAGCTCAGTCATGTCTCTCTTCATATAATCCAGTGAGGTACATTTAATGCAATTCATAGCAACATAAACTATGATGTAGTCATAATGGATCTTGTTGTGGAGATACTTGAGTGCATGTGTGATCTGGCAGATCCTGGAACCCGACAGACACCTGACCATAACCTTCTCCATGTCAAGCCTTGTGAGTGGGACATCTGTGTGTCTCACTATAGAATCTCCTATGACCAAAACATTTGGTTTAGATGTGCTTTGCCTTAGGGGCCTGTTTGGTGAGACACTTGTGTTTGTGGTTTTATGTGTAGTGAGTGCTGTAGGTACTATATTAGGTGTACCATGTTTGTGTTTCAGAGGTCTCTGCTGTTTAGGTAAATTTCTGGTGAGTATCTTCATGTATGATGTTTTATATGTTGAGAGGGTGGTTTGTGTTGGAGGTGTAGTATGTGGAATGGCAACCTGTTCAGTGTCACTGTGTGAAGAAGACAGCAAGGATTCCAAATTCTTAGTGTATATGCATATGTCACAAATTGAACTTGAGTGGTTTAGGAGTAGTGGATTGTCCATGTACATGAGGCAATTGCTGCACTGCCTCAGGATACCCATGTAAATCAGGATGGCAGGAGAAAAGGAGGAGAACTGACCATCCATAATACTAGGTGCAAATTTGCTTTCCTCAATGAGGAAGGATATGTTTAATTGGGGGTTTAATGCTGGGTCTATACTAATGAAGCTCTCAAGGGGTGTGCAACTATCACAGATTAGGAGATTTTAGTTAAAGTGACAAATGCTGTAGAAAGCCCAGCTGAGGTGCTCTCCAACCAGCTAAGTGCGGTTTCAGTGACTCCTCAGTTGCAGCATGTGCAGCTTCTAAGGGAAAATAAATCTACTTTAGTTTCTGCATCTATAACCGCCAATGGTTACCGCCACTGCGTGGTGTTGTGCGAAGGTGCACAATGTGCAAACAGATGCCTTGCTCACATGAAGATAGTAGAGCAGTGGCTTAAATAGCTTTGTTTGGTAATATAAGGACATAAATATTGCAAAATGTTTCCAACAACAATTATAAGCTAGCACGTTTACAAAAACACTTATTAGTTAATGGCACAAAATTCAAAACATAATTAACTGCTTGTATGTCTCAATATAAAGTAAGAATATGCCTACTTCTCTTAGACATCACATCACAACAAGGAGCATCACACAACAGGTTAAATTTTTTCAAATGTAGTGACTGGGTCACTTTGACAGGTTGTATGTTACTAATGCAAAAAATATTAGAATGTGAAAACTGAAATGCATACTACAAATGAAATTGTTCATGTGTGTGAGAATACTACAGAGAGACTAACTCAGTCACTATGTTAAACTAAGCTGGTGAAGTATACTCTGTTTATAGAAAGATTAAAATTTTAAGCTGTGTCAAACTCTGAAAAGTATGATTGCCATTTTTCTGGGCTCCTTGTTCATAGGTTCATACTAGGCTATCTGCCCTTACGAGCCATTGTCAGCCTAGCCAATTATCCCTTGTGAGATTCAAACCCAACACTTTGTGTTTGTAAGGCAAACACCTTAACCATTAGACCACCCTCCCAACCCTTTATGGAAGCATATGGTGATTAACAACCAAGAGGTATACATAATATGTATTCATGACAACAAAAATGCATATCCCCTTGCAAATACAAAATTTCAGCTATAAAAAGTCTGGAAAATGCTGTGGCTTTAACTCTTAATTTGAAAATAATTTCCCCATTTTAAATCACTATTGAAAATGTTTGTTGAGGGGAGAATCTATATAATCAGTGCAGCAGCTTATACACTAAACAAGCAACAAGAACAGCTTAATAAACCATTTAATTGTAAGAATGGGAGGCGACTCGTGTACTGGTCCTGAATCAAAACAAGGAGAAAGGAGTTGACATACAATGTAGAGTGAGGGGTTTCATTTGCTTGTGATTAGATTATCATTTCACCGATTGGAAATCTGCTTCAGTGGAAGAGTGGCAAAAATCCCAAATTCTAAGAAAATTTTCCATTTCCATTTTTCTGGGCTCTTTGTATGGAAGCATAAGGTGATTAACAACCAAGAGGTATACATAATATGTATTATATATTTCATAATATGTATTATTATTACATAATAATTCCAAGGCTAACTTTGAAAGAAAAATAGCCAAGGATTCAAAAGATAACCACAAAGCCTTCTTTAGCTATGATAAGAATCTAGGTGGCAACTCGCAGATATGCACTGAACTAGTGCAAAATAGCACAAAATATACTGAACCTACTAATATTGCCAACATCCTGCCAGATAGATTCAGTGCAAACTTCACCCCCCTCACCCCTAAAAGGGCCCACAAAAATATCAGAAAAGTGTAGTGTCCCGGAAATCACAGACGCACAGGTGAAAATAGCCCTTTCAAAAGCCAAAAACACAGCGTCAGTGGGGCCAGATGGTGTCCCAGGCTTCATCTTGAATGAACTATAGAACAAACTAACCCCCCACCTAAACACACTGTTCAACCTCAGCCTCTCCACAGGCTATGTGCCCATAGAATGGCGCACAACAACGGTTATTCCACTCCACAAAGGAGGGGCCACAACTGACCCTGGTAACTATCGCCCATAAGCCTGACTAGCCATGTCTGCAAGGCTATGGAGCGCATCATCATTGAACTCATTAACAAAGACATTGGGAACCTCCAAACACTTGACCTGACCCGGTTTGGCTTTGTTAAGGGCAGATCATGCCTACTAAACCTGGTTGACTTCTTCGAGACAGTCACGAAGGCCATAGACGAGGAAAAGGTGGTTCACACAGCCTACCTTGACCTCGCCAAGGCTTTCAACACCATTCCCCACTCGGATATTACAGAACAACTGACCAGCCTGAACATAAACCCCAATGTCATGAGATGGGTTGCCAAATGGCTTATAGACAGAACTCACACGGTAAGAATAGCGGGCTCCAGGTCCAACTCTAAACCAGTCACAAGTGGTGTCCCACAAGGCTCGGTCCTGGGACCCCCTACTCTTTGGCATATACTTCTCAGAAGTACAGGCAAAGACAGGAGGACTATGGTTAACCAAGTTCGCTGATGACTGCAAACTGGGAGCCATAATTGACTCTCCAGCTGACATGGACATCCTCCAAAAGGGCCTTACTGAGACGGACACCTGGTGTCAAAGTCATGGCCTCAAGCTAAATGCCAAAAATGCATAGTCATCCCGTCTGGGAAAAATAAAACACCCATGAATTACCACATAGGTGGCAGCCCCACTAATACAGAAGAGGTAATAAGAGATCTGGGGACCCAGGTAGATAGTAATCTCTCCTTTGACAATCATATTGCCAAAGTAGTTAGGAAATCCTTCTATGTGGCCCATCTAATTAGTAAAGGGTTCACATCTAGAAATAAAGAGGTTATAGTGCCCCTCTACTCATTACTCATTAGACTGATCATAGAGTACAATGCCCCATCTGGGATGTACCTCATGAGACACTTCCAACAGCTGGAAAGACCACAAAAGTACCTCATCAAGGGGATTACTGGCCTCAAACATATGTCCTATGCAGCCCGACTGAAAAAACTCCAGCTGTACTTAGTGGCATATCGCTTACTCAGAGGTGATCTCTGCCTGACTTACAAAGCCATGTCCAACTCAGAATTGATGGACATGCTCCACCTAAAGAAATTCAAGTCACTGTGAGCCACGTGCTCTAGTGAGCTAAACCTCACCATAACAATAAATAGAACATGCTGGAGGGATAGATTCATGTCACAGAGACTCCCCATGCTTTGGAACAAAATTCCAAACTAAATTAGCCAGAACCCCTCACTAACACTCTTCAAGAGAAACCTTGACAAGTAGATGGGTGACAGAAAATATACCCCTGGGATCACTTCATTGGCTATGCTTGACAGATGATCAGTTAATTAATCAATGGGGCGGCAATAGCGGACACACACTGGCTAGGCTTATAAGTGACCTTGGGCAGATAGCCTAGTACCTACCTATGAACCTATGAGATGTCAGTATAGGAACCATAGGTGACCTGATAGAAACCCCTGAAGTAAGACTCCATACAAGACAAATGTTTACTCAGCTTCAAAAAAAAAAGAAAAAAAGAAATGTTCTGTAAACAAAACAAAAAAAAACAAAACAAAAAAAAACTCCATGGGAACAATCAGTCCCTGCAGCTGGGAAGCAAAGGAGATTTCCCAGGGAGTACTATAAAAGGTAAGCTATCAAAAATCCTGATATAATAAAATAACCATTTGCTGAACTTGGTCCCAGTATAGAAAACTATACTGGCATATATATTTGGAAGCTAATAATGAGCCAGTTTTGAATGACTTGATATCTATTCTGCCAATACTTAAGATAAAGTCTGCTAAATTAAAAATCATATATAAATTATATATTCCTTCAACACTGCTCAAAGAACTAGGTAAACAGTCGAAAACAAACCAACCAAGGCAAAGAACAGGAGCCAGACTCCACAAGTCTTTTAAGCTTTCATTCACTTTAATGACCAACAAACTTCTTCAGAAAACGTGACAAACAACAAATGCATCCATATATACAAAAATATAAAAAAGCACATGAATGAAATAAACAGATAGTCAATAAGAAAAATAATTAAATAAATTCTCATCTGGACGCCAACACATCCATAAAAGCAACGTGCACAATGAAAAAATGTGTATAAAAAAAAAACATAAACATCTTATATACACGGCAAAAGTTAACATTAAAATCTTTGCATCTGTAAAAAACATTTAATATTAATGGTCTCATTTAATGCAGGGGGAGGATCTGATCTGACGATTCTGATTGTTTGATTTTTCAGCAAGTCTCTGGTGTGGCTATAGGCTCTAGGGTTTTACCATCATTCGCCAATTTAGTTATGGCTATGTGGGAGCTTAAACATTTAGCTGAACATCCATTGGCTTGCAACATTCTTTCTTACAGGCGTTACATAGATAATAATTTTTTCTTATGGCAGGGGGATTTAGACACCTTTTTTAGTTTTGTTTCAGATTTAAACCAAAGTACTGGCTTTTTGAAATTTACAGAAGGTGTTTTTAGCGAAAATATTGATTTTTTGGCTCTCCATTTGGAATTTGATAGGTTGAATTTAGTGTTTTCTAGTAGAATTTTAAGAAAATCTACTTTCATCAACCGGTACCTACAGTTTACATCCTGAGCACATGAAGAAAAGTGTCATCAAAGGGCAACAGGAGATCAACCCGTCACCAGTTAAATCAGACCATAAACACATCACTCTGGATGTCCACACCAACCAAGGAAACCACAGTGAAAAACGTTTCTATAGCAAACGCCATCTTACTTAAGACAGACAGTGTCCAGGATGCAGGAACCTTTACAAATGCACTCTGTGAGCACCTACAAGGATGCATGGATCATGCCATCCCTAGCAAAACCAAGACTCACTCCCCTAAGAGAAGGAAACCAGTCTGGTGGACCCCTGCCATAAACAGGCTATACAATAGAAGGAGGAAACTAGTTCAGAAAAAAGCAAATCCCAAGAAGGAAAGACATCCCTGATCAGTATCAGTAAGAAACGAAGGTCCTTCATAAAATCATCCAAGGCTAACGTCAATGAAAAATAGCCAAGGATTCGAAAGATAATCACAAAGCCTTATTTAGCTATGTCAAAAATGTAAGTGGCAACTCACAGATATGCTCTGAGCTAGTGCAAAATAGCACAAAATATACAGAACCTACTGATATTGCCAACATCATGGTAGATAGATTCAGTGCAAATTTCACCCCCTCTCACCCCCAGTAGGGCCCACAGCAATACCGGAAAAGTGTAGTATCCTAGAAATCACAGACGCACAGGTGAAAACAGCCCTTTTAAAAGACAAAAGCACAGCATCAATGGGGCCGAATGGTGTCCCAGGCTGCATCTTGCACGAACTACAGAACAAATTAACCCCCCACCTAAACACACTGTTCAACCTCAGCCTCTCCACAGGCTACGTACCCATAGAATGGTGCACAGCAACAGTTATTCTGCTCCACAAAGGAGGGGCCACAACTGACCCTTATAACTATTGCCCCATAAGCCTGACTAGCCTGGCCTGCAAAGCTATGGAGTGCATCATCATGGAATTTATTAACAAAGACATTGGGAACCTCCAAACACTTGATCTGACCCAGTTCAGCTTTGTTAAGGGCAGATCATGCCTACTAAATCTGGTTGACTTCTTCAAGACAGTCACCAAGGCCTTAGATGAGGGTAAGGTGCATCACACAGCCTACCTTGACCTCACCAAGCCTTTTGACACCAATCCCCACTCGGGAATTATAGAAAAACTCACCAGCCTGAACATAAACCTCCACGTCACGAGATGGGCTGCCAACTGGCTTACAGACAGAACTCACACAGTAAGAATAGTGGGCTCCAGGTCAGACTCTAAACCAGTTACAAGTAGTGTCCCGCAAGGCTCGGTCCTGGAACCCCTACTGTTTGGCATATACTTCTCAGAAGTACAGGCAAACACAGGAGGACTATGGATAACCAGGTTCACCGATGACCGCAAACTGGGAGCCATAATTGACTCTCTGGCTGACATGGACATTCTCCAAAAGTGCCTTACTGAGACGGACACCTGGTGTCAAAGTCATGGTCTCAAGCTAAATGCCAAAAAATGCATAGTCATCCCATCTGGGATAAGCAAAACACCCATGAATTACCACAAAGGTGGCAGCCCCCTTAATACAGAAGAGGTAATAAGAGATCTGGGGAAACAGGTAGATAGTAATCTCTCATTTGACAATCAGACAATCATATTGCCAAAGTATTTAGGAAAACCTATGTAGCCCATCTAATTACTAAAGGGTTCACATCTAGAAATAAAGAAGTTATAGTGCCCCTCTACTCATCACTCTGACAAAGTATGTCCACTCTCCTTAATCCCAGTAAACCAGACACCCCCACTCCCGATCCAAACGCTCTCGACATAGACCTGGCTACTCAATTTAACTCCTTCTTCATTGATTCTATTTCCAAACTAACCTCATCTTTCTCTGACATCTCCACTCCCTCTAAACCATCCCCACTCTCATCTTCTTACCTTCCACCTTCAAACACTAGTTCACTACCTATCCCATCTTCCAATTCTACAACCTTCACAACCCACTCCACTCTTCCTCCCTCCTCATCTCTCCCACCTCCAAATATCCCCTCCCCCCACTCTCCACACTTCTCACTAAAACCCATACCCACTTCTACCATAAAAAAACTCCTTCTAAAACTGAAGTCTGGTTCAAATGCACCCGATAATATTCCTTCACAATTCCTCAGCATAGCTGCTGAAGCCATTGCCTACCCCATTAGTATTTTAATCAACCACTCTATCCAAGAAAGCACAGTTCCCCATATCTGGAAAAAGGCCTTTATCATACCTTTACATAAAGGAGGTAACAATAACAATGTCTCCAACTTTCGTCCCATTGCTATCCTGTCTCCCATCTCCAAACTCCTTGAAAAGTGTATCCAACTACAACTACTAACATACCTCATTGATAACAACCTACTAACTCCCACACAACATGGCTTCAGACCAGGCCACAGCACTATGACAGCCCTCCTCTCCTTCCTGGAAACAGTAAATAAAGCCTGAGACTCTGGTCATATTGTTTCTACCCTTCTACTGGATCTTTCTAAGGCCTTTGACACCATCTCCCATAACCTTCTTCTATCTAAACTCTCTAAGCTTAACCTATCTCTTTCCTCTCTGAACTGGTTCTCCAGTTACTTATCCAACAGATATCAGCAGTAAAATGGAAAAAGGCCACCTCCTCATTCCTTAATACCCCAACTGGTGCTCCACAAGGTTCAATATTAGGCCCCCTCCTCTTCAACATCTTTATTAATGACTTCTGCAAATCCATCCCACTCTCAAACATCATTCAATATGCAGACGACTCAACTATTATTTGCTCTGCCACTTCAGCCCCTTTACTTCTAAAGCTAACTCAAGACACTTTTTCAACCACTGAACAATGGATGAAAAATAATCACTTAGCACTCAATGCTTCTAAAACCAAATTAATGGTATTCACTCCCTCAAAAGCCACCCCTCTCAACACAAACACCTTCTGCATTTCTAGTCAAAACAACACAACTCTGCAACTGGTATCAGAGACCAAGCTACTTGGTGTCCAAATTGACAATCAGCTCAAATTTAATTCCCACATACAAAAAAACATAAAAAAAAAACATCAAAAATTAGGTATGCTCTACTGTCAATACCATTATCTTACACCCTCCACTAAACTCACCCTCTCTACATCCTTTCTCATCCCCTCCCTTCTCTATGGATCTCCACTCCTAACTAATCTACAATCATCTCTGAAAAATCAACTCTCATGTTGTTACAACAAAATCGCCAAGTTCGCCACTAGCCAGAGGTCCTCTACTCACCATTGTTCCTCTCTCCACAAACTAAATTGGCTAGAACTACCCAACCGCCTTATCTATACCCAACTCACTCTGGTCCACAAGCTTATTTTCAACCCCTCAATCTGTCCCTCCCTCTCCTCTGCCTTTAAAATATATCTACCCAACAGAGTACTAAGGTCTAACAACCAAAATCTTCTTGAAATACACAAACCAGCTCGTCCACCAGGCAAATACCTTCTATCCTTTAGTCTGGCATGACTCTGGAACTCCCTACCATCACCCATTCATGTTACCCCTACTAACTCTACCTTCAAGAAAACTCTTCATTCATACCTAGCCTCCCAGTGGGAATGCTCTAGCTGCCACCCTACATAACTTGCACTGCTAACCTTCTTTCTCTCATAACTATATAGTTTACACTTTAAACTTCCATTCTCCCCCTTTTTGTCAATAAATAAATACAACAACTTTGTTGATCTATCCCCATCAACCTGTTTGCTAATGTAGCCCATCACTAGTACGAAGTACACGCAATCCCACAGGGAACCCCTTAGTTAGACTGAACACTGTTCATACTTCAGTATTTGGGTCCCCTGTACATAGTTTGCACTAATCTTATCTTCTGTTTTTTGGACTTCAAACCACCACAGGACTGCCCAAAACATGTCCTTGGAACCTTGTCATATGATTTCTTCAAATATAAGAACAGTCACTTGGACTCTTCTCATCTCTAGATTCCTCTCAACTATCTGTCTCACTGCAAACATTGGGTAAGTTGTGATACATCCTGATCTGAATCCCAACTGCTCATCTCCCATCCTACTTCTACCTACTCTGCATACTCATTTATCAGTCATATGAAAGTTGTTGCAGTGCATCCATGAACATCAACATACTAACCATACATGGTTTTGGCAGGAATCAATCCACGCATAACAACTACTCTAGATTTACAATGATGGCAGTGTTTATCGCAGAAATTGTCTCTGTTAAATGAAATATTTTATCTATAATTAGTATAACCAAAACTTTCATTGTCATCTTTGCTTTAGAAACTGTATGTTTAAATGCAATGTTTCTACTAGTACTTTTGAACATACTGTAACAAGAGCTTTGATTGTAATTTTGTTTGTAATTATTGTTTTGTTTTTGGAGCTTTTCTCCCCAGGACTCCATTGAAAATGGGTTCTTCTAGGCCCAATGGACTATCCTGGTAAACCAACTGCAAATAAATAAATACATAAATAAATAAATCACTCATCAGACCCATCATAGAGTACAATGCCCCATTTAGGATGTACCTCACAAGACATTTCCAACAGCTGGAAAGACCAAAAAAGTACATCACCAAGAGGATTACTGGCCTCAAACATATGTCCTATGCAGCCCAACTGGAAAAACTCCGGCTGTACTCAGTGGCATATCGCTTACTCAGAGGTGATCGCTGCCTGACTTACAAAGCCATGTCCAACTCAGAATTGATGGACATGCTCCACCTAAAGAAATCCAAGTCACTGTGAGCCACTCACCACAACAATAAATAGAACATGCTGGAGGGATAGATTCCTGTCACAGAGACTCCCCATGCTTTGGAACAAAATTCCTAACTACATTAGGCAGAGCCCCTCACTAACACTCTTCAAGAGAAACCTTGATGAGTGGATGGGTAACAGAAAATACACCCCTGTGATCACTTCATTGGCTCTTCTTGACAGAGGCTCAGTTAATTAATCAATTGGGCGGCAAAAGCTGACACACACTGGCTAGGCTTATAAATGCCCTCGGGCTGATAGCCTAGTACCTACCTATGAACCTAATTGATTAGATTAAGTTGGTTAACTAGTGATGAAAACATTTTTTTTATTGAGCTTGATAGGTTAGTACATTTTTTTATTCAGAGAGGATATGATTTTATCTGGCTAAGAAGGATAGTTGATGAGGTCAGGGGCTTACATTTAGACATTGGCAATCCCATTTTACTTGTTGGCAATTTTGCCATCTCAGAGGAACAGGCAAGTATTAAAGAAGTCAGATATAGATTAACTTTTCCAGGTACTATTTCCAATGCTTGCTGTGCTCAGTTCCTTATTTTATTTTACTTATTTATTTATTTTTGTAATGAAGCTGGGCCACCCCAGCCAACAATGCCCTAGGCAGCTGCCTAGATTGTGTAATGCTGGATCCAGCTCAGCAAATAAACACTCCAGACTACTTCAAAACTTTTCAGAATGAAAACTAAACCATTTTCTTTATTTGTATTTATTAATCAGAAAGGTTAGTGCTTCCAAAGATCACTATAGTCAAAACCTGACACAAAAGGCATATGCATGCAGGTAAAGGATGGGACTACTACATGTGCCCTAGACACATTTTCTCAAGACATGGACCCTTGCTGCCTCTCTCTCGTTTCTGTGAGAGCTCTAATTCCCGTTAACTTGAATCCCATAATATTCATTATCATCACTAGAACCTTGATCCTAACCCGAAAAACTCCCATGCGCCTCAGCCTAAAGTCCCCTATCTCTCCCTAAACTTAAAATCTCCTCTCCCTCTCATCCACTATTACTCGCTAAACATAAAGTGCCAATCACACTCCTATCATATGATCATAGAAATCACTATTTCTAAAATTCCTGTTCCCCGCCTAACCCTAAAGTCCATACTGCATTCCTCGTCCCCCTCCCTGCACCTAACAACTCCTTCCCAGCTCCTCTTCCCCACTCACCTGGTCTAAAGTCAGAATTATCTGTCTCAGCATATATGAACACAACAGCAGTAAAAGATATTAATAATATGCATTTCATTCTATTCTGTCAGTTCACATTCCACGTGATTATAAGTTTTTTTTTCATGTTGCTATAACTTAAATATTAAAAATCCAAACAACTTCAATAATCTAACAGCCTTAATAAGAAATCCAATATTCAAGACAGATGAAGCAGCAGCAAAGCCATCATTTAACGCTTTTCAGCCTGAAACCTTATAGATACAATAGTGGCAGATAGCAGCAGTAAGGGAAGAGCCCAGAACTTTTGTTAACCAAACACTAATTAAAAGTATTTCACAGTGAAGTTTTTGCAGCTTACTAGTGAAAATTAAAAATTAAATAGCCAAACTATTATCTTATTTATTGCTGGTAAATAAACTTCAGTTTTACATTTTCATGTAGAGGATTTTTTTCTTTATTTCCCCTGCTTTATTGGTCGTAGCATATTTTGCATGATCAAGTTCTCCTGGTGGCAGTAATGAGTCCATTCTGCAGTGTATTGTGCATTGCCTGACAATAGACCAAGTCTGTATTATAAAATCGAAACTACAAAGATCGAATGTTATAATATAGAACCCTAAACATCGAAATCCGCAAACATCGAACAGTCAAAAATCACTATTCCGAGAAACATACACACAACACAAACACACACAAAAAACAGCAATCCACACACATACACTTAAAATCCTACACCTAAACTAAACTTTACATAAACTACTAGCTATCCACTTACCTTATCCCGACCCTAACCCTAAGGTCCGTCACTATCGCACACTCACCTTACCCGCACCCTAACACAAACTCACCTAACCTGCCCCCTAATCCTAACACAAATGCACACTTACCTGACCCGCTCCCTAACCCGCCCCCTAACACTAACCTACACACAATTGCACACTTACCTGAACCCAACCTGTAACACTCCAACATATCGAATGCTGAAAACAGTGAAGCCACAGCAATGGCCCACCGAATTCTTTCCCTGGGAAAGAATTCAGTGTCCTGCACCTTCGCTGTTTTCAGCAAAATTTGATGTTTTAGTATAGACCCCAATAGACCTGTAATGTAGGCCACTTGTATTTTGATTTCATGGGAAATATTCCATTTGGAACTTGAAGTTGAAAGCTAATTACCAGGTGTAACATTCTGTAACACAGATGCTGTGCACTATACTGACCAATTACACATGTTTTTCCCTGGGCTAGTAGTCAGAGTATGATTAACCAAATAGATACTAGCATCTATACTCAGGACTGCATATTTCTTCCATGACATGAGTGCGAGACTACACCAACATATTGATTACATACAGACTCTAGTGACTCCAGCTTCACCAGGTAACATGCAGATAATAGATTATGGAGTCTTTAGTACAAAAATGACAGGAACAACTTCACAGCTTATCTATGTGGTATCCAGTCTTTAAATGAAATGACAAATTTTGCATATTATATTAAATTACAGTTTGTGTTGTACAGCATATGGGCACATATTAATTTTTGACTGGAGTCTTAGTTTAACATTTGCTAGTTTCTTTTTTCAGTAACTAGGAAATGTGTTTTTAATACAGAGTAGCCTAAAAGCATCTGCTCTGTGAAAAAGGGGATGCAGTGAAGTTCACAAAAGCCATAAAATGCTGCTAAAATTTTAGAACTGTTGTATCACTGTAATATTATGTAAAACAGGAAAAATCAAACTATAGAGCATTATGTTAATGGGTTATGAGTTTCTTTTCTTGTATGAACTATATTTGAGATTTCTGATGCAATGATGATCTATAGGGTTGCATGACTATCAGCATTAAAACCGCTATTGCCCATCAACTTAATATATTCTTCTGAAAGAAATCGTACATCTGTAAAATCAGTTTGCAAAGATCTCATCACTTAACATTTCATACATTAAACTACTAACTTTGCGATTACCACATTTGAAAAATATAGGCAGATAAAAGAGACTTTTTGTAATCGTGCTAAATCACAAAAGGTTACAGCAAGTTTGCCTTTGACACAGTATAAGATTACTAGTTAATTTGTTGGGTTATTTTGCCATGTCATGTAGCCTCCCAAGGAAGAATGTTACAATCCAAATCTGAAGTGTTTTATGTAGCTTAAAAAGTAATGAAACAAAAAAACATTTGCAAATGCAGAATGATGTTATAGGAAATTGAATTAAATTGAATTTTGACATGTATTTCCATGAAGAAATAAATGCAAGAAAAGTATTATTTCAAATAAAAGAATATCAACAAAGTAAAATTCACATCAGCATATTCCAGCTGTGCATCTTGTGTTCACTTTTAGTTGTATAACCATTTCTGAGATCTGTGCATTGGTTGGTGGAATAGAGAGCTGTCTCGCATTACATCTTCCACAGTGCAATCTGACACTCTCAAGAATATGCCAGTCCACGGCATTTTAAGTGAAATGACTTACACAGCAACCTAGTCCTGTGCTACTTAGCCTTACACACATAAATAAAATACGTTTTTCTATCAAGTGAATGTAATCAATATGACTAACTAAATCCAATTATTTTATAAAAAGAAAAGGCAATGACTTCTTTAGAATTACTGATGCTGCCGTATTTAAAAATATTTAGAAATTTAGAATGGACATTGGATGTGCACTCCATACCCCTAACACTAACCTACACACAGGAATCATTATTGATCAAAGGACCATGATTTACAATGAATGTAAATGAACCCCCTTTACTAGAATTGCATGAACATAAAACCATGTTATGCTTATATGCATATCTGTGCATTAAACCTATGTAATAAATAACAGTAAAATGCATTTGCTGAGGTTGGCTTCACCCGGCACACCCCATGGGGGGTTTCATTCACCGCAACTCATAAAAGTTATACATACCAACTCAGAGACTGCACCTGCTTGAGAACATTAAAAAAAAAAAAAAACTTTAATGCAACATCCCAGGATGTAACAGTGGTAATCAACAATAATTGATTCAATCATTCATTTAACGATATTAAGCCTGACAACTGATAAATGTATTCAGACTAAACTATGGCTTGTTTATCAATATTTCACAAATAAAAATATATATATATATATATATATATATATCTGATTTCCGTTATTCCCATAGCAGCTATTATTAGGTATTCTTCTACCTGTACTGTAAAGTCAATTGTCGCGCATAATTATTTCACCCACTAAAATCTCCTTACTTTTGGTTCCTTTGATATTATTATAAGTATCTGTGTACCATTTGAGTTTATCAGGCTGCTTTGCCAGCCTCTTTAATTCTGTGAAACCTCCAATAGGCAAATAGAATGACATTTTCTTTAATACTTTTATTCATAATTTAGTTTAACCTCTGCAAAGTGTAATCAATTACAGCAGCATTGTCATTTCCACTTACTTCTGTTGTTGTTGATTACACTTGCTTATTAATTTCTATGTCATAAACGTGACAATTTGTTGAAGATACGTAAACATCTATTATATGTTTTGTTTGCATGACTCCCACTTGCCTGCTCACCCCTAGTCCCCAGAGCCCAAACTTTATGGAAAGTGCAGTAATACAGACGTTTTAGACAGTAAGTAAAGAGACACTGAATTCAGAATGGTGGCAATGATAAATAATTAAATACATTTTAGAGATAAAACTTAAATATATGTTTTGTGATTGACCACAATCTGGCTTGTGTTCTTTACAATTTAAAAACATGTTTGCAGTATTATCACAATGCTTTTACCCAGAGCCAGGTGCTGTATCAATTCTGCTAATGTTAACTGTACATTCGCTTTAAACATGAACCTTGAGGTTTTTCTACACTTCAACCCTGCCCATACAAAATGCTGTGCACTCAACTTTAGTAAAAGAAAATACATTATATTATCATGTGCCCACCATCGAATAACACATTAGCAAAGGAAATCGTCTGTCATGTGTAGTGGTTTTAAGGTGGACCTAAATGAATCTTTAGCAATTGTGAAGAAGAAAATTTCCTGTAATGACTAAAATTCATCTAGCAACTAAATATGCTCTATTTTCTGTCAGGCTATACTACTGAAAAACAAAGGAAAATGTCAGTATTACCTGACATCAGTATTACCTGACATCTTTTCTTAGTGAAGAAATAGTACTGAAAATAATAATAGGGCTTTTTTTACTTTTGGCGCTATGTCCCTCTCGCTACTGAACTCTGCCTCTACCTATATAGACCAATTGATTCTCCTTAACTAGAGGGGATATCACAATTCTGCTAAACGTTATTGAAAGATGAACCCTGTCTGCCCAGGGAAAGGTCACATTAATTTACATGTGTTGTGAGATATCTGCCCATCCATTCAGGGGTGTGAGTCAGTTGCCCACTGGCATCATATGCTTTGCTAAGGAGGGTAAAGATTTTTGAATATGTGTAGGTTAAGATGTCCTAAGTAGGCTGTGACACTGCACAGTCCGGCACATCTCCCAATCTGATGATCACCCAAATTAGCCCCCCCCCTCGCTCCTTGCTACCAAGTCTGTTTTTCAGTTGAGAATTGCTTACTGATCTCTATGAGGAAACACAAATCTGTAAATAGAAGTATCACATATTCTTCTCCAAGGATGAGAAAGCCAAATGTCACTAATTTCCCATGCTTCTCTCCTGTCTCATCCTGTGTACAAGCTGCTAGTCACATTTTGGGTCATATATAGTCACTAGACATACAGTCCAACAGATCATTAAGGAGCCTAGCCCGAATTCCCAACTACTCCAAAGCAATGTCTGATTAAGTCTGCTGAAGGTCACACATTAAGCAAACAGACACTAAGGAAATCAAATCCTTCTCCACAGGCAATATCTTAATACTATCTCATAGGTTTAATCCTCTCAGTTAACTGCCAGGTGGTGCAGTGGGGGCTTCACCTGTATATGACACAGTGCTGGGCTCATATAAGGATAATTTATTAAAAATGTTATATCAAGAAAAAAAACACCTACAGGTTTCAAATAAAAATGTGTTTCATGTAGTTTGTTAAACTGCAGTATGTAAAAATGAATTCATGAGTAAACGCATAGCTTGTTCATCATTCAATTACTTTAATTTTCTTTAGTACTACATTAAGTTTATAAGTCCCTCAGAAACTGAGGCACTGCAAAGCAGAATTAAGAATATTATGTTTAAAATAACATATGACACATGACAGTATTGATTTATTTGCAAGTTTTAAATATAAGTATATTCCAGAAGAGAAAATACAGTGCATGGAATGACTACAGGGAAATCAGGCTATCCTTTCCCAAGACTGCTGCCAACAATTATAAAATGAATATAATAGTAATGAATCATTACTGCAAAATAATGCATTCCTATCATGCTACATACTTTATTAAGGAAATAATTTTACTTATCAAGACATAAGGGATTAGATTTGCATGAAATAACATTTTCATAAAGGAACTAAGTGGAGTAGTGTTTTCATATTTTTATAAATGTTGTATTAAATAAATTATACCATGTTTTGCTAATAATGAAATTAAAACAAGAAGAAGCACATTGCCATTAATTGACTAAAAGAAGGCAAATTCTATACAGCTTTGTGCTTGCTGCTTTTGTCATTACAACAGTCATTTATGCAAAAAAATAAGGAAAGACAAATCGTCACTGAACTATGCTTTAATAACTGGCATTGCTGTTTTTATAGCTTAGGTAAAAACATGTGGTGTATCACTTTATCTGCTTTCTAGTAGCATCTGATAACCTCATGGGTGCCTACATAACTCAAAATGATTATTTGCCTTGATAAGTTGACAGATAATAACTTGAATAACTTTCTTAACTGATGTACCTAGAGGTAAAGCAATGAAGAGTGGTCTAAAATGAATAGATTCAAAGAACACAGTACATCAGGCAAATACCCTCAGAGCAAATATGTCACTAGATTTTTCTTTGCACTGCAGGATACGTGTAAGCGCAACATGATTGTCATAAACAGCTTTTTTAGCCATATATGTAAGTGATATATGTAATTTCAACATAGTTGTCATAAATAGCTTTAATAGCCATATATGTCTGTGATATATGAAATTTCAACATAGTTGTCATAAATTGCTTTAATAGCTCTATATGTATATATATATATATATATATATATATATATATATATATATATATATATATATATATTTATCAGTGCGTGTATGTGTATAGATATATACATATATATGCATACATACACACACACACACACACACACACACACACACACACACACACACACACACACACACACGTAACAATCTAAGATATCGTGGAAATAAAAGTGTGGCAATTGTCTGTGTGAGTGTATGTTAATGTGTTTAATATACACATCTCATTTTTCACAACTTCATTCCTAATCTGAAGTTGACTTTTTTAGTCTTTAGTTCTGCTTTAAGATACGTTTTCTTTATAACTGTAATTTATTTTTGATCAATGTTTGTACCATAAGTCTGCACCATATTCACCTGATGCTTTTTCTTTTGACATATACTTTATCTTATGCTGGCTTCCCATATGCCTTTCAAATATAGATAATACCACATGGTACATATCATCACCAAAATGTTAAACTAGTATTGTGGAATGTACAATGGCTACTTGTTAAATCCAGGAAATATATATGCCCTTGTGTTAATTTATCCAACAATGCAAAGGTTCCATCTTATGTTAGAGTGACTTATGTCTTACAGTTTAGGATATCCCTCTTGCTGTCACACTCTGGGGCTACTTGAAGTTCTTAAGATACAATCTGAGTAATCTGGAATTCATTCATTTTTTATCAGATACTTTACTTCTAGAACATCTTTTTCAGAAACTTTAAGAGTCTCCACTTTCTGCTGCTCTAAAAAGTATATCTGTCCCGGTCCCCTTCAATAAACACATCATACCGAATGACATTTGACGACCTTTATTAAAACTTCCATAACATAGCTTTGTTCACCAACTTTATTAGTTACAACTGACCAAAATATAATTAATTCTAAACACAGCATAACATCCTTGTAATGTTAGGGCAGCGTACTTACTCACCCTGTCCCAGTAAGCAGGGTCCATACCTCTGCTCACTTACTTTACTTATGACGCAACGTCCAATCTCACTTCATACACCATCCATTGAATTGCCTTCCATGAAATAAGCAGCATCCTTACCTCAGTTTACTTATCTATTCAGCAAGCTTCCTCCAACTGCTCATTTTCCTTTCCCCTAAATCCTTGAAATGAACATCCATACACCAGAGGGGGAACAGAAGAGGGCAAGCCCATCCCTCTTCTCTGCCCTACCCCTACTGATAAAACCCCAACCCCCCAACAAACAAGGGGAGGGTGGGAGGGTAGTAAGTTCATACCAAAATGTCATTGCTTACCCAGCTACACTTGTCTAAAGTTCTTAAGCCCCTCCCTACCTTTATCTCATTTTGTCCCAATCCTCCCTGCCTCCACTTAACTCTTTCACCTCCCCAACCCCCTTAACACCCACTAATATCTGTCTACCCTTCACGAAGATGTCCCGGGACAACTTGGTTTGTTGCCAAACTTCATTTCTCTGGTAAATACGATTTTCCTTAAAAGATTTTCATAAAATTATTTTTCAATAGTTTTAGAGACTTCTTTCTTTACTGTGTTTTATACACATATATGCGCACATGCACAGATATGTGTATATATATATATATATATATATATATATATATATATATGTGTATATATATCTGCACCAGTAACTATTCACGTGCAGTTCTTTAAAGTAATAGTTAAAAAAATTAAAACTATATTAATCTCTAAATTTTTACAATAAAACTTTTCTACTTTTCGAACAATACTATTTTACATACATCAAGATGTGTACCTTGTTCTTATAAAGAACATATCAAAATAACAAAATAAATCTCTTTAAAGCCTGTTAGCTTTCTCCTTGAAAACTGGGGATATGGACATGAATTAATTCAAACCTGGGGGCATATTTGCAGCTTATTTACTGTATTATTGCATTGTTTAGCCTGTTTCAACAAAAAAATGCTATCTTGTTTGCTCATTTCCACCTTTCCTAGCCATTCCATATCCCAGGCTTTGCTTGTCTCAGGACTTTATTTTCTGTATTCAGAGCTATCCAGACCTTGCTGTGGTAGAGGGAAGTCCTACTTCTTACCAGTGGGAGTGGTAAGCATTGCACTGCCTATCTAACGTTAGAGGAGTGGTTTCCAACTCTGAAATGTAATTTTATTAGCCTTTTTGGGCTGATTTCTATCCCTTTCAATTTTCTGGCTTAAAACACGTGTGTTTGCATATTTTTCACATCATGCAGCACTGTGAGGCTACAGTTAAACTATTCCAGGTGTCAGAAAGTCTGCTCTTCAAATTTCACCCTTAGAACTGGCTGGTTTCTCAGTAGTAGCACTAAAATATGAACCCCTGTGACTAGCACTTGCTCTAGAACCTGCTGGAAAGTACTAGGAAGCCTGAAACTGATACAAGCACTCAACTCTCCTTGTCAATAAGGAGAAATTAATTGTAGGCACTAAACAGCCTATAATTGCAAAGTACCTTGAAAAATAAGGGAAAACAGCTTTTAAACGTTACAAAAAAAGCATCTAAACAGGCATGTCCAAGGGTCAGCTCCCGGTGATTTCTCCTGTCCACCTGGTGAATCTGGGCATACTGAGGCAATGTGGCAACTGCCTCATGTACACAGACAATCCTCTCCTCCTACCACCCAACACTACAACCTGCGAGAAATGCACTTACATAGCCAAACTGGAAGCAAAGCTCTCTCCAGTCAAGATTGTGCTAGACAGTCAAGAGGAGAAGGTTAACACCTGCACTGCATCTCAAGCAACTCATAGCCCTTCAAAATGCACGCCATCAATGCCCACACATAGCAACACTAAAGCCACATATGCGGAGGCCCTAAACATTAACCTGCCCAAGCAACAAGGACCTCTGAAGCTGAAACACAAACAAACACCAGTCACAACCAAAGTGACACATAGCTCACAACACCAGTGTGCCACCCAACAACAGCAACTAAGGCAAGACAATGTACCCAACACTTTAGTCATAGGTGACTCTATAGTCAGGAACACTGATGTCCCACTCACCAGGCTGAGCAAGGAGAAAATTACAGTCACCTGGCTGTTTGGTGCCAGGATCCGCAACATAACACATGCAGCGAAGTCACAACAAGTACAAATATGACTCTGTCATTGTCCATGCTGGAGTGAATGACTTGAGACGTACCTCCCTGGACTACATGAAAAGAGACATGGAAGAGCTTTTGGATCATGTGGCCCAGGCAGGTATGACCCTAGCCCTGAGTAGCATCCTGCATTCACCCAGAATGATACCACAGTATAAGGACAAAATGATTGACTTCAACAATTGGCTAAGCTTCTGGTGTCATTCAAAGGGGATCCAGTATCTGTCTGCCTGGGAAGACATGATCGACAAACCACGATGCTTTGCCAGAGATGGTCTGCACCTGTCACCCCTTGGATTCAGGTTACTGGCTAAAGCTCTTGCTACCCCTATAGTGCCTTTTTTAGGCAAGGTTCAAAGGATAAAAACACCACCGTAACAGATACAAGCATGCAAAATCTGAAGGTAATGCTACTCAATGCTAGAAGTCTAAACCTCAAAATGCACTCTCTCAAGGCACTCCTAAAAATGGAGAACATCAATGTCTGTGCAGTAACTGAGACCTGGTTCAAGGCTCCAGAGAGCACCCCTGCCATACCAGGCTACAACTCTTACCACACTTTTTGGCCATAAAACCAAGACCGAAACACTAAAGGTGGAGGAGTGTCCATATTCACCAAGGATATTCACACCTCCAGGCTAGTTGCCCAACACAATGCATCTGAAATTCTCCAGGTGCAACTAACACTAGGTAAGACTGCAATTCAAATTGTAGCTTGCTACAGATCCCCCACCATGCCCCAAGATTCTCACTACACCTTTCTAAACATACTGGAAAATATTAAGATACAACCAAACACCCTAAAACTGGGTGATTTCAACTACCCTGCCATTAACTGGGAAAACTACTCAGGCACCAACTCCTTTTACCAACGGTTCTTGGAATTCATAAATTCCAATGCCCTGGATCAACTAATCCACTGTCCCACCAGGGGCTCCAATATCCTAAACCTGGTCATTACCAACATGGGAGATAGATGCTCCACTCTAGTGGTCATCTTCTCATTGGTCAGGTCTGACCATAAGCAAATTCACCCTTGACATCCACATCCCACCACCACCCCCAGTAAGGAAACCTCCTTAAAAAAACTTCTCCAAAGCCAACTTCTGGCTACTGAAGTCAGAAGTGACAAACGTCATGACACCCATGCAGGCGGGATCTAAAAGTTCGACTGCAGAATCCTACACTAAGGCACTGTACGAGCACATCCACTCGTGCATGAAACAAGCCATCCCAAATAGAACCAAGATGCTCTTCTCCAAAAAAAGGAAGCAAATCTGGTGGTCCCCTGCTATAAACAAACTATACAACAGAAGGAAGAAACTGTTGCAGAAAAGAGGAAAATCCCAGGATGCAAAAAACTCCCTCACCAGCCTCAGTAAGAATCTGAGATCCCTTAGAAAATCCTCAAAAGCTAGTTACGAAAATAAAATTGCCAAAGATTCCAAAGACAACCACAAGGCATTCTATAGTTATGTCAAGAATCTAAATGGCTATGCTCAGATCTGCTCTGAGCTACAACAGAATGGCATTAAATATACTGATCCCAAGGATATTGCCACTATCCTGGCAGATTGATTTAGTGCCAACTTCACCCCCTCTCAGCCCCTAAAGGGCCCATCTCAATACCAAAAGATTGCCAAATTCCGGTGATCATGGCCACACAGGTAGAAATCGCACTCTCCATAGCTAAGAATACAGCATCCATGGGACCAGATGACATCCCAGGCTGTGTACTACATGAACTACAAAATGAACTGGCACCTCACCTAAGTGTCATGTTTAATCATAGCCTCACTTCAGGCTTCATGCCCACTGAGTGGCGCACAGCTACAGTTATCCCACTCCACAATGGGGGATCCGCCTTGGATCCTGGGAACTACCGTCCCATCAGTCTGACAAGCCTTTTCTGCAAGGGCATGGAACACATTATTATGGAACTTATAAACAAAGACATTGGCAATCTTCAAACACTGGACCCCACCCAGTTTGGGTTCGTGAAGGGCTGATCTTGTCTCCTGAATCTGATTGGCTTTTTTGAATCAGTCTCCAGAGCTGTGGATGAGGGTAAGGCGGTCCATACAGCCTTTCTGGACCTCGCCAAGGCCTTTGACACCATCCCCCACTCTGGAATCACAGATAAACTTACTAAGCTGGGCATAAATCCCTACATCACTCGATGGGTTGCCAACTGGCTTACTGACAGAACCCAGACTGTAAAAGTAGCCGACTCCAAATCCAACTCCAAACAAGTGACAAGTGGAGTACCTCAGGGTTCAGTCCTGGGACCACTCTTGTTTGGCATCTACTTCTCTGAAGTACAGGCCGACACTAAGGGACTCTGGCTAACAAAGTTCGCAGATGACTGCAAAATGGGAGCCATTAATGAATCCCCAAATGATGTGGATGTTCTACAAAAAGGCCTTACAGAAACAGATGCCTGGTGCCAGAGCCATGGGCTCAAGCTTAATGCCAAGAAATGTATAGTTATCCCCTTTGGAAAAAAACATGTACCCATGAATTACCACATAGGTGGCAGGACGCTAAACATAGAAAGTGGGATGAGAGACTTACGGACACAGGTGGACAGTGGTCTCACTTTCGATAACCACAAGAGAATGTCATTATGTAAGGCATTGTTTTCTTTTTTATTCTTTATTTCATAAATGTGCTCATATATCCTGTTTTTCAAAGCCTGTTCAGTCTTTCCTACATAATATGCTGCACATGATTCACATTTAGCTAAATAAACCACTTTAGAGCTTAAACAGTTCCCTCTCTTAAATGTAATTTTACTATGTATATAATTTGCCAGAATAATACTGGTTTCTTTAATAATGAAGGAACATTGACCACAAATAAACATGGGGTCTTCTACCAATAATAACACCATTCCTAACATTTACCTTGTTTTCCTGAAGTTTTTTTAACATTACTACCTACTCTGTTAATAAATATGGGTTCCTCCCCATCATTCTCTAAACATCTTTGTTGACCCTGAAAATGCTTCAAGTTTTTCCTAATGATGTTTCTTATCTCCACTGAGATGGGGCTATACTGTATAACACATGCCCTTTCAAAATTTTGAAGTAGTGCTGTGTTATCACTTGCATTTGTGTTAGTAAGACCTACACCCAGAAGGGGTTTATACCTTTTACCGCATTCATTGTAAACTCCTAATATAATATAATCCACAATTATTTGGAGTAGTCTCTTTAAACATAGTACCTAAGGTAGTCAATTCTTCCTTCACATCAAAAAAAATCTGATGGCATATGGGCAACTCATATAGCTTGCCCCTTGACCAAACTTTTTTTTCTGTGCCATAGGGTGGCAACTAGAAAAATGTAGCTAAGAGTTACAAAATGTTAACAATTACAAGGGTTACAAATAGCATGGTGGTCACAGGTTGGACAAATCAGCAAATACAGGAAGTGAAACAATTATATCCATACCGAGGATGTTCAAGAGGGTATGTGTCAGGAGGATTTTCAGTTTGTCCAATGGTCAGAGAGAATAGCGAATAGGAATACAGAGAAGATTTATGCGGCAAACAGCCTTTCCTAATATAATTGATAACCTTGCTCCTATTAGAAAAAGAAGAGGCAAAGCTTACCTGGCAACGTGGCTAATATCAGAAACAAGAATAACAAAGCAACAAATTGACCAAGCATGGAAAACGTGTTAAACAGCAAAAGTGAATCCTCCTCCTAGTCATATGTGCTACTTAGTCTGTCAAAAAATGATTGTATCGGACAAATGGAATTATTAAACTTCCCTTCAACATTCTCAAAGCTCCAACCCAAAGTCCTTCTGGTCCTCAATTAATAACCTCTTAAAACTTGGCAAAACCTCATAACTTTACCCATTTTCTAACCTAAGCAACTATGATATAGCTTGCAAATTTTTCATTTCATCAATACCATTGCCACTTTAACCCAATAACAATCTCCACAGTCATCTCTATCCAATCCGCCAAACGTAGAAAAGTTTCTTATGTTCACCCTGCGACCTATAACTTCTCACCAAACTTAAACCCTCAACTCTCATGCAAACTGTCCCCTTGTTAAATACATAAAACTTTCCTTACATCTTGGAAACAGGTTTTTATACTAAGCTTTCATGAGGGTGGCACTTCCCCAGAAATGTTAAACTTGTACTCCTTGCTTTTCATTCAACTTTTTCCAAAATCTTAGAATGGTGTTTTACTCAGTCAGGTTCTTCACTTCCTCCAAATCAACACACTCCTTTCTTCTACACAACATGGCTTTTGCCACAGCCATAATACAACTACTGCCCTTTTTAACCTTCCTTAACTAACTAAAAAAAAAAGAATTGAAACAAGCTTGCCTCTTCCATCTTCCTTGATCTCTCTAAGGCATTCAACATTGTAGCTCATCTTAAATCACTTCACTTCCTTTCCACTCAAGATTTCTCATCACCAACAGTAGATGGGTATAACAGCTATCTCAGAAACCTACAATCTGTCTCATTTTAAGCCAGTCTTATACGATATGCTGATGATGCTACTCTTATCTGCCATCCATCCTCACTGGCCACTTTAAAAGCAATTACCCAGGAATAATTTATGTCCATTGGGATGGGTCTATATTTAACCATTAAATAACATTTCCATCAAACTGCTAAACATCAATCCCTAACTATCGAGAGTTCATTCAGCGCACATTCCATTTTTCCCCAGAGAAAAAAACTAGTTAGCCAGCATTTCCCTATCTCACAAAATGCAACATTTCAAACCTACTCAGGTGGGGGATTTCAGTCCCAATGTGGGGGGACTTCAACCCCCACCCCCCATCTATATATACAAACTCCAAGACTGTACTACAAAAGGGAGAAGGGCAGACAAGGAAGTGTTGGGCAACTAGTCATTATCCCTTTCTCTGAAATGAAGGTTCGCTGAATGAATGTTCGATGGTTTGCATTATCCCGTTCTCTGAAATGAAGGTTCGCTGAATGAATGTTCGATGGTTTGGGTTTGATGTTTAGCCATTTGATGGAAATGTCATTTGACAGCTAAACATAGACCCCATTGAGACACAGCTCTCCCAGTCTCAGCTAGTTCTAAATCCCACATCTCCCCTCCTTACAAAACAAAAATAAGAGCAAGTTCACAGTCCATTCCAGTCAAAATTTGCAAGTGGAAATTGTCTTCCAAAGCAGTCTAGGTGTTTCCTTTGATGAAAAATTTTAATTTGATATACACATTCAAAATATTGTAATAAAAACAAAATACTTACCACAAGTTAGACCTTTTATACAGTCTCCATCTTCTTTACTCACAGAAAATCACTGCCAGCCAGCCTACTCTATGCCTCACCTATTCTCAGTAGTATCAATATATCACAGCAAAAAAAACTTGAGCACTGCTGTAAAAGAACTGCTAAATTTGCTACCAGTATGCTGTGCACTTCATGTAGAATAGAATATGTGTGTTGTACCTTTAAGAAGCATTTCAAGGCAGCACATGCATATAAATAGCAAGCATGTGCTAGCTTCACTGCCATTTTGAGGGTACAGCCAGAGAGTGAGCATGTATGAGATAGCTTGTTAATTTATAAGTTTATCTAAGTTAAAGTTATTAAGCTACAATCCTGATGTGTTTGTATATAATAAAGTGCTCAAAAAGAACCGAAGAATGCTCATCTGTTTTATCCTGACTGGAGGATGAATATGGTATCAGAACTGAGATTCCAGAGACTGCTTTTCAGAGCTATGTGGTGCAGAGTTAACAGTGAAGGTAAACTAAAAGAACCAAGTAGAAAAAAGGTCCAGAAATTAACCAAAGGTAATGAAAACGTGCACAAATGATTTATTTATTAAAAAAAGATAAAATGGAGAACTGCATTATTAAGCATGCAAGAGACACAAAAGGTTTGTTAATTAAATCAAATGTTTAAAATTAAGATATTTGATAAAAGGATTATCAGAAAAGCACATAAGGGGTTTGAAGTTACCTTGGAAATTCAAAAACGAACATGTTTAAAGCAAAACAAGCATGTTTAATGTAAAACAGACATGTTTAGAGTAAAACAAGCACAAGAAAAGTATAAGGTAAGAAAAAAATTAAATGAGCAAAATGAATAGGATAAAGGGCAAAAGTGCACATTAAGTATAAATAAAGCAAGGCAACTGCATGTTTTTTGGCAAATTACTGTGTTTTGGCATAAACATCTATTTTGCAATGATTGAAGCTATTAAGGACTTAACTAGAGTTATTCAAAGTATCTCAAAGTCTGTAAAAGTGAGTAAAAGTAAAATGAGTGTGTACTCATTACTGTGCATTTATTCTGAACAGTTTATTTGTGTGCAAAGTGCAACTACTTCGTAATGTGCAGTCAAAATACAGCCATTTCAAAATGTTTCTTGTGCTGGGTGTATCTCTTCACAAAGTACCACCATTACAGAGTGTTTCCTTGGAATGTAGCCAAGTACAGCCATTTTGGGGAAATTTCAGTGTGCTGTGTACTGTTTATTCACAAAATGCAATTACTTCACAATGTTTCTTACTCTGAGCATCTTCTGCCCAGTCTAGTTTATTCGCACAGTGCAAATTATTTTGAAATGTTTCTTACATTCATAAGACGTGATTTCTTACAGTATAGTGATTTCAAGAGTATTCTTGTGCCCAGGAGACATATTTCACAAAGTTCAATTATTCGGAGGCTTGTTGTGCTATTGGGCATAGGTACAAATACTGGCATAAATGTCAGGCATATGTGCAAGTGTACATGTTTGTACAGTTCAAAGTGGACTTTAGTTGCATTGTGTTTTACTGTAATTTGTTGGCATGGCATATGGATTTTAAAAGCCATCACCATTTGTATTTGACCAGAATATTGCAGAATATTTGAGCAAGAGTGCAATATTATTGTCAGGCTCTGGATTGCATTGCATATGTGGAAATTCCTTAAGATTCCAAGAGCAGGCTAAGTTATTTCTTACACTTATTTTACTGAATTGCACTTATGAAATGCTTATAATTGTGCTATACAGTTGATCTACTATATTTTTGCACTGTTATAAAGTTTTTTTTTATTGTTTCACTGCATTTATGTACTGTTTTAAACTGTTTTAACATTACTTAACTGTAAACTGCTTTTTCATACTGAGAGTTGTATTTAATGTTTGTGAGTGCTCTATCCGAACTTTTCTGTGCATTTTTGTCTGTTAAAAGAATTCTCGAGTCTGCTCCTTGATCTGTTTAAAACTTTCATTTAGTGGCTACAGCTAGGAACTGTAATAGTGTGCATTACTATAATTGTTTTTTTTATTTAAATTACTAAATTGTAAACTGCTTTTTCATACTGAGACTTAGATTTTCTCTTTGTGGAAGTTCTTTCTATGCTTTTAAAGTGAGGTTTCTGTGTTCTGCTCAGGTGGCATAATCTTGATAGAGGCCTGTTATGTAGGCTGGAAGTTTTGATTGTGTTTCTGGTAGCCATTTTCTGCTGATTGTCTTCATTATTATTATTAAGACTAACAAGGCCTCCTGACCTTCTGTAGGACGAATGATTGGGTAATAGCAGGAGCTGAGAAGTAATCTGATCTTCCAACTCTACCGGTTCATAGGTTCATAGGTAGGCACTAGGCTATTGGCCCTAGGGCCCATACAAGCCCAGCCAAAAAATGTACCCTGGCTTTCGCCACCCAAGAAAATTATTTTCCTGTGCCCCTGCGAGCAGAGCCACAAAAGTGATCCCCGGGGTGAATTTCCCATTTCCCATCCAATCATCAATATTTTTCTTGAAAAATGCTAATGAGGAACTCTGTTTGACATAGATAGGTAGTCTGTTCCAGAGTATGGGAAGTCTCTGGGACAGGAATCTATCCCTCCAGCATGTTCTGTTTATTGTGGTGACAAGGTTAAGGTCCCTAGAGCGTGTAGCTCGGAGGGATTGGGATTTATTTAAGTGGAGCATGTCCAACAGCTCTGGGTTTGACATAGCTTTGTATGTTTGGCAGAGATCGCCCCTGAGTAGGCAATATGCGATGGAGTAAAGCTGTAGTTTTTTGAGACAGTCTGCATAGGGAATCTGTTTGTGGCCAGTAATCCTCTTTGTGAGGTATTTCTGTGGTCTTTCCAGTTGTTGTAGATGTCTTGTGAGGTACATACCAAAAGGGGCGTTGTACTCTGTAATGGGTCTAATGAGTAGAGGGGAACAATGATCTCTTTTTTTCTGGATGAGAATCCTTTTGTGATGAGATGAGCCATGTAGAAGGATTTCCTGACCACTGTGGCGATGTGATGATCAAAGGAGAGACTACTGTCCACCTGTGTCCCAAGGTCTCATCACATTTTCGGCATTAAGTAGACTAGCAGCTATGTGGTAGTGCATGGGTACAGAGTTTTTACCAAAGGGGATGACAATACACTTTTTGGCATTGAGCTTCAGGCCATGGCTTTGACGCCAGGTATCTGTCTCAGTGAGGCCCTTTTGTAGTTTGTCCACATCGTTAGGAGTTTCGATTATGGCTCCTAGTTTGCAGGCATCTGCAAACATTGTTAGCCAAAGACCTTCTCCATTCTTACTACTATATAAATCCTGTGTCTTATAAAGGTTCTGCTTGTATTGTCAGGCTCTGGATTGCATTGCATAAATGGAAATTCCTAAAGATTCCAAGAGCAGGCTAAGTTATTTCTTACATTATTTTACTGAATTGCACTTCTGAAACACTTATAATTTTGCTATACTGTTGATCTATTATATTTTTCCACTGTTATAAAGCTTTTTTTATTGTTTCACTGCATTTATGTACTGTTTAAACTCTTTTAACATTACTTAACTGTAAACTGCTTTTTGATACTGAGAGTTGTATTTTCTGTTTGTGAGTGCTCTATCTGAACATTTCTGTGCATTTTTGTCTGTTAAAAGCATTCTCGAGTCTGCTTCTTGATCTGTTTAAACCTTTCATTTAGTGGATACAGCAAGGAACTGTAATAGTGTGCATTACTATAATTGTTTTTTTTTATTTAAATCACTAAATTGTAAACTGCTTTTTCATACTGAGACTTAGATTTTCTCTTTGTGGGTGTTCTTTCTATGCTTTTAAAATGAGGTTTCTGTGTTCTGCTTAGGTGGCATAATCTTGATAGAGGCCTCTTATGTAGGCTGGAAGTTTTGTTTGTGTTTCTGGCAGCCATTTTCTGCTGATTGACTTCATTATTATTAAGACTAACAAAGCATCCTGACCTTCTGTAGTATGAGTGATTGGGTAATAGCAGGTGCTGAGTAGTAATCTGATCTTCCAACTCTTCCATTCTTACTGCTATATAAACCCTGTGTCTTGTAAAGGTTCTGCTTGTATTGTCAGGCTCTGCATTGCATTGCATAAGTGGAAATTCCTTAAGATTCCAAGAGCAGACTAAGTTATTTATTACACTAAAGATACTGAATTGCAATTCTGAAAGCTTATAATTGTGCTATACAGTTGATCTACTATATTTTTGCAGTGTTATAAAGCTTTTTTTATTGTTTCACTGCATTTATGTACTGTTTTAAACTGTTTTAACATTACTTAACTGGAAACTGCTTTTTAATACTGAGAGTTGTATTTTCTGTTTGTGAGTGCTCTATCCGAACTTTTCTGTGCATTTTTGTCTGTTAAAAGCATTCTCGAGTCTGCTCCTTGATCTGTTTAAAACTTTCATTTAGTGGCTACAGCCAGGAACTGTAATAGTGTGCATTACTATAATTTTTTTTTTATTTAAATTACTAAATTGTAAACTGCTTTTTCATACTGAGACTTCGATTTTCTCTTTGTGGGTGTTCTTTCTATGCTTTTAAAGTGATGTTTCTGTGTTCTGCACAGGTGGCATAATCTTGACAGAGGCCTGTTGTGTAGGCAGGAAGTTTTGTTTGTGTTTCTGGCAGCCATTTTCTGCTGATTGTCTTCATTATTATTAAGACTAACAAGGGCTGCTGACCTTCTGTAGTACGAGTGATTGGGTAATAGCATGGGCTGAGTAGTAATCTGATCTTCCAACTCTTCCATTCTTACTGCTATATAAACCTTGTGTCAAATAAAGGTTCTGCTTGTATTGTCAGGTTCTGGATTGCATTGCATAAGTAGAAATTCCTAAAGATTCCAGGAGCAGGCTAAGTTATTTCTTACACTAATTTTACTTAATTGCACTTCTGAAACACTTATAATTGTGCTATACAGTTGATCTACTATATTTTTGCACTGTTATAAAGCTTATTTTATTGTTTCACTGCATTTGTGTACTGTTTTAAACTGTTTTAACATTACTTAACTGTAAACTGCTTTTTCATACTGAGAGTTGTATTTTCTGTTTGTGAGTGCTCTATCCGAACTTTTCTGTGCATTTTTGTCTGTTAAAAGCTTTCTCGAGTCTGCTTCTAGATCTGTTTAAAACTTTCATTTAGTGGCTACAGCTAGGAACTGTAATAGTTTGCATTACTATAATTGTTTTTTTTTATTGAAATTACTAAATTGTAAACTGCTTTTTCATAAAGCGACTTCGATTTTCTCTTTGTGGGTGTTCTTTCTATGCTTTTAAAGTGTGGTTTCTGTGTTCTGCTCACGTGGCGTAATCTTGATAGAGGCCTCTTGTGTAGGCTGGAAATTTTGTTTGTGTTTCTGGCAGCCATTTTCTGCTGATTGTCTTCATTATTATTAAGACTAACAAGGCCTCCTGACCTTCTGTAGTATGAGTGATTGGGTAATAGCAGGGGCTGAGTAGTAATCTGACCTTCTAACTCTTCCATTCTTACAGCTATATAAACCCTGTGTCTTATAAAGGTTCTGCTTGTATTGTCAGGCTCTGGATTGCATTGCATAAGTGGAAATTCTTTAAGATTCCAAGAGCAGTCTAAGTTATTTCTTACACTTATTTTTCTGAATTGCACTTCTGAAACACTTATAATTGTGCTATACAGTTGATCTACTATATTTTTGCTCTGTTATAAAGCAGTTTTTATTGTTTCACTGCATTTATGTACTGTTTTAAACTGTTTTAACATTATTTAACTTTAAACTGCTTTTTCATATTGAGAGTTGTATTTTCTGTTTGTGAGTGCTCTATCCGAACATTTCTGTGCATTTCTGTCTGTTAAAAGCATTCTTGAGTCTGCTCCTTGATCTGTTTAAAACTTTCATTTAGTGGCTACAGCTAGTAACTGTAATAGTGTGCATTACTATAATTGTTTTTTTTAATTTAAATTACTAAATTGTAAACTGCTTTTCATACTGAGACTTCGATTTTTTCTTTGTGGGTGTTCTTTCTATGCTTTTAAAGTGAGGTTTCTGTGTTCTGCTCAGGTGGCATAATCTTGGTAGAGACGTGTTGTATAGGCTGGAAGTTTTGTTTGTGTTTCTGGCAGCCATTTTCTGCTGATTGTCTTCATTATTATTAAGACTAACAAGGCCTCCTGACCTTCTGTAGTACGAGTGATTGGGTAATAGAAGGGGCTGAGTAGTAATCTGATCTTCCAACTCTTAGGTTCATAGGTTCATAGGTAGGTACTAGGCTATCGGCCCTAGGGCCCATACAATCCTAGCCAAAAAATGTACCCTGGCTTTCGCCACCCAAGAAAATTATTTTCCTGTGCCCCTGTCGAGCAGAGCCACAGAAGTGATCTCTGGGGTGAATTTCCCATTTCCCATCCAATCATCAAGATTTTTCTTGAAGAGTGCTAATGAGAAACTCTGTTTGACATACATAGGTAGTCTGTTCCAGAGTATGGGAAGTCTCTGGGACAGGAATCTATCCCTCCAGCATGTTCTGTTTATTGTGGTGACAAGGTTAAGGTCCCTAGAGCATGTAGCTTGGAGGGATTGGGATTTATTTAAGTGGAGCATGTCCAACAGCTCTGGGTTTGACATAGCTTTGTATGTTAGGCAGAGATCGCCCCTGAGTAGGTGATATACGATGGAGTAAAGCTGTAGTTTTTTGAGATGGTCTGCATAGGGCATCTGTTTGAGGCCAGTAATCCTCTTTGTGAGGTATTTCTGTGGTCTTTCCAGTTGTTGTAGATGTCTTGTGAGGTACTTACCAAAAGGGGCGTTGTACTCTATAATGGGTCTAATGAGTGATGAGTAGAGGGGAACAATGATCTCTTTTTTTCTGGATTAGAATCCTTTTGTGATGTGATGAGCCGTGTAGAAGGATTGCCTGACCACTGTGGCGATGTGATTATCAAAGGAGAGACTACTGTCCACCTGTGTCCCAAGGTCTCATCACATTTTTGGTATTAAGTAGGCTAGCAGCCATGTGGTAGTTCATGGGTACAGAGTTTTTACCAAAGGGGATGACAATACACTTTTTGGCATTGAGCTTCAGGCCATGGCTTTGACACCAGGTGTCTGTCTCAGTGAGGCACTTTTGTAGTTTGTCCACATCGTTAGGAGTTTCGATTATGGCTCCTAGTTTGCAGTCAGCTGTAAACTTTGTTAGCCAAAGGCCTTCTCCATTCTTACTGCTATATAAACCCTTTGTCTTATAAAGGTTCTGCTTGTATTGTCAGGCTCTGGATTGCATTGCATAAGTGGAAATTCCTTAAGATTCTAAGAGGAGGCTAAATTATTTTTTACACTTATTTTACTGAATTGCACTTCTGAAACACTTATAATTGCACTATACAGTTGATCTACTATATTTTTGCACTGTTATAAATCTTTTTTATTGTTCACTGCATTTATTTACTGTTTTAAACTGTTTTAACTTTACTTAACTGTAAACTGCTTCTTCATATGGAGAGTTGTATTTTCTGTTTGTGAGTGTTCTATCCGAACTTTTCTGTGCATCTTTGTCTGTTAAAAGCATTCTCGAGTCTGCTCCTTGATCTGTTTAAAACTTTCATTTAGTTGCTACAACTAGGAACTGTAATAGTGTGCATTACTATAATTGTTTTTTTTTTTTTTATTTAAATTACGAAATTGTAAACTGCTTTTTCATACTGAGACTTCGATTTTCTCTTTGTGGGTGTTCTTTCTATGCTTTTAAAATGAGGTTTCTGTGTTCTGCTTAGGTGGCATAATCTTGATAGAGGCCTGTTGTGTTGGCTGGAAGTTTTGTTTTTGTTCTGGCAGCCATTTTCTGCTGATTGTCTTCATTATTATTAAGACTAACAAGGCCTCCTGACCTTCTGTAGGACGAATGATTGGGTAATAGCAGGAGCTGAGAAGTAATCTGATCTTCCAACTCTACCGGTTCATAGGTTCATAGGTAGGCACTAGGCTATTGGCCCTAGGGCCCATACAAGCCCAGCCAAAAAATGTACCCTGGCTTTCGCCACCCAAGAAAATTATTTTCCTGTGCCCCTGCGAGCAGAGCCACAGAAGTGATCCCCGGGGTGAATTTCCCATTTCCCATCCAATCATCAATATTTTTCTTGAAAAATGCTAATGAGGAACTCTGTTTGACATAGATAGGTAGTCTGTTCCAGAGTATGGGAAGTCTCTGGGACAGGAATCTATCCCTCCAGCATGTTCTGTTTATTGTGGTGACAAGGTTAAGGTCCCTAGAGCGTGTAGCTCGGAGGGATTGGGATTTATTTAAGTGGAGCATGTCCAACAGCTCTGGGTTTGACATAGCTTTGTATGTTTGGCAGAGATCGCCCCTGAGTAGGCAATATGCGATGGAGTAAAGCTGTAGTTTTTTGAGACAGTCTGCATAGGGAATCTGTTTGTGGCCAGTAATCCTCTTTGTGAGGTATTTCTGTGGTCTTTCCAGTTGTTGTAGATGTCTTGTGAGGTACATACCAAAAGGGGCGTTGTACTCTGTAATGGGTCTAATGAGTAGAGGGGAACAATGATCTCTTTTTTTCTGGATGAGAATCCTTTTGTGATGAGATGAGCCATGTAGAAGGATTTCCTGACCACTGTGGCGATGTGATGATCAAAGGAGAGACTACTGTCCACCTGTGTCCCAAGGTCTCATCACATTTTCGGCATTAAGTAGACTAGCAGCTATGTGGTAGTGCATGGGTACAGAGTTTTTACCAAAGGGGATGACAATACACTTTTTGGCATTGAGCTTCAGGCCATGGCTTTGACGCCAGGTATCTGTCTCAGTGAGGCCCTTTTGTAGTTTGTCCACATCGTTAGGAGTTTCGATTATGGCTCCTAGTTTGCAGGCATCTGCAAACATTGTTAGCCAAAGACCTTCTCCATTCTTACTACTATATAAATCCTGTGTCTTATAAAGGTTCTGCTTGTATTGTCAGGCTCTGGATTGCATTGCATAAATGGAAATTCCTAAAGATTCCAAGAGCAGGCTAAGTTATTTCTTACATTATTTTACTGAATTGCACTTCTGAAACACTTATAATTTTGCTATACTGTTGATCTATTATATTTTTCCACTGTTATAAAGCTTTTTATTGTTTCACTGCATTTATGTACTGTTTAAACTCTTTTAACATTACTTAACTGTAAACTGCTTTTTGATACTGAGAGTTGTATTTTCTGTTTGTGAGTGCTCTATCTGAACATTTCTGTGCATTTTTGTCTGTTAAAAGCATTCTCGAGTCTGCTTCTTGATCTGTTTAAACCTTTCATTTAGTGGATACAGCAAGGAACTGTAATAGTGTGCATTACTATAATTGTTTTTTTTTATTTAAATCACTAAATTGTAAACTGCTTTTTCATACTGAGACTTAGATTTTCTCTTTGTGGGTGTTCTTTCTATGCTTTTAAAATGAGGTTTCTGTGTTCTGCTTAGGTGGCATAATCTTGATAGAGGCCTGTTGTGTAGGCTGGAAGTTTTGTTTGTGTTTCTGGCAGCCATTTTCTGCTGATTGACTTCATTATTATTAAGACTAACAATGCCTCCTGACCTTCTGTAGTATGAGTGATTGGGTAATAGCAGGTGCTGAGTAGTAATCTGATCTTCCAACTCTTCCATTCTTACTGCTATATAAACCCTGTGTCTTGTAAAGGTTCTGCTTGTATTGTCAGGCTCTGCATTGCATTGCATAAGTGGAAATTCCTTAAGATTCCAAGAGCAGACTAAGTTATTTATTACACTAAAGATACTGAATTGCAATTCTGAAAGCTTATAATTGTGCTATACAGTTGATCTACTATATTTTTGCAGTGTTATAAAGCTTTTTTTATTGTTTCACTGCATTTATGTACTGTTTTAAACTGTTTTAACATTACTTAACTGGAAACTGCTTTTTAATACTGAGAGTTGTATTTTCTGTTTGTGAGTGCTCTATCCGAACTTTTCTGTGCATTTTTGTCTGTTAAAAGCATTCTCGAGTCTGCTCCTTGATCTGTTTAAAACTTTCATTTAGTGGCTACAGCCAGGAACTGTAATAGTGTGCATTACTATAATTTTTTTTTTATTTAAATTACTAAATTGTAAACTGCTTTTTCATACTGAGACTTCGATTTTCTCTTTGTGGGTGTTCTTTCTATGCTTTTAAAGTGATGTTTCTGTGTTCTGCACAGGTGGCATAATCTTGACAGAGGCCTGTTGTGTAGGCAGGAAGTTTTGTTTGTGTTTCTGGCAGCCATTTTCTGCTGATTGTCTTCATTATTATTAAGACTAACAAGGGCTGCTGACCTTCTGTAGTACGAGTGATTGGGTAATAGCATGGGCTGAGTAGTAATCTGATCTTCCAACTCTTCCATTCTTACTGCTATATAAACCTTGTGTCAAATAAAGGTTCTGCTTGTATTGTCAGGTTCTGGATTGCATTGCATAAGTAGAAATTCCTAAAGATTCCAGGAGCAGGCTAAGTTATTTCTTACACTAATTTTACTTAATTGCACTTCTGAAACACTTATAATTGTGCTATACAGTTGATCTACTATATTTTTGCACTGTTATAAAGCTTATTTTATTGTTTCACTGCATTTGTGTACTGTTTTAAACTGTTTTAACATTACTTAACTGTAAACTGCTTTTTCATACTGAGAGTTGTATTTTCTGTTTGTGAGTGCTCTATCCGAACTTTTCTGTGCATTTTTGTCTGTTAAAAGCTTTCTCGAGTCTGCTTCTAGATCTGTTTAAAACTTTCATTTAGTGGCTACAGCTAGGAACTGTAATAGTTTGCATTACTATAATTGTTTTTTTATTGAAATTACTAAATTGTAAACTGCTTTTTCATAAAGCGACTTCGATTTTCTCTTTGTGGGTGTTCTTTCTATGCTTTTAAAGTGTGGTTTCTGTGTTCTGCTCACGTGGCGTAATCTTGATAGAGGCCTCTTGTGTAGGCTGGAAATTTTGTTTGTGTTTCTGGCAGCCATTTTCTGCTGATTGTCTTCATTATTATTAAGACTAACAAGGCCTCCTGACCTTCTGTAGTATGAGTGATTGGGTAATAGCAGGGGCTGAGTAGTAATCTGACCTTCTAACTCTTCCATTCTTACAGCTATATAAACCCTGTGTCTTATAAAGGTTCTGCTTGTATTGTCAGGCTCTGGATTGCATTGCATAAGTGGAAATTCTTTAAGATTCCAAGAGCAGTCTAAGTTATTTCTTACACTTATTTTTCTGAATTGCACTTCTGAAACACTTATAATTGTGCTATACAGTTGATCTACTATATTTTTGCACTGTTATAAAGCTTTTTATTGTTTCACTGCATTTATGTACTGTTTTAAACTGTTTTAACATTATTTAACTTTAAACTGCTTTTTCATATTGAGAGTTGTATTTTCTGTTTGTGAGTGCTCTATCCGAACATTTCTGTGCATTTCTGTCTGTTAAAAGCATTCTTGAGTCTGCTCCTTGATCTGTTTAAAACTTTCATTTAGTGGCTACAGCTAGTAACTGTAATAGTGTGCATTACTATAATTGTTTTTTTTAATTTAAATTACTAAATTGTAAACTGCTTTTTCATACTGAGACTTGATTTTTTCTTTGTGGGTTTTCTTTCTATGCTTTTAAAGTGAGGTTTCTGTGTTCTGCTCAGGTGGCATAATCTTGGTAGAGACGTGTTGTATAGGCTGGAAGTTTTGTTTGTGTTTCTGGCAGCCATTTTCTGCTGATTGTCTTCATTATTATTAAGACTAACAAGGCCTCCTGACCTTCTGTAGTACAGTGATTGGGTAATAGAAGGGGCTGAGTAGTAATCTGATCTTCCAACTCTTAGGTTCATAGGTTCATAGGTAGGTACTAGGCTATCGGCCCTAGGGCCCATACAATCCTAGCCAAAAAATGTACCCTGGCTTTCGCCACCCAAGAAAATTATTTTCCTGTGCCCTGTCGAGCAGAGCCACAGAAGTGATCTCTGGGGTGAATTTCCCATTTCCCATCCAATCATCAAGATTTTTCTTGAAGAGTGCTAATGAAACTCTGTTTGACATACATAGGTAGTCTGTTCCAGAGTATGGGAAGTCTCTGGGACAGGAATCTATCCCTCCAGCATGTTCTGTTTATTGTGGTGACAAGGTTAAGGTCCCTAGAGCATGTAGCTTGGAGGGATTGGGATTTATTTAAGTGGAGCATGTCCAACAGCTCTGGGTTTGACATAGCTTTGTATGTTAGGCAGAGATCGCCCCTGAGTAGGTGATATCTGATGGAGTAAAGCTGTAGTTTTTTGAGATGGTCTGCATAGGGCATCTGTTTGAGGCCAGTAATCCTCTTTGTGAGGTATTTCTGTGGTCTTTCCAGTTGTTGTAGATGTCTTGTGAGGTACTTACCAAAAGGGGCGTTGTACTCTATAATGGGTCTAATGAGTGATGAGTAGAGGGGAACAATGATCTCTTTTTTTCTGGATTAGAATCCTTTTGTGATGTGATGAGCCGTGTAGAAGGATTGCCTGACCACTGTGGCGATGTGATTATCAAAGGAGAGACTACTGTCCACCTGTGTCCCAAGGTCTCATCACATTTTTGGTATTAAGTAGGCTAGCAGCCATGTGGTAGTTCATGGGTACAGAGTTTTTACCAAAGGGGATGACAATACACTTTTTGGCATTGAGCTTCAGGCCATGGCTTTGACACCAGGTGTCTGTCTCAGTGAGGCACTTTTGTAGTTTGTCCACATCGTTAGGAGTTTCGATTATGGCTCCTAGTTTGCAGTCAGCTGTAAACTTTGTTAGCCAAAGGCCTTCTCCATTCTTACTGCTATATAAACCCTTTGTCTTATAAAGGTTCTGCTTGTATTGTCAGGCTCTGGATTGCATTGCATAAGTGGAAATTCCTTAAGATTCTAAGAGGAGGCTAAATTATTTTTTACACTTATTTTACTGAATTGCACTTCTGAAACACTTATAATTGCACTATACAGTTGATCTACTATATTTTTGCACTGTTATAAATCTTTTTTTTATTGTTCACTGCATTTATTTACTGTTTTAAACTGTTTTAACTTTACTTAACTGTAAACTGCTTCTTCATATGGAGAGTTGTATTTTCTGTTTGTGAGTGTTCTATCCGAACTTTTCTGTGCATCTTTGTCTGTTAAAAGCATTCTCGAGTCTGCTCCTTGATCTGTTTAAAACTTTCATTTAGTTGCTACAGCTAGGAACTGTAATAGTGTGCATTACTATAATTGTTTTTTTTTTTTTTATTTAAATTACGAAATTGTAAACTGCTTTTTCATACTGAGACTTCGATTTTCTCTTTGTGGGTGTTCTTTCTATGCTTTTAAAATGAGGTTTCTGTGTTCTGCTTAGGTGGCATAATCTTGACAGAGGCCTGTTGTGTTGGCTGGAAGTTTTGTTTTTGTTCTGGCAGCCATTTTCTGCTGATTGTCTTCATTATTATTAAGACTAACAAGGCCTCCTGACCTTCTGTAGGACGAATGATTGGGTAATAGCAGGAGCTGAGAAGTAATCTGATCTTCCAACTCTACCGGTTCATAGGTTCATAGGTAGGCACTAGGCTATTGGCCCTAGGGCCCATACAAGCCCAGCCAAAAAATGTACCCTGGCTTTCGCCACCCAAGAAAATTATTTTCCTGTGCCCCTGCGAGCAGAGCCACAGAAGTGATCCCCGGGGTGAATTTCCCATTTCCCATCCAATCATCAATATTTTTCTTGAAAAATGCTAATGAGGAACTCTGTTTGACATAGATAGGTAGTCTGTTCCAGAGTATGGGAAGTCTCTGGGACAGGAATCTATCCCTCCAGCATGTTCTGTTTATTGTGGTGACAAGGTTAAGGTCCCTAGAGCGTGCTCGGAGGGATTGGGATTTATTTAAGTGGAGCATGTCCAACAGCTCTGGGTTTGACATAGCTTTGTATGTTTGGCAGAGATCGCCCTGAGTAGGCAATATGCTGGAGTAAAGCTGTAGTTTTTGAGACAGTCTGCATAGGGAATCTGTTTGTGGCCAGTAATCCTCTTTGTGAGGTATTTCTGTGGTCTTTCAGTTGTTGTAGATGTCTTGTGAGGTACATACCAAAAGGGCGTTGTACTCTGTAATGGGTCTAATGAGTAGAGGGAACAATGATCTCTTTTTTCTGGATGAGAATCCTTTTGTGATGAGATGAGCCATGTAGAAGGATTTCCTGACCACTGTGGCGATGTGATGATCAAAGGAGAGACTACTGTCCACCTGTGTCCCAAGGTCTCATCACATTTTCGGCATTAAGTAGACTAGCAGCTATGTGGTAGTGCATGGGTACAGAGTTTTTACCAAAGGGGATGACAATACACTTTTGGCATTGAGCTTCAGGCCATGGCTTTGACGCCAGGTATCTGTCTCAGTGAGGCCCTTTTGTAGTTTGTCCACATCGTTAGGAGTTTCGATTATGGCTCCTAGTTTGCAGGCATCTGCAAACATTGTTAGCCAAAGACCTTCTCCATTCTTACTACTATATAAATCCTGTGTCTTATAAAGGTTCTGCTTGTATTGTCAGGCTCTGGATTGCATTGCATAAATGGAAATTCCTAAAGATTCCAAGAGCAGGCTAAGTTATTTCTTACATTATTTTACTGAATTGCACTTCTGAAACACTTATAATTTTGCTATACTGTTGATCTATTATATTTTTCCACTGTTATAAAGCTTTTTATTGTTGCACTGCATTTATGTACTGTTTAAACTCTTTTAACATTACTTAACTGTAAACTGCTTTTTGATACTGAGAGTTGTATTTTCTGTTTGTGAGTGCTCTATCTGAACATTTCTGTGCATTTTGTCTGTTAAAAGCATTCTCGAGTCTGCTTCTTGATCTGTTTAAACCTTTCATTTAGTGGATACAGCAAGGAACTGTAATAGTGTGCATTACTATAATTGTTTTTTTTTATTTAAATCACTAAATTGTAAACTGCTTTTCATACTGAGACTTAGATTTTCTCTTTGTGGGTGTTCTTTCTATGCTTTTAAAATGAGGTTTCTGTGTTCTGCTTAGGTGGCATAATCTTGATAGAGGCCTGTTGTGTAGGCTGGAAGTTTTGTTTGTGTTTCTGGCAGCCATTTTCTGCTGATTGACTTCATTATTATTAAGACTAACAATGCCTCCTGACCTTCTGTAGTATGAGTGATTGGGTAATAGCAGGTGCTGAGTAGTAATCTGATCTTCCAACTCTTCCATTCTTACTGCTATATAAACCCTGTGTCTTGTAAAGGTTCTGCTTGTATTGTCAGGCTCTGCATTGCATTGCATAAGTGGAAATTCCTTAAGATTCCAAGAGCAGACTAAGTTATTTATTACACTAAAGATACTGAATTGCAATTCTGAAAGCTTATAATTGTGCTATACAGTTGATCTACTATATTTTTGCAGTGTTATAAAGCTTTTTTTATTGTTTCACTGCATTTATGTACTGTTTTAAACTGTTTTAACATTACTTAACTGGAAACTGCTTTTTAATACTGAGAGTTGTATTTTCTGTTTGTGAGTGCTCTATCCGAACTTTTCTGTGCATTTTTGTCTGTTAAAAGCATTCTCGAGTCTGCTCCTTGATCTGTTTAAAACTTTCATTTAGTGGCTACAGCCAGGAACTGTAATAGTGTGCATTACTATAATTTTTTTTTTATTTAAATTACTAAATTGTAAACTGCTTTTTCATACTGAGACTTCGATTTTCTCTTTGTGGGTGTTCTTTCTATGCTTTTAAAGTGATGTTTCTGTGTTCTGCACAGGTGGCATAATCTTGACAGAGGCCTGTTGTGTAGGCAGGAAGTTTTGTTTGTGTTTCTGGCAGCCATTTTCTGCTGATTGTCTTCATTATTATTAAGACTAACAAGGGCTGCTGACCTTCTGTAGTACGAGTGATTGGGTAATAGCATGGGCTGAGTAGTAATCTGATCTTCCAACTCTTCCATTCTTACTGCTATATAAACCTTGTGTCAAATAAAGGTTCTGCTTGTATTGTCAGGTTCTGGATTGCATTGCATAAGTAGAAATTCCTAAAGATTCCAGGAGCAGGCTAAGTTATTTCTTACACTAATTTTACTTAATTGCACTTCTGAAACACTTATAATTGTGCTATACAGTTGATCTACTATATTTTTGCACTGTTATAAAGCTTATTTTATTGTTTCACTGCATTTGTGTACTGTTTTAAACTGTTTTAACATTACTTAACTGTAAACTGCTTTTTCATACTGAGAGTTGTATTTTCTGTTTGTGAGTGCTCTATCCGAACTTTTCTGTGCATTTTTGTCTGTTAAAAGCTTTCTCGAGTCTGCTTCTAGATCTGTTTAAAACTTTCATTTAGTGGCTACAGCTAGGAACTGTAATAGTTTGCATTACTATAATTGTTTTTTTTTATTGAAATTACTAAATTGTAAACTGCTTTTTCATAAAGCGACTTCGATTTTCTCTTTGTGGGTGTTCTTTCTATGCTTTTAAAGTGTGGTTTCTGTGTTCTGCTCACGTGGCGTAATCTTGATAGAGGCCTCTTGTGTAGGCTGGAAATTTTGTTTGTGTTTCTGGCAGCCATTTTCTGCTGATTGTCTTCATTATTATTAAGACTAACAAGGCCTCCTGACCTTCTGTAGTATGAGTGATTGGGTAATAGCAGGGGCTGAGTAGTAATCTGACCTTCTAACTCTTCCATTCTTACAGCTATATAAACCCTGTGTCTTATAAAGGTTCTGCTTGTATTGTCAGGCTCTGGATTGCATTGCATAAGTGGAAATTCTTTAAGATTCCAAGAGCAGTCTAAGTTATTTCTTACACTTATTTTTCTGAATTGCACTTCTGAAACACTTATAATTGTGCTATACAGTTGATCTACTATATTTTTGCACTGTTATAAAGCTTTTTTATTGTTTCACTGCATTTATGTACTGTTTTAAACTGTTTTAACATTATTTAACTTTAAACTGCTTTTTCATATTGAGAGTTGTATTTTCTGTTTGTGAGTGCTCTATCCGAACATTTCTGTGCATTTCTGTCTGTTAAAAGCATTCTTGAGTCTGCTCCTTGATCTGTTTAAAACTTTCATTTAGTGGCTACAGCTAGGAACTGTAATAGTGTGCATTACTATAATTGTTTTTTTTAATTTAAATTACTAAATTGTAAACTGCTTTTTCATACTGAGACTTCGATTTTTTCTTTGTGGGTGTTCTTTCTATGCTTTTAAAGTGAGGTTTCTGTGTTCTGCTCAGGTGGCATAATCTTGGTAGAGACGTGTTGTATAGGCTGGAAGTTTTGTTTGTGTTTCTGGCAGCCATTTTCTGCTGATTGTCTTCATTATTATTAAGACTAACAAGGCCTCCTGACCTTCTGTAGTACGAGTGATTGGGTAATAGAAGGGGCTGAGTAGTAATCTGATCTTCCAACTCTTAGGTTCATAGGTTCATAGGTAGGTACTAGGCTATCGGCCCTAGGGCCCATACAATCCTAGCCAAAAAATGTACCCTGGCTTTCGCCACCCAAGAAAATTATTTTCCTGTGCCCCTGTCGAGCAGAGCCACAGAAGTGATCTCTGGGGTGAATTTCCGATTTCCCATCCAATCATCAAGATTTTTCTTGAAGAGTGCTAATGAGAAACTCTGTTTGACATACATAGGTAGTCTGTTCCAGAGTATGGGAAGTCTCTGGGACAGGAATCTATCCCTCCAGCATGTTCTGTTTATTGTGGTGACAAGGTTAAGGTCCCTAGAGCATGTAGCTTGGAGGGATTGGGATTTATTTAAGTGGAGCATGTCCAACAGCTCTGGGTTTGACATAGCTTTGTATGTTAGGCAGAGATCGCCCCTGAGTAGGTGATATACGATGGAGTAAAGCTGTAGTTTTTTGAGATGGTCTGCATAGGGCATCTGTTTGAGGCCAGTAATCCTCTTTGTGAGGTATTTCTGTGGTCTTTCCAGTTGTTGTAGATGTCTTGTGAGGTACTTACCAAAGGGCGTTGTACTCTATAATGGGTCTAATGAGTGATGAGTAGAGGAACAATGATCTCTTTTTTTCTGGATTAGAATCCTTTTGTGATGAGATGAGCCGTGTAGAAGGATTGCCTGACCACTGTGGCGATGTGATTATCAAAGGAGAGACTACTGTCCACCTGTGTCCCAAGGTCTCATCACATTTTGGTATTAAGTAGGCTAGCAGCCATGTGGTAGTTCATGGGTACAGAGTTTTTACCAAAGGGGATGACAATACACTTTTTGGCATTGAGCTTCAGGCCATGGCTTTGACACCAGGTGTCTGTCTCAGTGAGGCACTTTTGTAGTTTGTCCACATCGTTAGGAGTTTCGATTATGGCTCCTAGTTTGCAGTCAGCTGTAAACTTTGTTAGCCAAAGGCCTTCTCCATTCTTACTGCTATATAAACCCTTTGTCTTATAAAGGTTCTGCTTGTATTGTCAGGCTCTGGATTGCATTGCATAAGTGGAAATTCCTTAAGATTCTAAGAGGAGGCTAAATTATTTTTTACACTTATTTTACTGAATTGCACTTCTGAAACACTTATAATTGCGCTATACAGTTGATCTACTATATTTTGCACTGTTATAAATCTTTTTTTATTGTTCACTGCATTTATTTACTGTTTTAAACTGTTTTAACTTTACTTAACTGTAAACTGCTTCTTCATATGGAGAGTTGTATTTTCTGTTTGTGAGTGTTCTATCCGAACTTTTCTGTGCATCTTTGTCTGTTAAAAGCATTCTCGAGTCTGCTCCTTGATCTGTTTAAAACTTTCATTTAGTTGCTACAGCTAGGAACTGTAATAGTGTGCATTACTATAATTGTTTTTTTTTTTTTTATTTAAATTACGAAATTGTAAACTGCTTTTTCATACTGAGACTTCGATTTTCTCTTTGTGGGTGTTCTTTCTATGCTTTTAAAATGAGGTTTCTGTGTTCTGCTTAGGTGGCATAATCTTGATAGAGGCCTGTTGTGTTGGCTGGAAGTTTTGTTTTTGTTCTGGCAGCCATTTTCTGCTGATTGTCTTCATTATTATTAAGACTAACAAGGCCTCCTGACCTTCTGTAGTATGAGTGATTGGGTAATAGCAGGCGCTGAGTCGTAATCTGGTCTTCCAACTCTTCCGTTCTTACTGCTATATAAACCCTATGTCTTATAAAGGTTCTGCTTGTATTGTCAGGCTCTGGATTGCAGTCTAAGTTATTTCTTACACTTATTTTACTGAATTGCACTTCTGAAACACTTATAATTGTGCTATACAGTTGATCTACTATATTTTTGCACTGTTATAAAGCTTTTTTTATTGTTTCACTGCATTTATGTACTGTTTTAAACTGTTTTAACATTACTTAACTGTAAACTGCTTTTTCATACTGAGAGTTGTATTTTCTATTTGTGAGTGCTCTATCCGAACTTTTCTGTGCATTTTTGTCTATTAAAAGCATTCTATAATCTGCTCCTTGATCTTTTTAAAACTTTCATTTAGTGGCTACAGCTAGGAACTGTAATAGTGTGCATTACTATAATTTGTTTTTATTTAAATAACTAAATTGTAAACTGCTTTTTCATACTGAGACTTCGATTTTCTCTTTGTGGGTGTTCTTTCTGTGCTTTTAAAGTGAGGTTTATGTGTTCTGCTCAGGTGGCATAATCTTGATAGAGGCCTGTTGTGTAGGCTGGAAGTTTTGTTTGTGTTTATGGCAGCCATTTTCTGCTGATTGTCTTCATTTGTTATTAAGACTAACAAGGCCTCCTGACCTTCTGTAGTACGAGTGATTGGGTAATAGCAGGGGCTGAGTAGCAATCTGATCTTCCAACTCTTCCATTCTTACCAGGGACGTCGGGAGGCATACGCACTGTACTGATTTCAGTACAACTTATTTAGAAGGGGGGTAGCTTTTTAATTTTTCACTTGTTTTTTTTTTTCGCGCTTTACTGCACGATGACGTCAGCTCATCAGGGCAGCCAGTCGGAATGGAGCTCACCGCGCATGTATTTCCGGCTGGTTCAAATGCTTTTCGAGCGGGAGGATTTAAGCGTTATGTTGGTCGAGCAGGAGGATTTACGCGTTATGTTGGTCTCGCTTCAAGGATTTTATTTAGAAGGTATTGCAACCGAGGGTTGGTGAGTAAGCTGAGAGGAGTTACGCGTTATGTTGGTCTCGCTTCAAGGATTTTATTTCGAAGGTCTTGCAACCGAGGGTTGGTGAGTAAGCTGGAGTAAGAGTGTGTGTGTGTGTGTGTGTGTGTGTGTGTGTGTGTGTGTGTGTGTGTGTGTGTGTGTGTGTGTGTGAGTGAAAATGCCCCAGGTGGGATGTACTGGTCATTACTCATGGTGGTGTGGTAGGGAATACCTCAGGCTTGAACCTTGTACCTTGTATGCAGGTGTTAAAGACCTGAATTCCCTACCCACCACCATTTGTAAAAAAAATTGCAGATTTTTGCCTCATATTTGATCTGATCTATTCCTCATATCTGTGTTTTTTAAATATTGCAATGCTTGAAATCTGATAGTGCAGTGGTAGCAATGTAGCATTGATGCCTCACAGCTGTAGGTTCTTGGGTTTGGTTCTTGGCTGGGGTGCCTTCTTTGTGTGTGTGGGGGTCTGTATCTTCTCCCTGTGTTTGTGTGGGTTTGCTTTTGTGTCCTCCCATGTTACAAAGACATGTCTGCATTATTTTTTCCTGGGCCTCTGCTGAGAATTGTTTTTTTTTTGTTCCAAGTCAGACTGTCCTGATTAACAAATTGACAGGCATTTAAATTTCAGACTTCAGGTTTCTGAATGTTTACTTCCTTACATATTTGATGGTGCAGTGGCAGTATTGTTGCCTCACAGCTATAGGTTTTCTGGTTTGATTCTTGGCTGGGGTGCCTTCTGTGTAGGGTCTGCATCTTATCCCTGTGTTTGTGTGGATTTGCTCTGGTGTCCTGCCATTTTACAAAGACATGTGTCTACAGTATTTCTCCCTGGGCCTCTGCTGAAAATTGTTTTGTTTCATCAGATGCAAAATTGACAGGCATTTGAATTTCAGACTTCATATTCTTCAGAAAATACATAGTAAAACAACTTTTTATTCCAGCAATAAATATATAGTAACCCAACCTTTTTTATAGCATTTTTTTAAGTTTATGACTATTTTAAATTTTTCCTTATTTTTGGGACTGTAATACCCTGTTATTGGCTTTGTCCAGGTTTTTTGTGCTAAGGTTGACAGCTATGGCAAGAACTGAATTCAATGAATATGTTTGAGGGCTGTATTCCCTCATTACTGGGTTTGTCCAAGTGTTTTGTGCTAAGAGGTTGACAGCTATGGTGAGAACTGAATTGATTAAATGATAGCCATTTAAGTTTCAGTCTTCCTCTCTTTCACAAAGCAGGTGATTTGGCATAGTGGTATGTTGTTCTGACTATTTTGCACAGGGACCTTGGCAGTAAAATGTATGATGGTAACACAGCATTTTATTCTAGCAGCTTTCCAAGATTATACAAGCAATGTTTAATGTGTTCCTGTTTTTGCCTTTGACCCACCCCAATAAATTTGGCTTTTCCAGACTTCTTGTGCTGCGAAGTTGAGATGTAGTTGAGTATTGCGTAGATTTTACAAGGAGCTGAGAGCTGCAGGGGAAGAGAAGTTTAGTGCTGATTATGCTAAGTCGGCTCACATTGCTAGTAGCACAACATGTTGTGTACTTGCTTTTAATGCAGAAGGTTGTTGGTTCTACTCCCATAAGGGGTGAATGCTGCTGTACTGAAAGTTAAGACACTAACTAACTATGAGCCTGTTATCAGTTTGCCATCCATTTCCTATTGCAATATTACTAGCTTATTTTTAATGTAATTTAGGCAATTTATTCCTCAGGGCCATCAAACACTTTATTTTTCGATGAAGCCATGAAATATAAAGGTGATTGCTAGCAAACC
>NC_056735.1:548133952-548233952 GCF_019279795.1 Protopterus annectens
CTTTTTAATCTGCTCCTTGATCTTTTTAAAACTTTCATTTAGTGGCTACAGCAAGAAACTGTAATAGTGTGCATTACTATAATTTTTTTTTATTTAAATTACTAAATTGTAAACTGCTTTTCATACTGAGACTTCGAGTTTCTCTTTGTGGGTGTTCTTTCCATGCTTTTAAAGTGAGGTTTCTGTATTCTGCTCAGGTGGCATAATCTTGATAGACGCCTGTTGTCTAGGCTGGAAGTTTTGTTTGTGTTTCTGGCAGCCATTTTCTGCTGATGGCCTTCATTATTATTAAGACTAACAAGGCCTCCTGACCTTCTGTAGTATGAGTGATTGCATAATAGCAGGTTCTGAGTAGTATTCTGATCTTCCAGCTCTTCCATTCTTACTGCTATATAAACCCTGTGTCTTATAAAGGTTCTGCTTGTATTGTCAGGTCTGGATTAAGTTTTAAATTCTTAAGATTCCAAGAGCAGGCTAAGTTATTTCTTACACTTATTTTACTGAATTGCACTTCTGAAATGCTTATAATTGTGCTATACAGTTGATGTACTATATTTTTCCACTGTTATAAAGCTTTTTTTATTGTTTCACTGCATTTGTGTACTGTTTTAAACTGTTTTAACATTACTTAACTGTAAACTGCATTTTCATACTGAAAGTTGTATTTTCTGTTTGTGAGTGCTCTTTCCGAACTTTCTGTGCATTTTTGTTTATTAAAAGCATTCTCGAGTCTGCTCCTTGATCTGTTTAAAACTTTCATTTAGTGGCTACAGCTAGGAACTGTAATAGTGTGCATTATTATAATTGTTTTTTTTTATTTAAATTCTAAATTGTAAACTGCTTTTTCATAAGGTGACTTCGATTTTCTCTTTGTGGGTGTTCTTTCTATGCTTTTAAAGTGAGGTTTCTGTGTTCTGCTCAGGTGGGATAATCTTGATAGAGGCCTGTTGTATAGGCTGGATGTTTTGTTTGTTTCTGGCAGCCATTTTCTGCTGATTGTTTTCATTATTATTAAGACTAACAAGGCCTCCTGACCTTCTCTAGTATGAGTGATTGCGTAATAGCAGGGTCTGAGTAGTAATCTGATCTTCCAGCTCTTCCATTCTTACTGCTATATAAACCCTGTGTCTTATAAAGGTTCTGCTTGTATTGTCAGGCTCTGGATTGCATTGCATAAGTGGAAATTTCTTAAGATTTCAAGAGCAGGCTAAGTTATTTCTTACACTTATTTTACTGAATTGCACTTCTGAAACACTTATAATTGTGCTATACAGTTGATCTACTGTATTTTTGCACTGTTATAAAGCTTTTTTATTGTTTCACTGCATTTGTGTACTGTTTTTAACTGTTTTAACATTACTTAACTGTAAACTGCTTTTTCATACTGAGAGTTGTATTTTCTATTTGTGAGTGCTCTATCTGAACTTTTCTGTGCATTTTTGTCTATTAAAAGCATTCTCGAGTCTGCTCCTTGATCTGTTTAAAACTTTCATTTAGTGGCTACATCTAGTAACTGTAATAGTGTGCATTATTTTAATTATTTTTTTTATTTAAATTTCTAAATTGTAAACTGCTTCTTCATAAAGCGACTTCGATTTTCTCTTTGTGGGTGTTCTTTCTATGCTTTTAAAGTGAGGTTTCTGTGTTCTGCTCAGGTGGCATAATCTTGATAGCGGCCTGTTTTGTAGGCTGGAAGTTTTGTTTGTGTTTCTGGCAGCCATTTTCTGCTGATTGTCTTCATTATTATTAAGACTAACAAGGCCTCCTGACCTTCTGTAGTACGAGTGATTGGGTAATAGCATGGGCTGAGTAGTAATCTGATCTTCCAACTCTTCCATTCTTACTGCTATATAAACCCTGTATCTTATAAAGGTTGTGCTTGTATTGTCAAGCCCTGGATTCCATTGCATAAGTGGAAATTCCTTAAGATTCTAAGAGCAGACTAAGTTATTTCTTACACTTGTTTTACTGACTTGCACTTCAGAAACGCATATAATTGTGCTGTACAGTTGATTTACTATATTTTTGAACTGTTATAAAGCTTTTTTATTGTTTCACTGCATTTATTTACTGTTTAACCTGTTTTAACATTATTAAACTGTAAACTGCTTTTTCATACTTAGAGTTGTATTTTCTGTTTGTGAGTGCTCTATCCAAACTTTTCTGTGCATTTTTGTCTGTTAAAAGCATTCTCGAGTCTGCTCCTTGATCTGTTTAAAACTTCATTTAGTGGCTACAGCTAGGAACTGTAATAGTGTGCATTACTATAATTGTTTTTTTTTTATTTAAATTACTGAATTGTAAACTGCTTTTTCATACTGAGACTTCGATTTTCTCTTTGTGGGTATTCTTTCTATGCTTTTAAAGTGAGGTTTCTGTGTTCTGCTCAGGTGGCATAATCTTGATAGAGGCCTGTTGTGTAGGCTGGAAGTTTTGTTTGTGTTTCTGGCAGCCATTTTATGCTGATTGTCTTCATTATTATTAAGACTAACAAGACCTCCTGACCTTCTGTAGTAGGAGTGATTGGGTAATAGCAGGGACTGAGTAGTAATCTGATCTTCCAACTCTTCCATTCTTACTGCTATATAAACCCTGTTTCTTATAAAGGTTCTGCTTGTATTGTCAGGCTCTGGATTGCATTGCATAAGTGAAAATTCCTAAAGATTCCAAGAGCAGGCTAAGTTATTTCTTATAGACATTTTACTTAATTGCACTTCTGAAATACTTATAATTGTGCTATACAGTTGATCTTGTGTATTTTTGCACTGTTATAAGGCTTTTTTTATTGTTTCACTGCATTTATGTACTGTTTTAAACTGTTTTAACTTTACTTAACTGTAAAATGCTTTTTCATACTGAGAGTTGTATTTTCTGTTTGTGAGTGGTCTATCTGAACTCTTCTGTGCATTTTTGTCTGTTAAAAGCATTCTTCAGTCTCCTCCTTTATCTGTTTAAAACTTTCATTTAGTGTCTACAGCTAGGAACTGTAATAGTGTGCATTACTATAATTGTTTTTTATGTAAATTACTAAATTGTAAACTGCTTTTTCATACTGAGACTTCAATTTTCTCTTTGTGGGTGTTCTTTCTATGCTTTTAAAGTGAGGTTTATGTGTTCTGCTCATGTGGCATAATCTTGATAGAGGCCTGTTGTGTAGGCTGGATGTTTTGTTTGTGTTTCTGGTAGCCATTTTCTGCTGATTGTCTTCATTATTATTAAGAATAACAAGGCCTCCTGACCTTCTATTGTACGAGTGATTGGGTAATGTCAGGGGCTGAGTAGTAATCTGATCTTCCAACTCTTCCAGTCTTACTACTATATAAACCCTGTGTCTTATAAAGGTTCTGCTTGTATTGTCAGGCTCTGGATTCCATTGCATAAGTTGAAATTCCTTAAGATTCCAAGAGCAGTCTAAGTTATTTCTTACACTTATTTTACTAAATTGCACTTCTGAAACGCTTATAATTGTGCTATACAGTTGATCTACTATATTTTTGCACTGTTATAAAGCTTTTTTTATTGTTTCACTGCATTTGTTTTAACATTACTTAACTGTAAACTGCTTTTTCATACTGAGAGTTGTATTTTCTGTTTGTGAGTGCTCTATCCAAACTTTTCAGGGCATTTTTGTCTGTTAAAAGCATTCTCGACTCTGCTCCTTGATCTGTTTAAAACTTTCATTTAGTGGCTACAGCTAGGAACTGTAATAGTGTGCATTATTATAATTGTTTTTTTTTTTTTAATTTAAATTACTAAATTGTAAACTGCTTTTTCATAAAGTGACTTTGATTTTCTCTTTGTGGGTGTTCTTTCTCTACTTTTAAAGTGAGGTTTCTGTCTTCTGCTCAGGTGGCATAATCTTGATAGAGGCCTGTTGTATAGGCTGGAAGTTTTGTTGGTGTTTCTGGCAGCCATTTTCTGCTGATTGTCTTCATTATTATTAAGACTAACAAGGTCTCCTGACCTTCTGTAGTACGAGTGATTGGATAATAGCAGAGGCTGAGTAGTAATCTGATCTTCCAACTCTTCCATTCTTACTGCCCAATAAACCTTGTGTCTTATAAAGGTTCTGCTTGCATTGTCAGGCTCTGGATTGCATTGCATAAGTGGAAATTCCTTAGGATTCCAAGAGCAGGCTAAGTTATTTCTTACACTTATTTTACTGAATTGTACTTCTGAAATGCTTATAATTTTGCTATACAGTTGAGCTACTATATTTTTGCACTGTTATAATGCTTTTTTTATTGTTTCAATGCATTTATGTACTGTTTAAACTGTTTTAACATTACTTAACTGTAAACTGCTTTTTCATACTAAGAGTTGTATTTTCTGTTTGTGAGTGCTCTATCCAAACTTTTCTGTGCATTTTTGGCTGTTAAAAGCATTCTTCAGTCTGCTCATTGATCTGTTTAAAACTTTCATTTAGTGGCTACAGCTAGGAACTGTAATAGTGTGCATTACTATAATTGTTTTTTTTATTTAATTACTAAATTGTAAACTGCTTTTTCATACTGAGACTTAGATTTTCTCTTTGTGGGTGTTCTTTCTATGCTTTTAAAGTGAGGTTTCTGTGTTCTGCTCAGGTGGCATAATCTTGATAGAGGCCTGTTGTGTAGGCTGGAAGTTTTGTTTGTGTTTCTGGCAGCCATTTTATGCTGATTGTCTTCATTATTATTAAGACTAACAAGGCCTCCGGACCTTCTGTAGTACGAGTGATTGGGTAATAGCAGGGGCTGAGTAGTAATCTGATCTTCCAACTCTTCCATTCTTACTGCTATATAAACCCTGTGTCTTATAAAGGTTCTGATTGTATTTCAGGCACTGGATTGCATTGCATAAATGGAAATTCCTTAAGATTCCAAGAGCAGTCTAAGTTATTTCTTACACTAATTTTACTTAATTGCACTTCTGAAACACTTATAATTGTGCTATACAGTTGATCTACTATATTTTTGCACTGTTATAAAGCTTTTTTTATTGTTTCACTGCATTTATGTACTGTTTTAAACTGTTTTAACTTTACTAAACTGTAAACTGCTTTTTCATACTGAGAGTTGTATTTTCTGTTTGTGAGTGCTCTATCCGAACTTTTCTGTGCATTTTTGTCTGTTAAAAGCATTCTCGAGTCTGCTCCTTGATCTGTTTAAAACTTTAATTTTGTGGCTACAGCTAGGAACTGTAACAGTGTGCATTACTATAATTGTTTTTTTTATTTAAATTACTAAATTGTAAATTGGTTTTTCATACTGAGACTTCAATTTTCTCTTTGTGGTGTTCTTTCTATGATTTTAAAGCAAGGTTTCTGTGTTCTGCTCAGGTGGCATAATCTTGATAGAGGTCTGTTATGTAGGCTGGATGTTTTGTTTGTGTTTCTGGCAGCCATTTTATGCTGATTGTCTTCATTATTATTAAGAGTAACAAGGCCTCCTGACCTTCTGTAGTACGAGTGATTGGGTAATAGCAGGGGCTGAGTAGTAATCTGATCTTCCAACTCTTCCATTCTTACTGCTATATAAACCCTGTGTCTTATAAAAGTGCTGCTTGTATTGTCAGGCTCTGGATTGCATTGCATAAGTGGAAAATCTTTAAGATTTAGATTTAACAATAAAACAAGCTTTATAACAGTGCAAAAATATAGTACACTAATTTTACTGAATTGCACTTCTGAAACGTTTATAATTGTGCTATACAGTTGATCTGCTATATTTTTGCACTGTTATAAAGCTTTTTTTATTGTTTCACTGCATTTATGTACTGTTTTAAACTGTTTTAACATTACTTAACTGTAAACTACTTTTTCATACTGAGAGTTGTATTTTCTGTTCGCGAGTGCTCTATCCGAACTTTTCTGTGCATGTTTGTCATTTAAAAGCATTCTCGAGTCTGCTCCTTGATCTGTTTAAAACTTTCATTTAGTGGCTACAGCTAGGAACTGTAATAGTGTGCATTACTATAATTGTTTTTTTTATTTAAATTACTGAATTGTAAACTGCTTTTTCATACTGAGACTTCGATTTTCTCTTTGTGGGTGTTCTTTCTATGCTTTTAAAGTGAGGTTTCTGTGTTCTGCTCAGTGACATAATCTTGGTAGAGGCCTGTTGTGTAGGCTGGAAGTTTTGTTTGTGTTTCTGGCAGCCATTTTCTGCTGATTGTCTTCATTATTATTAATACTAACAAGGCCTCCTGGCCCTCTGTAGTACGAGTGATTGCATAATAGCAGAGCCTGAGTAGTAATCTGGTCTTCCAACTCTTCCATTCTTACTGCTATATAAACCCTGTGTCTTATAAACGTTCTGCTTGTATTGTCAGGCTCTGGATTGCATTGCATAAGTGGAAATTCCTTGAGATTCCAAGAGCAGGCTAAGTTATTTCTTACACTTATTTTACTGAATTGCACTTCTGAAACGCTTATAATTGTGCTATACGGTTGATCTACTATATTTTTGCACTGTTATAAAGCTTGTTTTATTGTTTCACTGCATTTATGTACTGTTTTAAACTGTTTTAACATTACTTAACTGTAAACTTTTTCATACTAAGAGTTGTATTTTCTGTTTGTGAGTGCTCTATCCAAAATTTCTGTGCATTTTTGTCTGTTAAAAGCATTCTCGAGTCTACTCCTTGATCTGTTTAAAACTTTCATTTAGTGGCTATAGCTAGGAACTGTAATTTTTTACCACCCACCCACCATAGTGTTGTGTGTTCTTATACTTGGTGGCATTGCAGTTGCCCGTCCAACTGTATATTTGATCTGTGACACTCCTCCCAGTCTAGTGTCATTAGTTCACTCAATCTAATAGAGAACATTTGTGAAGGCCATCCCACTCAGATTCTTAACGTTGAATTAACTTCTTTTCCAGCTTTCTCCATTTCCACTTTAGTGGAAAAAAAATTCTAAGCTTGCTTCCCCACTTTCCTTTTCAGGTCAGATACGGATTTGCTTGTCCAGGACTGTTTGTGAGCTCCTAAGCCCCCCCCCCCCCCACTTAACTGGGGTTAAACTATTCCTGGCGCAATAAAGTCTGTTTTTCAAAATTTCCCTTGCAACTAGCCAGCTTTTTAGTTTTAGCTCTCATCTGTTTCTTTGATCTCAGCATTTGTTCAGATCTCATTGTAAGCACTAAATAAGTTACAAATTACTACAGAACTCAACTTTCCTCACTTGTCTAGAGAAAAACAGTTTTTAGTACTTAATAAATAAGCACCTATTCAGGCATTTCTAAAGGTCAGCTCTCGGTGTTTTCTCCTGTCTACCTGATGAATCTGGGCATCTTGGGACAATGCAGCAATTGCCTCATGTACACAGACAACCCTCTGCTCCTACCACCCAACACTACGACCTGTGAGAGATGCACTTATGTAGCCAAAACTGAAAGCAAAGCTCTCTTTACCAAAGACAGGCCTAGACAGTCAAGAGGAGAAAGTAAACACTTGCACCGCACCACACTCATCACATAGTCCCTCAAAACCTACACCACCAAAACACACACACAGAACCACAAAACACCCACCTACATTCGCAGAGGCTCTCAGTATTAATCTGCCCAAACAACAGAGACCTCCAAAGTTAAATGCAAGCAACCTCCACCCCCCAACACAAGCCAAATGACACATAGCCCACATACTCAGTGTGCCACTCAACTACAGCCCATAAGCCATAATGTACCCCACACTCTAGTCATAGGTGACTCTATAGTCAGGCACACTGATGTTCCACTCACCAGTCTAAACAAGGAAAAAGTTACTGTCAGTTGCCTGTCAGGTGCCAGGATCCGCCACATAATGCATGCACTCAGGACACTCCACAACAAGTACAAATATGACTTTGTCATTGTCCATGTTGTTGTGAATGACCTGAGACGTACCTCTCTTGACTACATGAAAAGAGACATGGAGGAGCTCTCTGATCTTGTAGCCCAGGCCGGTATGACCCTAGCCCTGAGTAGCATCCTGCCATCAGCCAGAACGACACCACAGTACAAGGGCAAAATGATTGACTTTAACAATTGGCTAAGCTTCTGCTGTCATTCTAAGGGAATCCAGTATCTGTCTGCCTGGGATGACATGATCGACAGACCATGCTGCTTTGCCCAAGATGGCCTACCCCTGTCGCCCTTGGGATTCCGGATACTGGCAAAGGCTATTTCCACCCCTATAGTGCCTTTTTTAGGCAAGGTTCAAATGACAAATTCACCACCGTAACAGGTACAAGCAAGCAAAATCTGAGGGTAATGCTACTCAATGCTAGAAGTCTAAACTTCAAAATGCACTCGCTCGAGGCACTCCTTAAAATGGGGAACATTGACATCTGTGCAGTGACAGAGACCTGGTTCACAGCTCCAGAGAGCACCCCTGCATTACCAGGCTATATATCATACCACACCTTTCGGCCACCAAACCTGGACCGAAACACTAAAGGTGGAGGCGTGTCCATATTCATTAAGGATATCCACACCTCCAGGCTAGTTGCTCAGCATAATGCATCCGAGATTATCCATAGGTTCATAGGTTCATACTAGGCTATCTGCCCTGGGGCATTTATAAGCCTAGCCCGATTCTGTATGGCTTACGCCACCCCTTGATTTGAGTATACTGTGCCCTTTTTAAGGTTTAGTTTACTGTGCCTCTGTCTAATAGTGACACGGGAGTAATCCCTGGGACAAACCTACGATCCCCCATCCACTTATCGAGATTCTTCTTGAAGAGATTTAGTGAGGTGCTCTGCCTCACATGAACTGGAATTCTATTCCAGAGTGAAGGGAGTCTCTGGGTTATGAACATGTCCCTCCAGCAAGTTCTATTTATTTCTGTGCTGAGGTTCAAGTCCCTCGAGCATGTGGCTCTAAGGGATTTAGATTTACTGAGGTGGAGCATGTCCATTAATTCTGGATTTGACATAGCTTTGTATGTCAGGCATAGATCACTCAAGTAGGCGGTATGCAACTGAGTAGAGCTGGAGTTTTTTTAACCGAGCAGCATATGGCATCTGTTTGAGACCCTTGATCCTCTTCGTGAGATACTTTTGGGGTCTTTCTAATTGCTGCAGGTGTCGGGTAAGGTACATCCCAAAAGGGGCATTGTATTCTATGATGGGCCTGATGAGGGATGAATAAAGGCACGATTACCTCTCTTGATCTAGATGTGAAACCCTTCTTGATGAGGTGGGCTATGTAGAAGGTCTTTCTAACCACTTTGGCAATGTGGTTTTCAAAGGAGAGATTGCTATTAACTTGGGTCCCCAGGTCCCTAATAACTTTCTCTGTACTTAATGGGTTTCCGCCTATGTGGTAATTTGTGGGCACACTGTTTTTGCCAAAGGGTATGACTATACATTTTTTGGCATTTAGCTTTAAACCATGGCGCTGGCACCAGTTATCTGTCTCTGTGAAACCTTTTTGAAGGATGTTTGTGTCAGCTGGAGAGTTGATTATGGCGCCCAGTTTGCAGTCGTCTGTGAACTTGGTGAGCCATAGTCCTCCCACGTTTGGCTGTACCTCGGAAAAGTATATACCGAACAAGAGTGGTCCCAGGACAGAACCCTGTGGGACACCACTTGTGACCAGTTTCGAGTCTGACATGGCTCCAGCAACTCTCACTCTGTGGGTTCTGTCTTTGAGCCAGTTTGCGACCCATCTGGTGACATAGGGGTTTATATTTAAGCTGGATAGCTTATCTATGATGCCCGAGTGGGGTATTGTGTCAAATAAATAAACAGCCTTTGCAATGCTCGAACCCAGGACCCTGCACACGATAGCCAAGTTCAACTAACTCTGGGAAAACCGCAATCCAGATTGCAGCTTGCTACAGACCCCCCACCATGCCCCAGGATTCCCACTGCTGTTTTCTTGATACACTGGAAAATATTAAGGTACAACCCAACACTCTAATAATGGGTGATTTCATCTACCCCACCATTAACTGGGAAAACTACCCATGTACCAACTCTTTTGCTCAACGTTTTCTGGAAATCATCAATTCCAACGCTTTGGATCAACTTACCACACCCCCACCAGAGGCAGCAATATCCTAGACCTGGTCATCACCAACATGGGTGACCGGTGTTCCACACCAGAGGTCATCTCCTCGTTGGTCAGATCTGACCACAAGCTAATCACCCTAGACATCCACATCCTGCCCCCAGCCCCTATTAGGAAAACAACCATAAAAAAATTTCTCCAATGCCAACTTCACGCTTCTTAAGACAGAAGTGGCAAACTTCATGACGCCCATGCAGATGGACAATAGAGGTACGACTGCTGAATCCTACACAAATGCACTTTATAAGCACTTACACGAGTGCATGGATCGTGCTATCCCTAACAGAACCAAGATGCTATCCTCCAAAAAAAATGAAGCCAATCTGGTGGTCTTCTGCCATAAACAAACTCTACAACAGAAGAAAGAAACTGTTGCAAAAAAGAGTAAAATCCCACGATTGGAGGAACTCCCTGGTCAGCCTCAGTAAGAAGCTGAGATCCCTCATAAAATCCTCCAAAGCTAGCTATGAAAACAAAATTGCCACTGATTCTAAAGACAACCACAAAGCATTCTATAACTATGTCAAAAATATCAATGGCAACATTCAGATCTGCTCTGAGTTACAGCACAATGACACTAAATATACAGAACCAACTGATATTGCCAACATCCTGGCAGATAGGTTCAGTGCTAACTTTACCCCCCTCTCACCTCCTAAAGGGCCCATCTTTATACCGGAAGAATGCAAAGTTCCTGTAATCATGGCTGCACAGGTAAAAACTTCACTCTCCAAAGCCAAGAACACAGCATCCATGGGACCTGACAACATCCCAGGCTGCCTTCTACATGAACTACAGAATGAACTGGCACCCCACCTAAGTACCATGTTCAATCATAGCCTCACCTCAGGCTTTGTGCCCATTGAATGGCACACCGTGACAGTTATCCCACTCCACAAAGGGGGGGGGGCACAACAGACCCCGGGATCTACCACCCCATTTGCCTGACAAGCCTCTTCTGCAAGGCCATGGAATATATCATCATGGAACTCATAAACAAAGACATTGGAGATCTCCAAACCCTGGACCCCACACAGTTTGGGTTTGTAAAAGGCAGATCATGTCTCCTAAACCTCATAGACTTCTTTGAAGTAGTCACCAAAGCCATAGATGAGGGTAAGGTGGTTCACACAGCCTATCTAGATCGCTCCAAGGCGTTCGACACACATCCCCCACTCTGGAATTATAGATAAACTCACTAAACTAGGTATTAATCCCTATATCACAAGATGGGTTGCCAACTGGCTTACTGAAAGAACCCACACAGTGAAAGTAGCAGACTCCAAATCAGACTTCAGACCAGTGACAAGTGGAGTACCACAGGGTTTAGTCCTGGGTCCTCTCCTGTTTGGTATCTACTTCTCTGAAGTACAGGCTAACACAGAAGGTCTTTGGCTAACTAAATTAGCAGATGACTGCAAACTAGCAGCCATAATTAAAACTCCTAACGATGTGGACATCCTACAAAAGGGCCTCACTGAGACAGATGTCTGCTGTCAAAGACATGGTCTCAAGCTCAATGCCAAAAAGTGCATTGTCATCCCCTGTGGTAAAAATTCTGTACCTTTGAACTACCACATAGGCAGTAGTCTACTTAACACCGAAAGTGTGATAAGAGACCTTGGGACACAGGTGGATAGTAGTCTCTCCTTTGATAATCACATCGCCAAAGTGGTCAGGAAATCCTTCTACATGGTACACCTCATCACAAAAGGTTTCTCATCCAGAAAAAAAGAGGTCATTGTTCCCCTCTACTCATCACTCATTAGACCCATTATAAAGTACAAAGCCCCTTTTGGTATGTACCTCACAAGACATTTACAACAACTGGAAAGGCCGCAAAAATACCTCACAATGAGGATTACTGGCCTCAAACAGATGCCTTTCACAGACCGTCTCAAAAAACTCCAGCTTTACTCCGTTGCATATTGCCTACTCAGAGGCGATCTCTGCCTAACAAACAAAGCTATGTCAAACCCAGAGTTGTTGGACATGCTCCACTTAAAGAAATCCCAGTCCCTCTGAGCTACACGCCCTAGGGACCTAAACCTTGTCACCACAATAAACAGAACATGCTGGAGGGATAGATTCCTGTCCCAGAGACTTCCCATACTCTGGAACAGACTACCTATCTATGTCAAACAGAGCTCCTCATTAGCACTCTTCAAGAAAAATCTTGATGATTGAATGGGTAATAGGAAATTCACCCTAGGGATCACTTCTGTGGTTCTGCTTAACAGGGGTACAGGAAAATAATTTTCTTGGGTGGCGAATGCCAGGGTTCATTTTTGGCTAGGCTTGTATAGACCCTAGGGCCAATAGCCTAGTACCTACCTATGAACCTATACAAGCAACTTATTTTGACAAAGATGCATGCACCAGGGCATTCATTTTGTTAAATTTAGCTGGGTCCGAGCCATTGAAAGAGAGTGTCCATCTGTGTATGCACCAGCAGTATATAAAGGATAAAGTGAAAACTGTCATATTGTTGTACAGGCTGAATCACGGGAAGACCCTGAGTGTTTGAAACACAAATTCAGGGAAATGAGTAACCCCCAGACAGATATTACATTGGAGAGGCATTTGATTTACACAAGCAATCAAAAGCTAGGTAAAACTTTTGCAGCTTATATTACTGACTTGAGAAACAAAGCTAAAATGTGCAGGTTTGGTGACTTAAAAGATGAGTTAATAAAGGACAGGCTTGTTTGTGGTATTAATAGTGATGCAGTGAGAAAGATTTTGCTTTGCGACAGTGATTTAACGCTGAGCAAAGCAATTGAGATTTGTCAAATCCATGAAGTTACAGAAAGGCACAAAAGTATGCTTGCAAGTAATAAGAGCATGCAGTTTCCAGAGCAAATGTCGACAGCATGCAACACATAGCTAGCAGAAGCAAGCCTAAGCACATGGCAGCTGTAACCCTTGCATGTGTGGCTGGTAAAACCCGTAGCTTTCCAGCACATTCTAAGAAAAGGACATGCTCAGTACAGTGCAAGGATGAGTCGGCAAAACCCAAATCAAGCTTTATTGTTAACTGGTACAATTGTGGTGCCGATCATGACTCTAAAAGAGAAACGTGTCTAGCATTTGGTCAGCAATGTCACAAGTGTAAAAAACTGGAGCCATTTTCAAAAGTTTTACAAAACAAGTAAATCTTTCACAGTTATAAAGAAAGGTCACTGAAAAAAGTAAGTTTATCATACAGAGAGCTGCAACTCTGCTTTGTACATAGATGGTGTCTCAGTGATTGGTGAAAAGGTTGGTACAATAAATTTGTTGGCAAAGAATATAGTGTTTTTGTACTGTCCAGATCAATAGTAGACCCACAGAGCTCAAAGTAGACACTGGTTCAAAGTGCAATGTTATGTCAGCATACACATTTGCTAAGGTGAGAGCTGGTGAGCAACTTAATGTGGACGGCTGTGCAAAACTATTTGCTTACGGAGGTGAAGAAATTGAAACCGAAGGCTCAGTAGTGTTTTCATGTTATTTGGCTAGGAACTGCTACAGCTTGCTATTCTCTGTAGCCCAAAGACCTGTGCAGTCATTGGTTGGTCTCAGATATAGTTTGCGAATGAATCTGCTTTCCTTTACCAAAGAAGTTCATCATATAAGCGCATGCCCCAGTTCCAATTTTAATTTAAACATTTATTAGAACATCTACAGGGAGATGTAATTAAGGGACCGATTGGGACTTTTTCATGTCAGGCTTGCAGGTATTGTACATTCAAAAGTTCAACTAGTTCATATTTCTTTAAACATGTTAAGGGCTAAGTAGCTGTAGGACAGAGAGTATCATTTATTTACCAGGCTGTGTTGTCTGTAGTCACTTCTACATGGGGAAACTACTAGGGAATTAACATGTAAGATTGCTGAACATGTAAGTGCCATTAAGAATAAAGATCACAATAATGCACTAGCTAGGCACAGCATAATTTGTAGTAATTTCTGAAAGGTTAACTTTTTTTTGTGTTGGAAAAAGTTGACTGCAGAGCATTTATTAATGACTTTAATCATTACCTAGATAGAGTTTATAGAGCTCAAGTGGCAAGTGTTTTTACATGCGGATGTGTCACCTGGGCTCAATGAAACCATTTCACTGAAAAGTTTTTTAAGGTTTAATATATGTTTGTTGATTAAAATAATGTGTTATTTGGATCATATGCACGAATCGCTAATTGTGATGGTTTATTATAATCTTTATTTTAGGGAGATTTTATTTTACTGGTTAATTACCTTTGTAATGTCATGGTCTTCTTATTTTATAAGGAATGTTAGTAATTTGAATGTTATTCTGATGAAGTTCTAAATGTTAATAGAATGTAAGCACTTAAAGTATTCTTGTGTTGCTGTGTGATTTTTTTGGCCACCAAATGCTTGGTTTTTCATTGTATTTTCTCAGGTATGCTGATGTTTTCGATAACAAATTAGGCAAACTTCCAGTTGTGTAATCTGTGAAGTTAGACCCAGAGTTCAATCCAGTGGTCAGACCAGCAAGAAAAGTCCTGATAGCAATGCAGAATAAAGTCAAAGCTCAGTTGGATAAAATAGTGCAGCAGGGTGTAATTTGTCCAGTTATATAACCAACTGAATGGGTGACTTCCATGTTACCAGCACACAAATAAGGCTCAGATGAAATCAGAATATATATTGACCCAAGAGATTTGAAAAAGCATTAAAGAGACCACATCGTCCTATGTGTATGGTCAAGGAAGTCGCAGCCCTAACACCAAATGCCACTATTTTTTCTGTCTTGGATGCAAATAGTTCATTTTGGCAGGTGAAGCTTGATCGCAAATCTTCACTACTGACGCCTTTCAGTACACCGTTTGGAAGATATAAATTCCTCAGGATGCCATTTGGAATAAATTCTGCAAGTAAAGTTTTTCAGCGTTTAATGGATCAAATTTTTTCAGGTTATCCTTGTGCCGTAATAATAGATGATTTATTGGTTGGAGGCAACGGTGAAGCAGAGCATAACAGAAACCTTAGAAGAGTTCTAGACAGAACATGTGAAGTCAACTTAAAGCTCTATCCTTTGAAGAGAAAATTCAGACTACCAGAAGTTATATATGTAGGTCATTTATTTACTAGCATTGACTTGCGACCAAACCCATCCAAGCAAGCAGCCATTCTTGAGATGCCAGCACCTGATAATTTTCAAGATCTATGATGTTTTCTTGTTATGGTCAACTATTTAAGCAAGTTAATACTAGACTTCAGTGAGTTGACATTGCTTTTAAGAGAGCTGACCCACAAATATGTTACATGGTCTTGGTTGGAACAGCATCAGAGAGCATTTGAAGACCTTAAGCAAAAAGTTGCTACCCCACCCACATTAAGATACTATGATGTCATTAAACCAGTAACTATTTCCAGTGATGCTTCAGAATTTGGTCTTGGCGTAGTTATTCTTCAAGAGCACAGTCCAATAGCCTATGCATCTAGATCTCTTACTCAAACTGAAATGCAGTATGCTCAAACTGAGAAAGAACTTTTGGCAATAGTATTTGCATGTTCAACATTTCATGATTATATTTATGGTTGAGCTATTCAGATTGAGACTGATCACCAACCTCTAGTAACTATTTTAAAGAAGCCTATGCTTTCAGTTCCAGCAAGATTACAAAGAATGATGCTGAAACTGCAAAAGCACATCATCAAAGTGGTCTATACAAAAGGCAAACTTCTTTCTCTGACTGATACCTTATCCAGATTACCCAGAATTTTTTTTTTATTTTATTTAACATTTGTTGACAGGGAAAGTCCGACTAGGTTCCACAGATCCTGTTTTCAGCGGAGGCCCGGGGAGAAACACTCCAGAAGCATGTCTTTATTTATCAGCATTACTGTGATGTCGTCAATAATGCATGAACCATTTCTCAAAGATGGAGGATGTAGAATAGTGTTTGTGTGTTGTACCTTTAAGAAGCATTCCAAGGAAATACAACAGAACAGTTTAATGCAGAGAATTTTGACTTTGATGTCATGGAAGTGCGTAATTTTCTACCACAAGACCTAATGAGCTAAGAGATCATACGATGACTGATCCAATTTTGCAAAAGCTCAACCACTACATCAATGTTTCATGGCCATCAAAGCAATCTATTGTACCACCTGAAGTGCAAACTTATTTTCCTTACAGAGATGAGATGTTGATAGAAAATGGCATTATTTTCAAAAGTCCTAAAATTGTTGCTCCTGCTTCCCTATAATGAGAATACATCCAGATTTTGCATTGTGGTCACCCAGGTTCCGAATCTGCCAAAAGAAAGGTGAGAGGACTAGCATTTGGCTTTCTCTAACAAAAGACATTGATAAAGTACTTTCTTCTTGTTCAGTATGCAATAGTACTAAACCACATTTGCAAAAAGAACCACTTCAGCTAAGTCAAGTTCCTGAACTACACTGGTCAACAATACCCACTGATATATTCGATTGGAACAATCAGCATTACTGTGATGTCGTCAATAATGCATGGACCATTCCTCAAAGATGGAGGATGCAGAATAGTGTATGTGTGTAGTACCTTTAAGAAGCATTCGAAGGACAGCACGTGCATATAAATATTAAGCACCTGCTAACATCAGTGCCATTTTGAGAGCGCAATTAGAGAGTGAGCATGTATGACTGACATAGCTAGTTTGGTTATAAATTTATCTAAGTTAAAGTTATTAAGCCTCAATCCTCATGTATTTGTACATAATAAAGCTGCATGAACAGAACCCATGAATGCTCGTCTGTTTTATCCTGACTGGACGAGTGGCATTTCTCATCACTTGTTCAACCTTCAACAAATTAATCTGGCTCAAATTCTCAATCTACTTGATTTATTTATCAGTTAAAACTAGCTTATAATATTCTATTTCTTCCTGACAAATGCCCACCCCCCCATCACATTTCTTTTCAGTAATGCAGTCCATCAAGGCCACTTTGTTACACAATTAATAAAACAGCACACAGTTGTGGAAGTCACTCCACACATCCATTATGCAGAAAACCTCCTTATTCTTTTACCACTTTCCTCACCCCCTTACCCCATTCTTTGTAACTCTTAAAATTATAACATATCTATGCATTTATTATACTGTATATTACTATATGTTCTAATGTAGTTACAATTCCTTTCTCTGTATGGGTAATATGTAATTGTACTGTATGTCCTGTTGATGATAACTGCTATCATTGCTTTGGAGCTTTTCTCCTTGGGCCTTAACTGAAAATAAGTCTTTCATTGCCCAGCTGAACTATCCTAGTAAACAAACAAAAACACACAAAAAGTAAGCAAGTAAGTAAATAAATAAAGTACATGCATACATACACATGTATATACATACATGCATACATACATACATAAATAAATAAAAATCATTGTCCTCTGTATCCTGCTGTAGGCTGTGGGGAACCAGTGTCTACCCAGCACACAGTGGATTTAAGCAGGAAGTCAGGATGGAATGGGATGCTAGAACATCAGTGGACACAGTCCCTTATGTGCGCACACACACCCAAACACACACATATATTTGCTCATAAGCAGACATCACTTGCACACATATCACACACACACACACATCACATACACAGACATCACATGCACGCGTGCACACACACACACACACACACACACACACACACACACACACACACACACACATGCTTACAAACACACACATCACATACAGTCACACACACAGACCATATATGTGAGGCAGTTTGACGTTTTATCACTGGCACAAGTTTTTGGGATATCAGAAAAAATTGAGACAGAAACAAAAACCTATATAGACACAGAAATTATATGGGGTCTGTGTGTGTGGAAGGTATCTTAATCACAAATTGAAAACCTTTCCACCACTATTTGCAAAAAATCTTTTTTCATGGAGAAGCGGTTAGAGAAAATATTGCAATTTTATGTTTTACAGTGTACAAACTTTTCTGAATTTACAAATTGTTATGTGGTAATTTAGGTACTTATTTACTGGGGCTTATTTTTCTTAAGATGACCTCTGCCTAGTAGAGCTAACTTGGCCACTAAATTTGCAAAAAACCTTTAGGCATATTAAATTAAAACAGGTCATCGAGATTTTCTGTTCTTATTTTCATAACTGAAAATCAGAAATGATGTTATTAGTACTCAGTTCTATACAGTGGCAATTATGTACTAATAAATGCATTCAAATTTAAATATTTATAAAGAAGAAAACTAGAATTATAGTTTTAACAGCATGAATTGTTCAGTGATAGGACATACAGGTATTTGGACTAGTCCACCATTAATACGTACAAATTACCAATCGCTACTTTATCAGGCTGCATAAATGCACACATTATCTCAGCCTTTCATAGACATTCATGGTGCTTTTGCCATCTTTCTTATAGAATCATTACAAATAAGTGAATCACCTTATTTTATCTATGCCTTAAAATGCTTCCTAACTTGAAAGCACTTGTTGGTGCTAAAAGCCATTTCCTGTATTCATATGTTCAAATGAGACATCTGTACAAGATTAGAATAGCAAAGCAAGAATCTGTATGTCGGTGATGTTTATCATTGCACCACAGAAATTGCTGAGATATTGGCTAAAATTATTTTGCAGGGTATATTAGCATAGAAATGACATTGACACTCTGTTGAAATGTTGTTAATGTCTTGGCAGGAACCTGATAAAGTAATCAGGAAGCAAAATGTACTGTCTAGTTTTAGGGAATTTGGTCCACATAATTGTGTAGTATATCTACAAGACTTCAACACAAATAAAAATGCAATTTTATTGTGGAATTTAGTTCTATGAATAAGAAGAAGATTGAACTCTGGCTGAAGTTTTATACAGATAGAAAAAAAGAAAATGCATAAGAAATCAATATCAGAAATATGCTTTTGAATAGCAAATGTCTCAGACACACCAGAGATTGATTATTTGACTGCATTCAAACATTTCCATCTCAAAAGGATTTCCTGTGAAGTGTCATATTCACACACTGTGCATGTTAGTTATAATTAACTCTACCTTTTATTGACTAGGAACTTGTCTAGAGAATCCATAATACATTTATCTTTTTTCATGTATCTTTTTGTTTTCTTATTTTGTATACTGTATATTGCATATACTATGCATTTTTCTACAAAATGAAATGTATGTTTGTGAAAAGTTAAAAAAAAAAAAAATTATGCATGCAGACACACATGCACAGACGTGTGTGTGTGTATATATATATATATATATATATATATATATATATATACACACAACACACACACACACACACATATACATAGATATTCTGCAAGACACATGCACACACACATATATGTCTGTCTATCTATCTATCTATCTATATATCTATCTATCTATCTTTCTATCTCGCTGTCTATAGATGGATGGATATAGATAGATAGATAGATAGATAGACAGATAGATAGATAGATAGATAGATAGATAGATATCAATGCATGTCTACTAAAAAAGTACAGTAAATACTCCTCACAGTGTACAGTGCAACACATTCTCCTGCAGTCCAGTAAGTCCTTCAGTGAGTAATAGAGTCATATTTGGGCCACACAGTAAGGTGTTATGCTTCCATGGAAAACTATCATTCTATTTTCAAAATCTTTATTCAGAAAACACAGATATATCATGAAATAATGACAGATGACTACCGCTTCACCTCTAGTTATTAACTTGCATCACATATAAAGGACTATGGACAGAATAGCTACTACACAAAGGCATAACTGAAAAGATTAAAAAAAATACATCATTACAGTAAATATATATTATTTTGAATTGTTTGTCGAAGCCAAATGAGAAATATTCACACATGACTTTTACCGTCAAATCTGTTTTTGTGAGGGCAGCATGTGAGATTTGTCAGGCTATACTGCTGTACACCATGATTCAGAAATAATACAGCTAGGAAACATCAAAGTCCTTCTTATTTCACAGGGAGGAAAGAGATGCTGTGCTGAAAATATGAATTTCCTCCGTTTTTTTTTTTTAATATATATCTGATGTTGATGTTTCAACCTGGGAAGCCATGCAGCTCTGAGAATTACTATCAATCACCATGACAGCAAGTTAGTAAGTTTTTGAGGGGTCAAAGGGATGTGTTCTGAAATATGCCATTCAGAAATGAGATCAGCCTTTGCTGTGATTCACTAGAGCCACAGACTTACATGTGATATTGTCATTTGGGGTTACATTTGGCCAAGCTAAAGGCACTCTGCCTAGTACCATGTCCTCTCTGAACATCAGTCATGCTGTCAGAGCGCGCGTTTGTGTGTGTGTGTGTGTGTGTGTGTGTGTGTGTGTGTGTGTGTGTGTGTGTGTGTGTGCGCGCACACACAAATGCATGTGTGAGTGTGTGTATATTATATACATACTACAGTATTTTTTATACAATAAATTCTTAGCATGGTAAAAAGTTTAATATGTTTCATTTTATATGGACAATAAGTCAAGAATCCAAATAATGATATAGTCCAAAATATTTTTGGTAGTACGTTATGCAGTTTACACAGGAATGTCACAAAAATGCAACAGTAACACACACACACACACAAAAACTGGATGGCGGTATTTTTATGTAGATATTTAGTCTTGTATTTTTCAAATAATGGAATTGGATAATTGTCCAATAAAATTTGTTCTTGAAATACTATATATTTAAATGTATAGAAGAGGTAAGTCAGTGTGTAAGGGATGAATTATTATGATTATTGGCATGTTTCTAACAAGGCAATTCATGCTGTCTCAGTAATAAAGTCAAGTGCAAACAGAGTAGGGGAGGTACAAGAACAACTCAAAAATCAACTTGTGAGCAGTCTCAAAATATCAAACAAATTACTTGAACATGTAAATAGATAGTAGTTTATAAATGGATTAACAAAGTTATGTAAATTAGAGAAACTGAAGGTTAGTCGGAGAAGTTAGATAAAGTGCGGTGAGATGATCTAAAATCATGGTTCATTAACAGGTTCTCCAAAGTGTGCCAGTCTATGCAGTATCTGACAGAAGAATTTTTGTGACAGAAAATCAGACTGACAAAACAGTCACTTTAATACCAGAATAAATATGCCACTGGTTTCTAAGCCAGAATGGAGCAAATATGTCATCTGCACATAACATTTGTAAAACATGGAGTGGGTACTCTAAAACTGTGAGAACATGTGACCTTTTTGAATCTGCAGTGCATGTGATTTTTTAGTGACAAGAAAAATGTAAACTTGTGACCTTTTTATACACAATATTTAAAAGTATATGAAACAGTAAGTTAAATTTCTAACTGCATTTTACTGAGGAATGTAATAATTTTACATAGTATGTAAAATGTGTAGCAGAAAAAATTTTCTAGTAGGATCTGTAACGATTATGACATTTGATTGCAAGATCAATAACTATTCCAAGGAGATAAAGCTAATAGTCATAAAAGAGCAAAGAAAAAAATATTATTTGCAAGATAATTGTTAAGATCCAGATACCATGGATCTTCATGTATAAACATGAGTTTTTGTTTATAGCTTCACAGGTTTATTGGTTAAGTACTAGGTTAGTTGCCATTGCTGACAATTTTAAATCTAGTTAGTTTCTCTTTTGGTGCCTAAATTAACCTATCCTGTTTCTTGTTAGATTGGCCTTGCACATCCTGTGTTCAATAATTATATTTTACCCTAGTGAGAAAAACTGACATCATGCCATACATAAATTTAGAGGACCCATGCAGAGGATAAATCATTTAGGCACTGTCCATTAGTAATACAGGGGCTAGTCCTGGGGTAAATTTTCTTTTACACATCCTTAGAACCAAACTGCACTGGAATATGGACAGAGATAAGCTTTGCTGTATGTGGATGTCGAGTCTGTTCCAAAGCAGTGATATCCTCTGCAAGATATCCCTGTCTCTCTAAACCTCTGCACTTGTCACTGCTTGGAAAACGTCTGAAAATTCAACCACTTAGGTAAGCAATTCTTGCAGTTCACAAATCACTGAGGAAAATATGTTCAAAAACTTATGTTCTGATTCACTGTACAGTTTCATATTTCTCTGTATACCAAACTGTTAATTTTATTGCTTAATTTACTATATCTCAAGTAAAGTATCTTTTTGTATTCACTTTTAAAAATCTTGTGGGTCACCATCTATTTACTTATATATTTATTTTGAGAAGAGTTTATCTGTTATTAAATGGTAACAAGCCTGTGATATACCAGTGTAATTGATTAAAACCACTATACTGCAGACTATTTTTTGTATTTATAATCATCTAGCCTATTAACTGCCCAATAACCCGAGGTGGTGGTGGCATTTTAGACCTTTGGGTGAAGACTGAAGGTTTGAGTGTTGGAGAATATTACAAAACTTTGCTGGAAATTAATGTCCGTGTGAGTGTGTGCCTGTGAGGTTATATTTGTGAACATAAGAGTTTATTAAAAGTGTAGTCAGTGTGGGCAAAAGAGCACTGGAAAGCAAGGAAACCAAAACATATTGGTGCACACCTCCCAAATGTTTAACACAAAAAATCTGGACAAATCCAATAATAATGGAGGCATAAAACCACAAAAATAAGGGTGAATTTTAAATGTTGCTCTTATAAATTTTCGCTAAAATAAAAATAATTGTGTTGCCATGTGTTTCCTAAAGAATATGAAGTCTGAAACTCAAATGCCTGTCATTGTTTAGTGTATTCAGTCCTCAATCATGTGCCACAAAAATCTAGAAAACCACAACTCAGAAGAGGAATAGACCCAGAATATGAGGCAGACATCTGGGCATTGTAAATGTCCAAGTAAAGTGAAGTCTTGCCACCATGGTAGAGGTAAAAGATCCAGTTGTTCAATAAAACATAATAAAATGATGCAGTTCGAAAACAATAATAAATATTGATAAAACAAACAGGAGAAGCCCTTTCAGCTATGTAATCCTTCTTCAGATCCTTCCAATTCCTGTAATCCAAGTATATTTAAACCAGTAAGCACCAATGAAAACAAAGCTATCTAGGTAATTTCTTGCCTTTCATTGCTGGTTTTAAAGGAAGCATAACATTATGTCCTGGTTCCTTATCAGGCTGTAAATTGGCTATCCAGTACATCTCTTAAGTATTCTGTGCTAGACGTTAAAACTTTCGAGCACCATGTGTTGTGGAAGAATTTATTTGGTATGGATATAAATGCATCTACTAATATCTTTAGGAAGCCGAGCACCTATATTCCTTAATCACAGCCAGCTGTAGATATGTTTATTAACGTGTGTGAGAAGGAAGTCTCGCAATTTAGGAACAAAACAAATAAAGCACATAAGAAGACTTTTTATAATTTAAATGAAGCTGAAAATAGGGCTTTGCAAGGACTAATAAAGAATGAAAAAAATAATTATAAGTCCTGCTGACAAAGGAGGCAGTATAATAACCATGGACACCTCGGACTATGCTCAGAAATGACAGATATCCTAAAAGATTTCTTTTTTCAGATGGTTATGCTGTGCAGAATGCATGAGCAGGAAGTTAGTATACGTACACTCTCTTTCAGTCTGTCTCCCTTTCACACACACACGTGCACACGCACACACACATACAAACACACACACATACACACACACACACGTGCACACACACACACACACACACACACACACACACACACACACACACACACACACACACACACACACACACACATGTGCTCCCTATCAATGCAGTTAACAACTTCAGTTTTACTCCCCCACTTACTAAATTCAGCTTTTTAAGTGCCACATAAAGAGAGAGAGAAGGAAAATCACAGATCCTTGCTTGTAATAGCTTACTGTGGTCACTTTTGTTATTATTTTATTTTCTATTTTAACAAAAGACCACTAAATGCAAACAAAACCACCTGACAGAATTGTGTTGCCATGAAGCCGCAGAACTGATACAGGGCTCTCTACAACAGGCAGCATTATGTACTTCTATAGATAATTACTTGTGTCTTTCTGAAGATTTCCTACACAGATGTCACAAAATTGCTGCATTATGCCAGATTTCTAATGTGAGAGGAATATAAGCTGGAAACATTGGGCTGTTTATATCAAGTACTAGTAAAAGTATATCATCAATGTATACTAAGCATATGTTCCCCATTTACTCTTTTTTCCATGGAGCGCCTTTTTGTCATTACTTGTTCCAACATGCTACTGACTAAATAAAAATAAATGAATAAAGGTTGTTGTTGCAGTGGTCTTGTGTGGTTAAGAGTGGAAGGAAGCAAAGCCGCTGAAGCATCACAATAACATATTCAAACTGAATTATTCACTATCTAACAGCATCAGACAAAAGGACACTGAACTACTGAACCACTGAACCTTCCCAAAATACACACACACTCATATAAATGTGTCCACACATGCATCCTTATGCGCTAATATATTTTCTCTACTATTTTAATGTGAATTGTTTATGAATGTGAATCATTTATGCCAGTTCAGGATGCTGCCCTTCTTGCATACATCTCACAGTAATATACCAAGCAGGAAATTAAGCCATATTCATGATTTACCTTATGCTTAGTACATGCATTACTTCTACATAAATGCTCATGTTATGCAAAAGTTGAGATATTGCTAAGTAATGACCCTGTATATAATTTTGAAAATATGTGGCAGAGTATTTGATCCCTAGGATTTTTGATGTAATATAGACATTGTATTTCTATACCGTAAATGGGGTTATGCATACAGAGAAAGGGTTTAGCTGTCTGCCAGACTTAAACTATGGGTGGTATTCGTACTGCCATGCTTCACATATGTGTAAGGGTGAAAGTGCCATTACTGAATGTGAATGTGCAAATAGCAGCATCACATCACTAAGTAAATATGTAAATTGCGAATGAGCAATGCTCTTTATGGAACTTGTCAGTCTTCCAAAGGAACTGAAAAAACTCCGGCTGTACTCAGTGGCATATCACTTACTCAGAGGTGATCTCTGCCTGACTTACAAAGCCATGTCCAACTCAGAATTGATGGACATGCTTCACCTAAAGGAATACAAGTCACTGCGAGCCACACACTCTAGTGAGCTAAACCTTGCCACAACAATAAATAGAACATGCTGGAGGGATAGATTCCTGTCACAGAGACTGCCCATGCTTTGGAACAAAATTCCTAACTACATTAGGCAGAGCCCCTCACTAACACTCTTCAAGAGAAGCTTTGACGAGTGGATGGGTAACAGAAAGTACACCCTGGGATCACTTCATTGGCTCTGCTTGACAGAGGCTCAGTTAATTAATCAATGTGGCGGCGAAAGCCGACACACTCTGGCTAGACTTATAAATGCCCTCGGGCAGATAGCCTAGTACCTACCTATGAACCTATGAACCTATGAACAGCCAGTAAAATTTGTCACATCTGAATCTGTGTAAACTGTTCTATGAACAATTGAAATATTTGCAAAACAGGCTCAATATTGTGCCCTTGAGATGTACTAGTCTGTCAAGAACTGTCCACGAGAGCTTGAGCCAATTAAGGTTCAGCCATGCAGGCTAGGAGCCTCTCAAAATGTTATAAGCTTTACTAAACATTGAAGGTACCCCTACATACATACCTGTTCTGGCTTTTATAAACTAGGAAATGGGGAAGGTAAGACAGTCAGAAAAAGGGGAGAGAACAGACCAGGAAAAAAACAAAAGGAATACATTAAGAGGATTGTGTTGGAGATGCAGGTAGAGGATGGTTATTTCTTTGAACCTTTTGGTGTGGTAGATCTCCTTTTTCTAAATATGTAAATAATATGCATTTTATATTATATATGTATATGTAAATGTGTATATATATATATATATGTATATATATATATATATATATATATATATATATATATATGTGTGTGTGTGTGTGTGTAGATATATATATATATATATATATATATATATATATATATATATATATATATATAAAATACACATGCACACACACACACACACACACACACACACACACACACACACACACACATATATATATATATATATATATGTGTGTGTGTGTGTGTGTATCTTTGTGTATGTGAATATACATGTCTAATCTATATCTATCTATATATAGAGAGACAGAGATAGGTAAGATATACATGCACATGCATACATATATATGGGGAAGGAAAAATGGCAGATTCTTTAGAAAAAAGGGTTAGGGAAGGGCACATTGACATTATTCTAGGGAAGCTATAGAGATATTGACATTAACATATAAGACTCGACAGACAGGGTCACTGTGTTGGATTGACATTTGGGAGTGGAAAAAGGCATCCAGAAGGTGGACAGACACAAATATAATGTTTCTATCATGAATCACAAATGGCCATAACTAGAATGCTGAGCTCAGCTAAACCCTTCAAGTTTAATTGCTGTCGCTCCTTTCATACTTCGCAGTATATTCATCTCACTGCACCATCTTTACTGACAGCAAAATTGCTAGCAAACAAGGTATTGCTGTGGGTACTGTTCTACAAAAATGATGCTATCAGCTCTCCAACTCTAAATGCAAAACACAACCCTACCTCTGAAAAAGACATACAACTGCTTCATGGAGTCCATGCTAAACTAATCATTACAGTAATCTACATTCCGAGAACAACTTCTCTTGACCAAATGGATTTTTCTTCATCTGATATTCTGCAAATATTAAACATCATAATCTAATGGTAATGGGCGATCTTAATCTTGATTGACTGGGCATGCTAGGATTGTACTTTACCAGCGTTGCTAGTTAATATAGCCTCACTCAGGTTATCACTGGTATCAGCTGGCCTGATATCTCTCTAACTCCAAGCCCAGTGTCTTAAATGTAATACTAACATACCAGATAAACTGATTGGTCTACAAGTTTTACCTGTCTTCCTCAGTGACCACTGTTCCATAGTCTCTTCATGATTCCTTAAAAATAAGAAAAGCAAAAAGCCGTTACCAAATAATATAAACCAGAGCAATTAGAGATAACACTAGCAGCAACCTAATATCTGAATTTGTTAGTATCAGTTGGTATCTTGTCTATTCCTATACAAATTTACCCCTGCTGTTCCGCAGCATGCAACACATTATACTCCATTCAAGACAGTCTCTTCCAAATGAAAAATATTTGAGTATGTAGTATACCTATCTCTTGTATTTCTGACGTATCCGGTAGCTTATTAAATTTGGAAACAAGTCCTGGTGTGAATGGAAGTGTGGCCCACAAATGCAGAGGAGCTCAACTTATTTATTAATCTCAGAAAGCAAACTGTGTTAGTTATAGATGCAGAAAAGTCCAAATGACCACAGTAAGTTATCCCAATAAGTTTTAGAATAATCTAAAAAAACACTCTTCCATCTCTGTTCTCACAGAAATTAAAGACCCAATCCCTCACATATTCAACTCTCTTCCACTACACAATTAACTACAGTACCCCCTCTTTTTATTTTAAGGTAATTACTAAGGCTGAAAAATAAAAAAATAAAAAAAGCAATTCTTGAGAAAGTTGATTGCTCCTGTCATCCATTCTTCCAAATTTCTTTGACCTTGGTAGTAAATTACTAAGCAAACCTCATGCCTTGATCTTCAACTTGCCCTCACTACTGGTATACTGCTCAGCATCTTTGAGCATGCTGTTGTTATTCCCTTACCAAAAACCTCCTCTTCTTCCACATGTAATGACTCTTACACTATTTCTAACCTCTGCCACCCTCACTAACATTCTTGAAAAAATCATCTTTAATCAAGTCTTTGTATGCATTACCAAATACAACATATTCATTCAGCAATAACACAGCTTTTGGCCCAAATACAACACTAGTATTGCCACCCTCTCTCTTACTAATCAGATCTATTCCCAATATAGAACAAAATAAAATATCAGGTACTATATTCTTTGTTATTAGCAAAGCCTTTGAAACTATTGTTCATCCTCTTCTACTTAAAGAACTGATTCAGACTAGATTTTCTAATTATGCCCTGCAATGATTTGCAAACATTCTCTCTCTCCAACTGCACCTTCAGTTTAACTGGACCAAACATCACCTGCATCTTGGTATTGCCTCATAAAGGTATTCCTCAAGGTTCAGTCATGGGACCACGTCTTTTGTGTCTTCTTTAATGACCTTCCCTGTGATGTCCCACAAACCAGCTGCAAGCTGTATGTTGATTATATTATTCTACTTAAAGGTAATACAGCTCTTTCTGGGCCACAAAATGAACTTCTTTTCAAGTTTGCAGCCATTGGAAACTATATCCATGTATACACACATCTAGTCAGTACTAAAAAAGCAAGCACCTTAAAGACTTTTGGAACATCCCAAAAGTTAAAGCCAGTTTGGAAACTCACCTTTACAAATCCAACGGTTTCCTGTTTATCCTTCATCATGGAAAAAAATGGCCTTAAGTCTATCTTTTAACAAGCACATTGAAACCCAAATTCACAAAGTTTTAGCTCAGTTAAGGTTATCATACAGAGCTTCTCATCATCTTACTACAGAGGCTCATTGAGTCATAGCCATCAATGTTCTTTTACCTAGACTTGAATGTGGTCTGCCTATCATTGACATGGGATTTTCTAAAAATAGCAGTCAGTGTCACAAAGCTGAACATAAAATTCTCTGTTTCATACCTCATTCCACTACAACTGGTTTTAACTGCCATGAACTAAGGAAAGGAAAATGTCTACTAGTGACTGACAGGGCCTCACTTGGTTTAATTACTCTCACCTATAAACTTGTTAATCAGGGATACTGTCCTACCCTACTCAAATTACAAATCAAAACTTCCAACTATTCCCTTCAGAATTCCAGTCCTCTCCTTCTTTCTAGGCCATTCTTTACCCTCTGAAAGGCACTAAAAAGGCAGAAGAGAAACTGGAAATACAATTCAAAAAGCCGGTAATAGCGTAAAATGATTTAATTTCCGCTTTCGTCACAACTTCATCAGAATACAAAACTCAATGATGCTGAAACAGTATAAATAACCAATTCAATTAAATATTCAATTAAACAAATATTAATCAATTAATTCAGACAGTTATACAAACAAACATTTGTTAAAAATCAAACTTTAAAAACTCATTCATAAAAATAAGCTCTTAAATCCATACCAAGATTTTTGTTAATAGTTAATTTACGATCTTTTAAGAAACATTTCAGATTAATGCTCTCATTTAATCCAGGGTAAGTATCGGATTTTAACCTAACCTGCCATAGGCATTCTCTCTGTTCCATATAATTCTTAAAATCTCCTGCCCTTCTATCTGATGTACACTTTTCTAAAACTGAGAATAAAAATTTGTTAAATCTAGTACATGTTATAGAATGCTTGTATAACGCATTATTGCTATCTTTAACTCTAATAGCATATAGGTGTTCTTTAATGCGGGTTGCTAGAGGCCTCGTGGTCATGCCCACATAGAATGCGGGGCATGAAGAACAGATGCTAACATAAACTACTCCGGTGGTATTACAATCTATGAAGTCAGAAACTTCAATGATCTTGTCAGAAGTAATAATATCTATATAAGGACCTTCTGATATGCATCTACAAATTTGACAATTCTGACAACGGAACATACCTTTTTTACTTATCAAGGAAATAGAGTCCTTCATGTGATGATGTTCTAAAATGTTCTTCAGTGTGTTCGTTTTACGAAACACAAAATGTGGATAATTCCCTAATATTTTAAAAATCTCTCTGTTACCTTGTAAAACTTTCCAATTGCTTTGGATAACTTTTTTTATCCTGTGACTGTCAACACTCATGTCAAAAGAACAAATAATGTCATTACTGTTATATAGTTTTTTAACATTGCTAAAAATAATTTGTTTATCATGTAAAATAGCAGGAAATTGATTTGATCGTTTGTTATATACTTCATAAGCAGTGTTAAATAAAAATCGCTCTTCATATCCTCGTTGAATGAACAAATTGATAATAAAATGAAACTCAGAAACTAATATTTCATCTTTGGTGGTCATGCGGCAGGCTCGGATGAATTGCCCTCTAGGAATATTTTTCTTGATGTGTGTAGGATGTCCGCTACTGTTGTGTAAGTATCCGTTAGTGAAAGTTTCCTTTCTATAAATTTTACTATGGAAAGTTTGTTCTACATTATCCCACCAGATGTGGGTGTCCAAAAAATTAACTGCTAGTCCGATGTCCCCTAATGTAAACTTAATGTAACTAGAAAGAGAATTAGCTATATTAATAAATGATTGGACAGTGTCTTTGTTTCCTTCGATGATGAAAAATAAATCATCTATAAATCTACAAAAGAAAAAAATGTTAACATTTTTCTGTAAAACTGGAATAGATACTGTTTCCCACCATGCCATTGCAAGATTTGCAAAGGCAGGTGCTGCAGATGACCCCATGGCTACACCGCATTTCTGTCTATAATATTGTCTACCAAACATAAAAAAATTATTCTCTAAAATAATATCCAAAAATCTACATAAAACAATAATAATGGAATTATTAAATAAATTTTGGTTAACTAAATAACTACGAACAGCGTCCACCCCTTCTTCATGGGGAATACAGGAATATAAAGAAACAACATCCATTGTAAACATAACATGTTTGGATACATCAAAAGTGTCTACAGAGGCTTTATTTGATAAAATTTTTATTTTTTCCAAAAAATGCCAGGAATCCTTGATATAAGATGTATTGTCACAAATTAGAGGTCCTAGTAGGGCGTCGACAGTGAGGGAAATACCCTCAATTACGGAATGTGGAGAAGAAACTATCAAACGTAACGGGGGATCAGAGACATTTTTGTGAGTTTTTGGAACTCCAAAAATGACACCAATTTTTGGTTTATCTATTAAGCAAAAATTGTATAGCTTTAAATTGTATAGCTTTAAATTGATCTCACTAGACATTAAGGCAACAATGGATGTTGTTTCTTTATATTCCTGTATTCCCCATGAAGAAGGGGTGGACGCTGAAGAACATTTTAGAACATCATCACATGAAGGACTCTATTTCCTTGATAAGTAAAAAAGGTATGTTCCGTTGTCAGAATTGTCAAATTTGTAGATACATATCAGAAGGTCCTTACATAGATATTATTACTTCTGACAAGATCATTGAAGTTTCTGACTTCATAGATTGTAACACCACCGGAGTAGTTTATGTTAGCATCTGTTCTTCATGCCCCGCATTCTATGTGGGCATGACTACGAGGCCTCTAGCAACCCGCATTAAAGAACACCTATATGCTATTAGAGTTAAAGATAGCAATAATGCGTTATACAAGCATTCTACAACATGTACTAGATTTAACAAATTTTTATTCTCAGTTTTAGAAAAGTGTACATCAGATAGAAGGGCAGGAGATTTTAAAAATTATATTGAACAGAGAGAATGCTTATGGCAGGTTAGGTTAAAATCCGATACTTACCCTGGATTAAATGAGAGCATTAATCTGAAATGTTTCTTAAAAGATCGCAAATTAACTATTAACAAAAATCTTGGTATGGATTTAAGAGCTTATTTTTATGAATGAGTTTTTAAAGTTTGATTTTTAACAAATGTTTGTTTGTATAACTGTCTGAATTAATTGATTAATATTTGTTTAATTGAATATTTAATTGAATTGGTTATTTATACTGTTTCAGCATCATTGAGTTTTGTATTCTGATGAAGTTGTGACGAAAGCGGAAATTAAATCATTTTACGCTATTACCGGCTTTTTGAATTGTATTTCCAGTTTCTCTTCTGCCTTTTTAGTGCCTTTCAGCAGTTGATTTTTGGGCATTCTTTACCCTCGCTGCTTAGGAAAGATCCTTCTCTGAACTTGCTCCAGCTTATTGGAACTCTCTACCTTAATCGAGCAAACATGCTCAAAATATTGCTTCTTTCAAGATGTATTTTCATTCTCACTTGTTGGAGGAAAACAAATGTGATTCAGAGATATGGGCTAAAGCACATTCTTGCCTCTCCATCCCTTATGCTAAACTCTTTCACCTGCACTTTATATCACAATGCATTGCTCATACACATTCTCATCATGTCTTTCAACAGTAGCAAATAGCACACAAAGCATACTCATTTCCCATAGTTAATTAAACTACTCAAACACACTAACTTTTTATTAACAGGTACTTCCTGTTACTATCTACTTAGTATTTGTCTCAAACTTTCTTCACACCCACTTATGGCTGCTTGTATAATTATATAAGGGTACATGTGAATATCCTGACAGGTGTGAATGTTGAGTGACATTAAGGCTAAATCCTCAACATAGATTTTAGAACTGTTGCTGTATAGAAGTAGACTGGGAAACCCACAGTGTGAGATTGTGACATGGCTGGGATAGGGGGATTGGCCTTTTCCTTGCTGCAGCATGGTCTGGAGTTAGAATGTACAATAAGGAAGGAGTATGGGGCTGCTGGAAGGCCTATCCCACTAAATAAAAAAATGTTTTTACTGTTTCTTTTTCTTTTTTGTTTCTTGTTTGCTTCTTTTTAATTTTTGACATTTGTTATTTTGGTGTTTTATCACTTGACATTCCAAATGTTTGATAAGAAGACATGAATCCATTGTTTAACTTAAATCTTATAATTAATGACTTTTGTATTTTAGTCTGATTACATCATACTGTATGTGCAACTATTTTAAGCATTTTATCTGCATGTTTTTTCTCTACTTTCATTCTTTACATTTTGTCATCATCTTAATGTAATCTTGCATTTAATTTACTTGGACTTTGTTACTGCCTGTCTGGCCAGGTTGTGGCTGAAAAGACTATTTGGATAAGATCATCTTAGCAAGTAAATACACTTCAGATAAATAGATAAAATAAAGAAATAAATAGACTCCGACCCTTGCATTCATTGGCACCTCAGGGCACTCGAGTATTACACCTGATGAAGTATACTTTGATATAACCCCACTGCTTCTTCATTGCCTCAGCACTGCAGCCTTCACCAGGTCCTGAAGTTCAGGATGGCAGCTTTCCATGTTGTTACAGTATGTGCTGCTAACAGAAGTGAAGCCACGTCTACCACCCTTTAAAGCTATCCTGGATGGCCGGGGGTGATGTTGATATACACTGCACTTGTGTCCATTATAGTCAAGGAAGCGTGGACTCTGCTGCATCTTCAGAAGAATATAAAAAAGAAGTAGACAGAGACCAAAAGGACCCATACATATTTTTTGCAAATGCGTTTATTTCACATTCACAAACAAGAACAGCAATATGTGTATTCAGTACTCTTAAAGTGGCAGTAGTTAAACATATGAAAATGATCACAACAATACTGATATGTACATGTTCAGTTATAGTATATGCCGTGGTGGTGCAGTGGTAGCATTGTTGCCTCACAGCAAGAAGTTCTCCCATTCGATTCTCGGCTGGAGTGCAGGGAGTTCCTTCTGTGTGGAGTCTGCATGTTCTCCCCGTGGTTGGGTGTCATTCGTGTAAATGGGTGTGCCTTTGTTGAAGGCTGGACGTCGAGCTGGCACCTCAGTGTTCGTGAAAATCTACTGCCAATCATTAGCAGATCGGAGTTCCAGCTGTGGCGACCCCTAACCGGGAAAAGCCGAAAGACAAACAACAACATGTTCAGTTATAGGCTTGTAGCACTGCAGTTTTTTTTCTCAAACACTTTTATTGAATTATCACTTGTGACATAGGCAAATTTGCATTCATGTAAAAGTAATCAAACCATATTAACATAAACATTATACTTCACATATATTGGTGTACATCATATAACCTAAGTAATATTACATAAATTATTCAATTCCTGTATTTTTTTAAACATAAGGCATCTTTATTAAACCATCACTTACTGCATAGGCAATCATACATTTATATAAATGAAAATAAACCACACCAACACAATCCTATTTGCAAGCATTTTACATCACAAACACACGCTCCCAGTTGCAAGCCTTATACATCACTCATAACCTACCCAATCTTTCTCAAACATTACATACCTCATTTAAGTCCTGCTGCCTTTTAGGCCTCATACCTCCCTTGTATGTATTGTTCCCAGAATTCCCATTTTTTCCTATGTAGTTTGCTCCAACCTTTTTCTATAGATCTCAGTTCCGGTTGTTTTATCTCTGTTACTATGTTCACTACTTCCAGTATAGTTGGTTTAGATTTTGATTTCCATTTTCTAGTAATTGCTTTTGTGGCAGCCACCAATATCAGAAACAGTAAAACCTTACCATGTCTAGGTAATTCTGATTCTGTATCTTAGCTCAGAAAAATCATTTCCTTCTTCAGACCAATCTGCCCCCCCAGCATCTCCAACAAAGCATCCTGCAGGAAATCCTTAAAGTCTGCCAACTCACCACACTTCCAGGAAATATGTTCCCAATTACCTCTTTCTTCCCCTTCATACCTCCAACATTTGCTCTCTGTCTGAGGAAAAATTCTCTAGAGTCTACTTGAGGTATAAAAATATCTATGTAAACATTTCCAGGCAAAAATCCTAAATCTTCTAGATTTTGTTGCATATTTGGGAGACATACATATATCCCATTGTTTCGTTCTGAATTGCTTATCCAAGCTTTCTTCCCAATCCTTGCCAACCTTCTCTGATTGATTTTTATAGTTATCGTGTAATATTTTATATGGTCTACTAATTATTCCCTTTTTAACTCATTGCATCCAAGTGACACCTCCAGATATATCTGCAGTTAACTCCTACTGATGTTTCTAGGTGTCAGATTTTGCGTGTTCATATTTGCATCAATAATTCCAAACCATGCTATATACAAGTTTTAAAAGATTTCATTCTTACAGCTCACACAATGGCAAACTCAACTGCATTAATATTTGATATACGTCTAGTGCAGGTAAATAGATATTGACTGTTGTTTTTATGATATTAATTTGCATAGATATAATTTTCATATTTTTCTAAATATCTCAACAACCAAGTAACACAGACATAACTCTTTAGCATTATATGAAATCTCTCAGTTAGTCAAATAAAATGCTGCTAACAGTATGTTTGTAACTTGAGTGGTTGCTGAGATATTGTAAGTTGTGTACACTGTATTACAAATGTAATAGTTACTGAGTTTACTGTGACTTAATTAAATTTGGTCCTAGATCTTAAAGAATACTACCACAATAACAATAGTTTGTGCTAAAGAGTTTGCCATTTATACTTTTTTCATAACCCTATGGTTCCAAAAATATAAACATTTGGAATGTGAGGATACAATCTGATTCTGTCAAAAAGCTTAGGCTCCACTCATTGGAAGTTACAGTACATAGTTTCTCAGCTCCATTGGAATGAATGAGTTAATGGCAGCTTCTGTTCTAGATTCTATTAAAAATTCTACTAGTGCTAGTCTTTCATTTAGGACACCCCTATTTCTTTCTCTTTGCCTATACTCCAATATCAATCTCTGATAGGTAGGGCAATCTCTAACCTGCAGTCCAAATACATTCTTGGTGTCTTCCCATTCTGTTATCTTTCTCTCTCTAGTTATTTGCTCCCAATGCCTCGGTTCCTTTCCAGTTTTTTCCAATAAATTCCATCCTCCTCTTGCCTGTTGTCTCTATCCATAATTGTAGTCATCGTCTTTGAGAATCTCCTTTCTGCAATTCCCGTGTTGGTTTAGTTCGTAGAATAATTTCTGCTACATTATGGATATAGTATTCTGCATGATTACTGTTATTCTCTTTCAAGGGCTGAATCCAAAATCCCAGTGTCTCCTTGTTTCTTGAGCTTCCCCCCTGTTTCATCATCATCATTCCCTTTCACTTTGAATTTTGAATTATAGTTTTCTGCTTGTGCTATGTATAGGAGTCTTAACTGTTTAGCTCTGAAATACCCCTTCAAATCATGTAATCCTAATCCTCCCTGTTCTACTGGAAGAATCAGCTTATCCCACTAGACTCTTGCCATCTTCCCCTCCCAATTTTTTCTATATCTATAATACTGCATTTCCTTGATTATGACTAAACAGCTGTATGCATTTCTGGAATATGGCTGTGATATCATTGCATATCTTTGCTATTCTAAATTACAACTTGACAGTGCTGTATTTCATACATTCGTAATGTCACTGACATACCTTTCGTTTTACAAGTAATCTCTATTTTTTGACTACTTTTTCTTGTTCTAATTATAACAACATATATAGTTTCCTTTTTTATGAAGATACATTTTGATATTTTTGTTGATACTAAACCATAGTTATGAAGGTCGAGTGACCAGCTGTACCATTCTGTTTGGATGCAACTTGAGGTTTGAAGAGAAATTATCAGGAGTTGTAAAAATAAGAGAAAAAATGAAGGGATTTATTTGCAGTATATTAATTATTAAATGCAGCTGCTATCTATAACTTGTATAATCTTTTCTACAGTTTTGCCTCCATGATTCTTATGTTAGTGTGTCAGTCCTATACCCCTGTGATTTTAGGCAGGCAGCTAAAGCACAGGAAGTAAGAGAAGTGAAATGACTAATGTAAGTTACCATCCATCTAAGTAACTGATAGATACATACTACAACACAAAGTGGTATGTCTGGCTTTAGAAAAAGCAAGGAATGGAATGCAAATTACATTTAATTGTTACATGCATTTTTCAACTTTTGCAGTGGATGCAATCAGATGCACCAAATACCACTGGCGGGGATGTCTGACTGAGGTAATAATTTTGTTATTGTTGAAAGACTTTTCTGCTATGAAACATTTGAAGGTAATCAGATTCAGGAAGGCCAGAGTCTTGCAGGATGTTCTGCTGTTGAAATCAAGTTTCTCAAGATATCAGTAATTTGTATAAAATGTTTTCCATTAGCTGTACCTTCTGTTTGTAATATGTTCATTTTCCATTGTTAATGGATGCATTTTATTTCATTGATATTTTCATCAGTAGGCATGTCTGCAAAAGTATGGCATTGATCAAAGGCAAAAACAGTACAATTAGCATCCAAGCAAAACGTATGACCAATGTGTAGTTCATTGTGTCCTTCATACCTTGCATAAGTTGAAAAAGTTTGGGAAACAACGTTATTAATACCATTCTAACTGTCTTATAAGAATGTGCTATAATGACCCTTCTTAGCTATACAAAATTTATAAATGAAGTAAATACATTTCTGACTGAAAATTACATCCAATGAAATCACTTATTAAGATGTTAATATAGCAGCAGGCAGAAGCAGCAGACAACAGCAAAAGCAATGCCTCACATTGAAGTGCGACTATCACCCTAGTGCATTACTTGTGTGTACATTTACATTAAGAATGCAACAGTAAGCAATGAGATCCAGACATATGGGCTGTACAAAACAACTGCAAACTTTACAGTAGCCATACTCATGACATGGCAACAATGACATACTTAAACTCATTAGCTGTTTCTTAGTAAGCTCCAGAGAAGCTCCATAGACTTTTCTAATAAACCCAGATAAAATAACACATATTTAGTGCTGCAACAGGAATAGAGGTGTAATACTATAGAACTTCAGATGGCTGCTGAACCTCTGCAACCACTTAGTAAGCTGGTCAAGCCAGTATTGAGGCAAGTAATCAATCCTCTTATTACTGGTACAGGAGATGCCAAAAGAGAGATGACAATTTATTCCACAGCTGGATTCAAATATCATTTTGTAGTAAAGGGGCCTGTGATGACCATCTGAAATCTCTCCATATAAGAAACCTGGAGAAGGGAAAGGAAGACCTATGTCTGCTTCTGACCTCAGCTTGGGGCTCTACTGTGAGCATTTACACAAGACTTTCTATGCCAGGTTCAATCCATAATGAAGAGCTAGGTATAAAACTCAAGACTACTAAGGTGTCAAACACACAAATGTAAAATCATCCTGCCTGGCAACTTACACTGTGTGCATCCACTTGGCACCAAGAAGGAGAACTAGGAAGAGTTTGCATTCTCATATATGAGCATTTTCTGGACTGATAAGCAACAGTATAAACTCAGCTACACTGATGAATGCAGTTACATGTAGGAATAATAATAATATGTGATCTCATATATGAGCGTTTCCTGGACTGATAAGCAACAGTATAAACTCAGCTACACTGATGAATGCAGTTACATGTAGGAATAATAATATGTGATTCAAAGAGTTGAGCACTGAAATTCCCAGTTTGCATAAGAACATTGTAACGTATGAAATTTCTTGAACTTTTCACAGTGTCACCATTTTGAAAACTGTGGATCATCACTATTCCACCAAGCTTGATGGAAATTCTGGATTAAAGAAAATGTTTTAAACTAGTTTCAGTGAGGATCAGAACAGAAGAAAGAGACTGTTAGCAACCATCCATTGTAACATACACATTCTTAAATATGACACTTGTCATAGCCCATTGCAATGTAAATATTCTTAAATATGACACTTGTCATAGCAATCCATTGCAATGTGCACATTCTTAAATATGACACTCATCTTAGCCATCCATTGCAATGTGCACATTCTTAAATATGACACTCATCATAGCCACCCATTTCAATGTACACATTCTTAAATATGACACTCGTCATAACCATCCATTGTAACGTACACATTCTTAAATGTGACACTTGTCATAGCCCATTGCAATGTACATATTCTTAAATATGACACTCGTCATAGCAATCCATTGCAATGTGCACATTTTTAAATATGACACTCATCTTAACCATCCATTGCAATGTGCACATTGTTAAATATGTCACTCATCATAGCCACCCATTGTAACATGCACATTCTTAAATATGACACTTATCATAGCCATCCATTGCTATGTACACATTCTTAAATATGACACTCTTCATAACCATCCATTGCAACATCACACTCATTATAGCCATTCATTGCAATGTACACATTCCTAAATATGACACTCATCATAGCCGTTCATTCCAATGTACACATTCTTAAATATGACACTCATCATAGCCATCCATTGCAACGTACGCATTCTTAAATATGACACTCATCATACCCATGCATTGCAATGTGCACATTCTTAAATATGATACTCATTATAACCATCCATTTTAATGTACACATTCTTAAATATGGCACTATTCTTAGCCATCCATTACAACATACACAATTTTAAATGTGACACTTGTCATAGCCATCCATTGCAGCATACGCATTCTTAAATATGACTCAAGTAATAAACTTATTCTCTGATCTAAAAATGGAAAACAATTAGCTAAAGTATAATCTAGATAAGTCATTTTTGTTTGAAATATCATAAAGCCAAGCCCCAAGGATGCCACAAACACAAACTCATTCCCAAAAAACACTATTTATTTAGCACTTTTTTCAGATTATTTCCAATGACTTCTTCAGAATGAATAAAAAACAGCACTGAGACATATTTAAAATCACAGTTACAATCACATGATCTGAAAAGACCCAGTAACTGAAAACTATTAATTAAAACATTCAATTACCTAATTAATCCTCCACAAAACCAAGGCAGTTTTTAAACACAATCTGAACGCAGCTTTAAATAACTAAGTGCTGAAGGTGGTATTGAACCCTGGTGGAGAATAGGCAATAAGCTTTATTTGCCATAATAATTCTTTAAATTCTACCATATCAGCCCATGGTCCACCACTCTGGTCCTTTGTAACTCCCTCTAAAACAAAAAACTTAAAATTGTGCCCTGGAAAAACTTCTAAATGCTTATAAAGAGTATTTCTACTGTTTTTGTTAGTCATATCTCTTACATGCTAATATATTCGTTCTTTGAATTTTCTTATAGTCTTCCCTATACAATACCCTTCACACTGGGAACAAACTGCCGCATAAATCACTCCAATAGAGTTACAATTAAATAACCCATTTGGCACAATATTATAATGATTAATCTTGATTTTCTTGACTACCAATACATAATTACATTGTGTGCAGAAAACACATTTCTTAGTTCCCACACCCCTTGATGTAGATGCTCCTTGTTCACACCATTCTAACATATTCTTAATAGTGGAGCCCCTCTTATATACAGTATATTGTTTAGAGCCAAATTTGTCTAGTAGTCCATCTTGTGAAAAAAAATACCTGCTAGTTCTTCTTTAAAATATCATGTATAAAGAAATGGTCCACTGAGAACCTAGTAATAAAGGGACAGTGGTAGTCTCTTTTCTTATTTAGAATACCAACGTATGTGTTCATGAAATCCACCCTGTTGTTTGCACTGAGCAATGGTACAAGTACCCCATTCTTTCTTTTGCTAATAATCTCTTTAACTTTTTCTACTAGATTATTGGGATAGTCTCTTGAAAAAAAAAACATTTTACTCAATAAGTAACATTGAGTTAAAAAATCAATTTCCCTAGTGACCATACAAGCAGTTCTAACAAACTGGCCTTTCCCTATCCCTGTTTTACCATGATCAGGTTGGCAACTACGAAAATGCAAAAGGCTGTTACTGTAGGTAGACTTCTTAAAATAGAACTAATATACTGCTTATTCCCCAAGTCCTTTACAATCTCAACACCCAAGTAATTTATGTTGAAAAAACTGTAAGAGTAGGTAAATTTAAGAAATGTGGTAGTTTCATTCATGTAAGCCAGAAAATCAAGCATACTCTGTTCGTCCCCTAACCACACAAAAACACAGGTTGTCCAAATAGTGCAAATATAAATCATTTTGTTTGATTCACTAATATTGCATTATTCATGTAGATACATGAAATATAACTGGTTCAAATCAAAAAACGGATGGTTGTAGCAATTACTACAAAACTTTCTGTTTCTGGGGAAAACAAGTTACAACATTAAGGAAAAATGCACAGGACAGGCAGTTTTATCGCAATGAAAGTCCACATCTTCATGGACAAATTTAAATCCACTGGAAAATGTATTTTAGGGAAAAGGGTGGGCCAAAGCAGGCAAAGCAAGCTGAAGTCCTGATGGCTGACATATATGCTATTAGGACAAGGAAACACAGCATAGCACAGTGCAGGAAAAGAGCTAATGATATGGTAGGCTGTGCTTGGACTAAAGGTAATCAGAGTGCAACTGCTCATAGTAATGCCGACGGTGGGCCTTACACACTCCAACACTTAACACCTGATGAGGAGCACCTCCTCTCTCTATGATTCAATAATTATGATTCAAAAGTGGACAATGCTGGATCATTAAAGGTGAATGGACATAATAATGATAAAAATAAAATCAATAACAATTTGTTAACTAGGAAGACCCCCTGAGCATACAGTCCCCTTACAGGGGTGACCAGGGAACAGTTTTGGGTCAAATGACATGCTCAACGTCACACAGTAAGCAAATGAGAGCTGAGAGAATTGAACCCTGGAAAACAGGAACTATAGCTCACAGCCTTAACCCTTTACACAAATTGCCAGACTGACATTAATAATATCAGGGACCTGTAAGACCCAAATACAAGTGAAGCAGAAGGTCATTCGTTTGTTGTAAATGGCAGTTTAAGGGGATGTGTACTTGGTATGTTAACAATGTTTATAACTATGAAATGCGTCCTCATTAGGCAGTGCGTCAACATCAGCTGTAGCCACATGGCACACATCACATCAGAATGCAAGTGCTCATAGTTGTACCAGTGATGGGCCTTAGAGTCAGCAATATTTAACATCTGATAAGAAGTACCTCCTTTATTTTGATTTTTCCAAGTCCCTGGGTTTCTAGTACCCTGACTGGAATGGACCCCATTCCTAAGTCAAAGTATGATTAAAGTTCATGAAATTTGTATTGTTTCAATCGTTGATGTTAGCCAGAAGAACTCTTTGCAGCACCCACAATGTGCACAGTAATAACTGCTTCTGCAATTCATATGGAGTACATGTATTGGAAAAATATCGAGGTACGACTGTAAAACCTTTTTGTAAGACTCATTGCTCCTACTACTGGAACTGCCTGGATATCCTTCTTCCAAATTGCCCTTGTTTCTGCCTCCAAATCCTACTATTGTGTGACTTTGTACCTCTCTGTACATAAAACACTGTAGTCACTAGGTGTAATGATTTCAATTTATTTATTTATTTTATTTTTATTTTACATTTATTGACAGAGCTAGTCTAACTGGATATATGTCCATTTTCAGTAGAGGCCCGGGGAGAAAACCTCCAAAACAGTATTAATTTAATTGAATAAAGATACAAAGGATCTACTAAAGGAAAATATTATAACACTAAATTAATGTAAAAAAAAAAAACACGTTACCATAGATTTAATTTAAGCTAGTAGGTAAGAGAGGAAAAAAGGGAAAAGAGAAAAAGAAATAACAATATAAGAAAAAGAGTGAGAAAAAAATAAAAATAATTATATTAGAGTTGGTGTAAAGAGATTTAGAGTAGTTGATATAACTATAGAAGAATAGGTATAGCAGATTTAGAGCAGTGGGTTAGACATGGAAAGCAAAAATAAATGAATAGCTGGTATCTATCAAACATCTTATATACATAGATGTACACAGGCCATGGCATGTAACAAACATCTTATATACATAGATGTAAACAGGGCATGGCATGTAACAAACATCTTATATACATAGATGTACACAAGGCATGGCGTGTAACACACATCTTATATACATAGATGTACACAGGGCATGGCATGTAACACACATCTTATATACATAGATGTACACAGGGCATGGCGAGTAACAAAAATCTTATATACATAGATGTACACAGTGCATGGCATGTAACAAACATCTTATATACATAGATGTACACAGGTCATGGCGTGTAACAAATATCTTATGTACATAGATGTACACAGGGCATGGTGTGTAACAAACATCTTATATACATAGATGTACACAGGGCATGGCATGTAACAAACATCTTATGTACATAGATGTACACAGTGCATGGCATGTAACAAACATCTTATATACATAGATGCACACAGGGCATGGCGTGTAACAAACATCTTATATACATAGATGTACACAGGGCATGGCATGTAACAAACATCTTATATACATAGATGTACACAGGGCATGGCATGCAACAAACCTCTTATATACATAGATGTACACAGGGCATGGCATGTAACAAACATCTTATATACATAGATGTACACAGGGCATGGCATATAACAGACATCTTATATACATGTACACAGGCCATGGCGTGTAACAAACATATACATAGATGTACACAGGGCATGGTGTGTAACAATCATCTTATATACATAGATGTACACAGGGCATGGCATGTAACAAATGTGTTATATACATAGATGCACACAGGGCATGGCATGTAACAAACATCTTAAATACATAGATGCACACAGGGCATGGCATGTAACAAACATCACATCTTGTATACATAGATGCACACAGGGCATGGCATGTATCAAACATCTTGTATACGTAGATGCACACAGGGCATGGCTTGTAACAAACATCTTGTATAAATAGATGCACACAGGGCATGGCATGTAACAAACATCTTGTATACATAGATGTACACAGGGCATGGCATGTAACAAACATCTTGTATACATAGATGTACACAGGGCATGGCATGTAACAAACATCTTATATACATAGATGTACACAGGGCATGGCATGTAACAGACATCTTATGTGCATAGATGTACACAGTGCATGGCATGTAACAAACATCTTATATACATAGATTCACACAGGGCATGGCGTGTAACAAACATCTTATATACATAGATGTACACAGGGCATGGCATGTAACAAACATCTTATATACATAGATGTACACAGGGCATGGCATGTAACAAACATCTTATATACATAGATGTATACAGGGCATGGCATGTAACAAACATGTTATATACATAGATGCACACAGGGCATGACATGTATCAAACATCTTGTATACTTAGATGCACACAGGGCATGGCATGTAACAAACATCTTGTATACGTAGATGCACACAGGGCATGGCATGTAACAAACATCTTGTATAAATAGATGCACACAGGGCATGGCATGTAACAAACATCTTATATACATAGATGTACACACGGCATGGCATGTAACAAACATATTGTATACATAGATGCACACAGGGCATGGCATGTAAAAAATCGATGAAAGGGCTAGTTTTTATTAAGTAGTAGTTTGACAGGGTACAGAAAATACTGAATTAAAACTAGAAAAAAAATTGTAGACCATCCTAAACAAATAGTGAAGGAAATAAGAAATGGATATAAGTGTTGAGGTAGTTTTAGAGGCATTTTAGCAAGGGGAGAGGGTGTCAGTCTGGTTTAGAACATGTACATAACCATTGGGTTTAGCTGGTTCTTAAACAGTGAAGTAGATATAAGGGAAGTTAGCTCATTTGGAAGTCTGTTCCAAGTGTTTCTAACAAAGTTAGTAAACAGGTAGTCACCAGATTTGTTATTGGATTTAAGGGTGGCTACTAGTAACTTATTTGCTGAGCGTAGAGTTTTGAGATTTATATAAGGACTAATAAAATTATAGAGTACAGGAGTATTAGTTGGATGGTACAGGACCTTGTGAGTGATAGTAAGTTGCTGATGAAGAACCTGGTTTTGAAATTCCAGCAGTGGTGGGTTCTAAAAGGGGAGCCAGTGGCAAATCTGGCGATGTTGTTATAGGAGGTTGCAAGTTTGTTTAGATTAGTTTTAGATAGGTTGGTATAAATGGGGGAGGCATTGAGTAGGGTGGAGATTAGATGGGATGGAGCAGTAGTAGTCCTGGCAGAGGGTGTAAGACAGGCTTTAAGCCTGTAGAGGAAACCAAGTTTTCTATTAATTGCTATGATAGTTAAGTTTATGTGATTGTCATAGTTAAGATTATGATCAATTGTTACACCTAAGAGTTTGGTGGTTGTGTCGGGTGCTATGACAGTGCTATTATTTGATGTAATTGTGAAATTAATATGGGTAGACTTCTATATGGGAGTGAACAGTAATAGTTTAATTTTTTTTGGGTTAAGGAGGAGACAACATTGATGGAACCAGTTTTCAACTAAGGTAGGTACTCTCTGAGTACTGGACTGGAGTTCAGCTGAAGAGGCTGCAGCACAGATTAATGTTGAGTCGTCAGCATATTGTATACAGGTGGTTTGGGGGAGGGTAGTTTTCAGATCATTAATGAAAATAGAAAAGAGGAGAGGTCCCAGAATGGAGCCTTGTGGGACACCCAGAGTGACTGGGAGCTGAGTAGTTTATTGGCCCAGAGGACTGCCTGTTGTCTTTTACCTAGATAAGACTTAAACCATTTGACTGCCTGAGTATCTAAGGAAAGTGATTGTAGTGTATCTAACATTGATTGATGATTAACCATTTCAAAGGCTTTAGAGAGGTCTATAAAGAGAGCAGAGGAAAGCAGGTTGTTATTACGATTTCTATTAATACAGTCAGAGAAGGGTAAAAGAGCAGTTGTAGTGCTGTGGAATGGTCTAAAGCCATGGTGGCAGTCAGCCAGTAGCTTGTTTCATAGGAGATGCTCGAGTAGCTGCTGGTGGATACATTTCTCCATGATTTTTGCTAAAGGAGAGAGTATGGCAATGGGTCAAAACTTAGTGAGTTCAGTTGAATTACCACCCTTATGCAATGGAATTATATGTGAAACTTTCCAAAGAGAAGGGATAGCACATTCTATAATAGTTCTGTTTATTAATATGGAAATAGGGTAGGCTAGTACACCAGCTGCCATTTGCAGATATTTGGCTGGGAGGAGGTCAGCTGATGGAGTACAAGGTTTAAGTTTTTGGAGAAGCGTATGGACGAGTGATGTTGGCACTGGTTATAGAGTAAATGCAGGAGGATTATTAGCTATTGAGGGTGGTGTAGTGGTGGTAGCTGGGGATAAGGTATTTGCTAGTGATTTGACTGATTCTGAGAAAAAAATTGTTAAATGTATCTGCAATTTGGATGGGAGTGTTCTGAGTCAAGTTAGATGGGGTAGGAGTTTTGGAGTGACCTGGATGAAGTAGCCTGTTAATGCCTGACCAGAATTTTGTGGATTATTTGGTTGAGTTTGTTGGAGTTTATGGTAATAGTTTTTTTTTTGTCAAGAATAGTTTTTTAGTAGTGTTTCTAAGCTGTCTAAAGTTTTGATGGTATGTAGGGTCTTTTGTATATCTTCATTTGGACCACATCTTATTTCTTTGTAGCATTTTGTGCCAGGTCTCTTTGGAGAGCCAAGGAGCAGGTTTGTTCCTAGTTCTCACTGTACGAGAAGGGGCATGGCGGTCAATAATTAGCAGGAATTTGGAATTAAAGTATGACACCGCTTCATCAAGAGGTAGGTAGGTATTTTAGGGGTGACCAGTTGCAAGCTTTGAGCTCAGCTAGGTAGCTGTCTGGGTTTAGATTTTTCTTGTTCCGGTTAGTCCTAAAGGTAGTTTGGTTAGGAATAGTGGTCTTTTGTCTAGTTATAAAGGTAAGAGAGTGGTCACTAATATCATCAGGCAATGTACCTGTTTAATATATAGGAGAGGATTACTATTAACTAATATCCAGTCTAAGGTACTTTTTTTATTGCTAGGTTTGTGGATTCTGGTAGTAGAGCTGATGGTTTGATAGAAGCCATAAAGGTTTATGTGAGTAGTAGGTTTGACTGAAGTACAGCAATACCAATCAATATTAAAATCTCCAAGGAGTATGGTTTCTTGTGGGAAGGATATGGACAACCAGCTAAGTAAATATCCAAGAGTATTGATGTTATTACCTGGAGGGATATAGGCACAGATAATGTATAAGGATTTATTTGTATTAATGTGGAGCTTAGTGATAAAGATTTCAGCATTGCTAGGAGTGGGAGGTTGAGTATCCAATATTGTAATTTGGAATTCAGATTTATACAATATTGCTACCCCACCACCTTTTTTGTTTAGACGATCTCGCCTCAGGATAATATATCCAGGTGGTATTATATCATCTTCACTAGTTACTGGCTTGAGCCAGGTTTCTGTTAGACATAGGATGTCAAAAGAATATAAACCTAATAGTGCATGTAGCTGTGTAATTTTATTGTTTAAGCTGTTATGTTAAGGTGAGCTATGAGAAAAGAGTTGGGGCCTCAAATTGGGGTTTCAGAGGTGGTGTGGAATGGTTAGGAATCAGGGATGGTGTTTTCTGGGCCTGGATTAGGATGAATGTCACCATGTAGAAGTAGGTGTTGCTGTGGTGTATATGTGAGTGTTTTAAGAGTTTGGAAAAAATACAGTATGGTTTTCTCAGTTGGAGGTACCTAATGTGGGTTAATCTATGAAAGTAAGGTGGAAGGTAAGATGATGAAAATGTTGTGTTACAATGAATTGGTGGAGATGAAAGGAAGAGAGGAGTTATTTGTTTTAAGGGATGTTGAAAACTAGTATGATGTAGGTATTCATAACTGGTGAGGATATGTGATATAAGTAGAGAGGGAAGAATTATAAAAAGAGGAACAAGTAAAAGAGTCTATGTATGGCAGTGATAAGCATGTTAAGGTGAAAGGAAAGCTAAGGCAGTGGGATGAAAAATTGAGTAGCAAGGAAATGTAATTGGTGAGGTTGTATAGAGAGGGTTAGATAGATAAAGGGAGGTATTAAGTAATTAGGAGTTAATTGTTAAGTATGTAACAAGACAGGGTAGTCTATAGGTTGACACAGAGTGGGGGTGTGGCCAAGGAGGTATACGTTCAGATGTAGTGTGGGTGGGTGGGATTTGGGATGAGGGTAGGGGAGCGAAGTGAGCCCACAGGGTGAATGGAGAAGGTTAGAGCAAGTGAAGGAAGAGATCCCAGTGTCAATCTGTAACCAGCAGATTATAGTGGAGCCATTAGAAGTTCCCGGTAAGAGGTAACACAAGTTTAAGACAAACAGTGGCAAGGTATATAGGGCTGGGCTAAAGACTACCGAAGGAAGGAGAGGGACAAGATGGAGTAGAGTCAGATACACTGAAGAAGGTGCAGGGTGGACTGTAAGAAATAAAAGTGAGGTGGGAGTAAGGAGAAATTACAGAGCCTAGTGTAGATGAGCCACCTAGTGGTCAAAGGTTAAAACTACAGGCAGCACTAAAATGGAGGAAAAGAAGAAGTAGGACCCAGCTGGAGTAAACAATGTTAAAGCAGAGAAGCTTATTATGGGGTAGGAGGGGGTATGGCTGCTGGGTAGCTGGCTCAGGAGGGAGGTTTCACACAGCAAACTGGACTACAGATACTTCTTTGTATTCAATTCAGCTTCAGAGCCTGTATGAGAGGAGACACATATTTTCACTGTTTCTATAGATAGGTGTTTCTACAACTTCCTTGCAAATGAGACAGCTTTCTTTTGTTTTGAGAGGGGTCCTTATAGGGCAGGCAGGTAGATTCACCAGTCAACAGCAGGTTTAGAGGTTGAAAGCTGGGTAGGTTTAGAGAGGAGAAAAGAGCAAATTAAGTAAACAAGACAGCTATGCATGCAGCAATTAGACAAAGCTAGTTTAGGAAGCTAGACAAATATATTAATAAAAATCATTTTACACATTAAATCTTACTAAGAAAAGCAACACAGAGCTTAGGAATACTACTCTGAGTCTAGATGCCAACAGGCTCATAATAATATCTAGTCATATCTAACCACATGTAGGTGATATACAAGATCCAGTATTAAACACTTATTATTGTTGTAATAGCTAAAAACAGTGATTAACAAGACCCAGTATTAATCACTTATTAACATTGTAATAGTACTTCCGCGGTGGTGCAGCACTAGCATTGTTGCTTCACAGCAAGAGGTTCTCCTGTTCGATTCTCAGCTGGAGTGTGGGGGGTGCCTTCTGTGTGCAGTCTGCATGTCCTCCCCATGGTTGGGTGGGCATTTGAAAGACATGCGTAAATGGGCCTGCCTTCATTGAAGGTTGAACATCGAGCTGGCACCTCGGCATTCGTGAAAATCTACTGCCAATCATTAGTGGACTGGAGTTCCACTGTGGCGACCCCTAACTGGGAAAAAGCCAAAAGACAACAACAACAACTAACAATGTAATAGTAAAAAGCAGTGAAAACATCATAAAGCAGCACTATTTCACTAGGTCATCTCAGAACAGAAATAAATAGACTCAGGGACTTAGTAGTGAAAAAGCAGGTACACAAAATTCGATATCCAGAAAGCCAATCAGATAAATACAGTTTCTAAAGAATAGAGTAGCACAGCAAATCAAAATTACAATTATTTCCGCTAAGGAAATTAGGCTGATTAAATATTAAGCAATAAACAGGCAGTACACGCAATCCAAGATTAAATATTGTAGACAACATAATATGGTATATCAGGTAATGTTAGGTAGCAAAATTCATCACGTTGATATATGTAATGAACAAAAAGTAAAGAGGGTGTTTGTCCAAAATAGAGGGGAAATCTGGAGAGAGGCTAGCGCTACATATGCTACAATGGTCTCAGTGAGAGAGACTGCAGCCAGTTAAAAAACACACCCATAGTTAGCCAGTGTTAAGCAACAATTGTAGCCTCTGCTACGAGTGGATAGGACTACAGGAGGTATAAACAGTTAAGAATGCAAGCAGTATGCCAGCGTTATACAGCTACAATTGTCATAGCCACAAGTGGAGATGTACAGATAGAGCAAGGTTCAAGTAGAGGGGCACAGCAAGTTAGCAACACCACAATCTTAGTAAAAGGTGGCAATGAATCATGAAAAGGAACACAAAATGGCATATGGCGAGGTATATCCATGCACCGCAGCAAGTTCGGAGTTTAGAATCAGCTGGATATCGCTCCTGGCAACTCTACGTTGTTGAGGATAGGTGAGTGGTGTACTTTAACACCACGTGGAGAACGCCAATATGCAGCTCGACCCACTAATATATTTTAGGGAGTTTCCTACTAATGTAGTGTAAAGGTGCAGAAAAGATGCAGCCAGATGAATTCAAAAACAGCGAGTGTAGTCCTGTAGACCTGCTGCTGATTGAAGTCCTACCATATTGGTATATAGTGGTCACACTGAACAATCTCAAGTTCCAGCACAATTACAAGGGAGCTGGTAATTACAGGAAGCTCCGACTAGTGTGTTGATGAGAAGCGCTTACATAACTAAGGAGCGCAAATAATTGCAATATACTACTTTAGCCCTTTTATAGGGCTTTATCAATGATCAATGCTATTTTGCCTTCTTTTTATGGAGCACTGTATCTAGTTTTCTCCCTCTATTTTTTGAACTGTTGGTAATGGGTGATCCCATGTGCTATAAACTTCTTGTGGTTTATGTTTCCAGTGCTTTTCATTCACTTCAGTATTATAGTGTTTGCATAATCCTCAATGCAACAGTCTTGCCATATTATTATGTCTTTCAGTACACAGTCCTTCTGCCATTAGTATATCACAACCAGCAAGAAGACGTGCAAATGTTTCCAGTTCTGTTTTACAAAACCTACATTTGTCTGTTTCTCCCACATGTTCAATGGACTTTGTAAACCACTATGTATGTAATACACTATCTTGGGCCACCAATATTAACCTGTTGCCTTTTGGTTTAAATTCACCTCTCCTTAACCATTTCTGCATTTGATCCCGATCAACATGAGGTTGTTCCAGTATATCTATGCGTTTTCCACATTTCTTTCCTTTTCATCTGATCCTTCAACTTATATTCTTTCTTTTGATTTTTGACACATTCAATTGCCACTTGATTTTTAGCTATGTCTAGTCTGAATTCCATTCCTGCTTCACACTGGTATGCTTCTGCTATACTAAGCAGGGAAGTCATCTTAGACTTATTCTCCTCATGTTTTTAAACTTTCACTGCGTTTGGTCTTGTGAAGTCAGCAGATAATGTATGCAGTTCAATGATTACAGATCTATACATGCAATGAGTTTCAAGGAGGCACTAAGCCTCTTCAGAATGGGAAATATATAATCTTGGTATACAGTCATTTTTATAAATCATTTGATGAGCATGAAGCATCCTTCTTGTTTTCTTGTCCAACTAATCCAACATCTTTTGGGGCCAGTCAGTCAATCCAAAATTGTAAGTTAGGACAGGAAGAGCAAAATGGTTTATAGCTTGGGCTTTTTTCCTACATGTCAACTCTGTTTTCAGTATTAATTTTAGTCTTCTAAAATATTCCTTACTAAGTCTTGTTCACATTTGTTCATGTTTTCTTGTTGCGCATTCATTAATTCCTAAATATCTATACACTCTTTCTTGCTCAAATTCTTTTATATCACATTCCTGTCCCAGACTGATGTTTTCTTGGCGCAGCAGTTTTCCTGCTTTAAAGGTTGATTTTGCACATTTATCAAAACCAAATGACATTCTTATATCATCTGAAAAAAGTTTTGGCCACTTGCAGTTGTTATTTCAGTTCCTCATCTGATGATTGATGGTGAACCTATGACACGTGTGTCAAAAGTTACACGCCACAGCATTTTGGGTGACACACCAGCGTTCACCAACACCCGAGTGACCAAAGAAACTGGTTTTGCATTTGTTGCTTGTGTGAAGTACACTGAATTATTTTGTGTCAGGAGCCAGTTCAACAACACTGCTGCAGAGGTAAGGAAGTTATTAACCTCAAAGACTATTTTGGTATACTTTCTTGATAGCATCTGCAAAGGGCAGTGCTGGCATTGTTTTCTCTTTGTTCTTACACTTCTGCAAAGAGCAAGTAGCCTGTAGGAGTAGGAGTGAGTCGTTTTACATTCCTCTTAACTATCCCTCTTAATCTCTGCTAAAACTGGCAACTTTTTACACTTAATGACAATAATTAGATTTATCGACTAATTTTACTTCAGAAAATGTATTTTAATTCATGTTCACATTCATTTTATTCTGTCAGTGTCTCAGATTAATAGTGTTAGTAGTTTAAAACTGTCCATGTTTTTCTAGATTTGTCCATGATTTCTGTTGAGATGTATCCCTGATGTATTGACAGCATGCTTTTTTATTTATTTTTATTTATTTATTTATTTAATTTATTTTATTTTGTTTGGGAGGTATCATGCAAGCAGAATAAAGTTAGGCATTTTCCACATTTTTGACATGCCGAACCCAAAAGATTCACCATCACTGATCTATACAATTTTAAATTATCTACAAAAAAAGAATATGAGAAGTCTTTACACTTTGATGTTTCATGGGAGCCAAATTGTAGCCATGACCTAATCTGTTAAGTAAATAGCTTAATGGATTAAGAGCAAGACAAAAGAGCAGCATTGACAAAGAGTCACCCTGGAATACCTCCTTCCCTTTGAAGTTTTATCCCTGGAATAATAATTTGTCCTTTATTATGGCTTAACTGCAAAGTGGTATGCCACTGTTTCATGGTCCCTGTAATGTAATTGATCAGTATAGGGTGTATCTTATACATTTTTAAGTACTCTTATCCATGCATGTGGGATACTATTAAATGTTTTTTTGTAGTCTATACTTTAGTTAACAACAAATTATCCAACAAATTATCCTTTGTTTATTACGACTTTCTTTTGTTACCCTTTTGTTCTATTGCCATGATTGAGTTTTCTTCTAAATGACTATAAGCTCTGTCGGCATCAGTTCAAGTGTATATTCTATACATCATCGGAAGACAAGTTATTGGTCTACAGTTTTTAGGAAATCTTGTAGGTTCACTCTTAAGTAGGTGTATTGCTTTCCCTGTTGTTAACCAGATTGGTGACTATTCAGGATGCTGATATAAATAGTTCTTACTCATGGCTAAATCTTCATGCAAAGATGAAAATACGTTTAACCAAAAGTTAGGTACTGTACCTGGGCCTGGGGTTTTTCCAACTAAGAGCCTTTATTAACCTTGTTTCAATCTCTCTGGCTTTTACTTTATCCCATTTCAATCCTGAACATTTGAACTTCTTATTCTTTATTTACTTCTATCCATTTAGCATCTCTGTTATGTTCGACAGTATCTTCATAGAAATGTCCCCAAAATGTATCTATTTTTTCTTTTTTTAGTGGTATTTCAATTCCTTTTGCCTTGTTTTCCAATTCTCTATAAAACTTTTTGGGTCATCAATAAGTTACTTATTTTTGTATGTTTCCTTAATATTTATCTGCAAATCTTTTCCGTTTTTCTGCCTGATATTTTTAGTTTATTATTTGCAATAGTGCATGATATATCCTGATCTGTTCTGATACTGTGAATTGCTTTTATCACATCCATCTTTTTGAGTTTTTTTGTTGATCTGTTCCCTCTTCCATATTCTTCTAACAGTGATGCTGTTCATCTGAATTGCATTACAGTTTTCTCTATTTTATGCTTCCATGATGGCATTTGACTTCCCCCCTTCCCTTACTGCCCTGCATTTTTGTGGTAAGACGTTATCTGTTATTAATTTAGCTGCACAGTGATATTTATGTCTGTTCTATCACATGAATCTCTATGAACACTCCTAATTACTGTGTTCATTTTTTATCAAACTTCCCACTTTTGGGGTTTTATTGATTTTTTTGTAGTCCATTTTTATTAAATCAAGCAACTCTTCTCTTAGATCATTTTCTTCTAAACTAAGGATGCATTCTTTGTTCTCCATTTCCCACAGGCATTCTATAGAAAGTTCCAGAGCATCTTCCTTTGCCACATTCTCTTCAGTTTCATCCTGTGTCATATGCTGCTCTTTCATATGGGACCTATCTGGCCTATCATTCTACAACATTGACTGTGTCAGAGTTGCCCCAATTTCCTGTTCCTTCCCTTGTTGTGCAACTCCAGCTTTAGCTTTGTACTGGTTTCATATGGAAGGCTCCAAAGTATCTTCATATAGCAACTGATCAGATGTTTCCTGCTCCACTGGTTTTGCCTTAATTTGGGAATCCATTGCTCTATCCTGTTGTGATGTTAGTAGAGTCACATTTTTCTGCACTAAATCCTTCACTTTGCAAGTAATAAATAAACTCTGTTTCGATTTCTTTAATGTCTCCATTACTAACCCTCATTTCTACTTTTCCTCTTTGCTTTCTTATTTTTTGTATTGCAAGATTTTTCATATCCGAATGCCTTTGCCTGTATTTTTCTTCTAATATATTTGGCGCTGCTCTTTTTGTATTGATTAGTATTCCTTTCTCCTTTGCATAAATATAGCACTAATTTAAATATCTTTTTCTTTCCCATGCCCATATTTTTATAGAAATGTCTCCTGCTTCTCCTGTTTCTTCTTACTTGGGGGACTCATTGTTCCATCATGCAGTGATATAACGTGTTAGACTTTCTACACTAAATCCTTCACTTCGCAGGTATTCCATAACTTCAACTTACTTCTATTTTTTAACTTCTACTTTACAAATCTTCTTTTCTACATTCCTTCTTTGTTATCTTATTTTTTTGTATTGTGAAATGTTTCATATCTGGATGCCTTTGCCTGTATTTCTCTTTAAATATCTTTGGGGGTGCTTTTTTGTGTTTATTAATTTGGCTTTCTCCTTTGCATACATATTGCACAATATGAGATCCCTTTTTCTTTCCCATATTCACATTTCTTTTTTATACCTTTCAAAAATGTCTGTGTTATGTTCTTTATATCTGTGCACTTCCTCAGTCACTTCTTCTTCCAAATGGCCAAGGTTTCTTGCTCTACATGTTTTTCATAAATCTTATTTAATGAATACACATTTTTATTTGAAGCTTCAGACAGTTTTTGTTGTGCAAGTATTTTTCTTTCCTCTAATTTCTCTCTCAAACTTTTAGTATACCTCCTGTCTGAAAATTCTGGGCTTCTTGCATAGTATTAATATAATTTCTTTCTTATCCTTAATAGTCTACTCTGTCATCTTTATGGCTTTTTTGGCCTATCCATTTTAGTGATGTTTGTGATTTCTGTAGACTAATACTTCCATCTACAACAAGGGACTCATTCTCCCCCTGGGCCTGGCCTAGCCCTATTGTAGGAATGCTTCTGTGTCCTGAGGATTCTACATTGACATTTTTTCCATTCCTGGCACCTGCGTGCCTACCAGGATTTGGCACTTTTTTATCCTGAGTCTTGTGCACCCAGCTATCCTTTTTTATTTTTAACCAACTTCTGTCCATGATATAAGCTATATAAAATACAGTGTGTGTGCATATATATATATATATATATATATATATATATATATTTATAGAGAGAGAGAGAGAGGAGATCAGTGTTGTCTTGATGAGATTTGTGAAAATAAGGTTTACCTCGTGAAGATACTCACCAAGACTTGAGGATGTACTCAGTTCCTACTATACTACTTTCCTTCACTTGCTGATTTATCATCTCTTCATTCGGACCCCTGGAGTACCTCCTTAATCTATGACTCAATAATTATGATGCAGAAGAGGAGGGTTTTCCTCATGTTTTAAACCTTTCTCTATTTTGGATCATGTGAGGTCAGCAAATATGTATGCATACTATGATTGAATATCTATACATGCAATCAGTTTTGACAAGGCCTACTCCTCCTTCAGAATGCTGAACAGAAAATCTTGGTATACACTGATTTTTACTTATTTTATAAGCATAAAGCATTTCTCTTGTTTTCTTGTCCATCCAATCCCATACCTTTTGGGGCCAGTCAATCAATCCCAAATCAGTAACTTAGAACAGGAAGACTAAATTGGTTTGTAACAAATGATTTGTAAAAATCAGTGTATACCAAGATTATGTGTTCCTTTTTTTAAAGGAGATGTGGTCCTCTATAAAATTGCAGTCTTGTTATGTATAACAGATGCACTCATGGCATACATGTTGGTGTCTGTCCATACACTATAAATGACTTTCCAGGCACTCTGCTGGTCACAGATGAGGAAGTGTCTACATGCCTGGTGAATGAGTAGATTGGATAGCACCTGTGTCCCTGTCCCAACAAAGTGCTGCAGGCATTCATATGAATTTCTCCCAGATACAGGGAGCTAGGTCTTGTCAAAGTTCCACATCATGAGCTAGAATCTCAGAGTCAAGATTTAAATCTCCTTAGCACAGTTATGTTAAAGTCAAGTGGTTCTCCTACATTGAGTTGATCCCATCAACAGAGCAGCTCAGCATCAATTTCACATGCTAGCACAAACATATGATCTATGTGATCATCACCAACACTGTCTTCAAGTGGTGTAACACATAACCTACACACCAAGAAAATAATTTGCAGCATGGCATAGAGATAACAAAATGAGCAAATCACTTAGAGCCATATTTTACATGTTGAGTGGCTACCCCTGCCACAATATGCAGACTGTGATCCATGTTCTCCTGTCTTGAGGATATTGTGCACCATAGTAAATGCTCAAAGTGGTTGGTCTGTACAACTCTTCCACTTATAGGGCACCATGTAGAGTCTGTGCTGCAACCCACAGCTCCATTCTTTGGTTAGTTTGAGATAGAAACACTCAGCTTGTTTTTTAGAAGTGAGTGGAACCCACACTAGCACAAGGAGGACATGCAAACTCCAAACAAGCATTGGCCAGAGGTCAGGACTGAACCTTGTACCTTGTGCATGATAGGTGAAGACCTTAATCATTATGCCAACCAGTATCTTCAAGAAGAGCACAAAAATTATATCAGGTTGCAAGACAAAGACAGAAAGGTACAGAAGATAGTCATGCGCCCTTCATAAGGGATGCCAGCAACAACCTGTCATTAGTCCACAGGACCTGAAAGGCCAAGTGGCACAGAGGTTAAGGTGTATGCCTTTCAACCACAAGGTTTGATTCTCACCATAGGAAAGAGCATTACAGTTTGAAGATGTATATTTTCCCACCTTTCTAATCTAGTATAGTCCAGTTTTCAGGTTAGTGCTGAATTCAGGGCTGTGTTACAAGTTTCTGTGTTTGTCCATACCTTACTTGAATAGAAGGAAGTTTCTCTGTTCACCTATGAGAGAGGAGAGCTTTGAGCAGCCTATCAGTCCCTGGAGGAGTGGTTTCAGCCCAGAAATTAGTAGTTTATTGGCCATTTTGGGCTAATTTCTATCTCTTTCATTTCCCTGCTATAGCGCGGTTTTGCGTGCCGGGCAGCACCGGTTAGCTAGGGTATAACTATTCCCGGCTCCACAAAGTCTACTCTTCAATTTTTCCCTTGGAACTAGACAAACTTTCAACTTAAGCACTCAAACCATTCACTTCTCAGTCCAGCACTTTCTCAAAACCCATAGCAAGCACTAATAAACCTTAGCACTAGACCCCCCCCTATACTGTAGAGAAGGACAAGGCTCTCTATTCAACCTTACCAGCCAATCAGTAAAACAGCTCACATGCCCAAAGGGCAGTTTCAGGTGTACTCTCAGGTCCAACTGATGAATCTGGGCATTTTGAGGCAATGTTACAACTGCCTCATGTACACAGACAACACTCTCCTCCTACCACCAAACACTAATACATGCGAGAGATGCAATTATACAGCCAAACTGGAGGCCAAGCTCTCTCAACCCAAGACTGGAACAGACAGTCAAGACGAGATGGGAGTTACTTGCATCACATCACCAGTCTCACATAGACCTATGAAACCAGCACCGGCAAAAAACACACATAAATACACAAAAACATATTCGGAGACTCTAAATAAAAATCTGAAAAAGCAACAGAGACCTCAAAAGCAGACATCCAAGCAACCTTCACCCCCAACACAAACCATGAAACACATACTTCACAAAACCAGTGTGCCACGCAATCACAGCCCTTAAGGCAAAATAACATCCCAGCACACTAGTAATGAATGACTCTATAGTCAGGAACACTGACGTCCCACTCACTAGGCTGAACAAGGAGAAGGTTACTGTAAGCTAACTGTCGGGTGCCAGGATCCGCCATATAACACAAGCACTCAGGTCACTCCAGAACAAGTACAAATATGACTCTGTCATTGTCCATGTTGGTGTGAATGACCTGAGACGTACCTCCCTGGACTACATGAAAAGAGACATGGACGAGCTCCCTGATCATGTAGCACTGGGTGGTATGACCCTGACCCTGAGTAGCATCCTGCCCTCACCAAAAATGATACCATGGTATAAAGAAAAACATATCAGTTTCAACAATTGGCTAAGCTTCTGGTGTCACTCAAAGGGGAGCCAGTCTCTGTCAGCCTGGAATGACATGCTCACCAAGCCATGCTGCTTCGCTATAGATGGCTTGCACCTATCACCCTTAGGCTTTCAAATACTAGCCAAGGCTCTTGCCACCTCCATAGTGCCTTTTTTAGGCAAGGCTCAAAAGACAAACCCACCACCGTAAATAGCACAAGTAACAAAAAACTGAGGGTAATGCTACTCAGTGCCAGAAGTCTAAACCTCAAAATGTATGCACTCGAGGCACTCCTTAGTATGGAGAAAATCGATATATGTGCAGTAACAGAAACCTGGTTTAAGCCTCCAGAGAGCATGCCAGCACTACCAAGCTACAACATATACCATACATTTCAGCCATATAACCCAGACCAAAATACAAAAGGCAGGGGCGTATCCATATTCATCAAGGATACCTATACCTCCAGGTTAGTGGCACAGCACGATGCTTCAGAGATCATCCACGTGCAACTAACAACGGGCAGAACTGCAATTCAAATTTTAGCTTGCTACAGATCACCCACTATGACACAGGACCTCCATTCCACATTTCTGGAAACACTGGGAAACATAAAGGTCCTACCAAAAACCCTGATATTGGGTGATTTCAATTACCCAAACATTAACTGGGAGAACTACTCAAGTACTAACTCCCTTGCCCAACACTTCCTAGAATTTATAAACTCAAACGCAACTGGTCAACACCACCACCAGAGGTGACAATATATTGGACCTGGTCATCACCAACATGGTCGACCGGTGTTCCACACCAGAGGTCAACCCCTCGCTAGTTAGATCTGACCATAAACTAATCACTTTGGATATCCACATTCTGCCCCCACCCCTAGTCAAAGAAACCACCGTGAAAAACTTTTCAAAAGCAAACTTCAAGTTACTTAAGACCGAAGTGGAAAGTTTCAAATCCTCCCTGCTAAAGGATAACGCTGCCCAAGCTGCAAAATCCTTTACTAATGCACTCTATGGGCACCTACAAGAATGCATGGATCATGCTATCTCAAGCAAAACCAAGACTCACTCATCCAACAAAAGGAAACCAGTCTGGTGGACCACTGCCATAAACAAGCTATACAATAGAAGGATGAAACTAGTACAGAAAAGAGTAAAATCCCAAGAGGGGAAGACATCCCTGATCAGTATCAGCAAGAAACTACAATCCCTCATAAAATCATCCAAGGCTGGCTTTGAAAGAAAAATTGCCAAGAACTCCAAAGATAACCACAAGGTATTCTTTAGCTATGTCAAGAATCTAAGTGGCAATTCCCAGATCTGCTCTGAGTTAGTGCAGAATGGCACAAAATTCACTGAACCGACCAATATCGCCAACATCCTGGCAGACAGGTTCAGTGCAAACTTCACCCCCTCTCACCCCCAAAAGGGCCCATAACCATATCAGAAGAATGAAGTGCCCCTGAAATCATAGACACTCAGGTTAAAACAGCCCTCTCCAAAGCCAAAAACACAGCATCAATGGGGCCAGACAGTGTCCCAGGCTGCATCAGACATGAGGTCAAAAATGAACTAACCCCACAACTAAACACACTGTTCAAACTCAGCCTCTCCACAGGCTATGTGCCCATAGAGTGACTCACAGCAATGGTTATTCCACTCCACAAAGGTGGAGCCACAACAGACCCCGGGAACTGTCGCCTTATAAGCCTGACTAGCTCGGTCTGCAACGCTATGGAGTGCATCATCATGGATCTCATTAAAAGACATTGGGAATCTCCAAACACTGGACCCCACCCAGTTTATCTTTGTTAAGGGCAGATCATGCCTCCTAGACCTAGTAGACTTCTTTGAGACAGTTACCAAGGCTATAGATGAGGGAAAGGTGGTCCACACAGCCTACCAAGACCTTGCAAAGGCCTTCGATACCATTCCCCATTCTGGTATTATAGACAAGCTAGTGAAAAAAACACCCTTGCAGGTCCAGCACCTTTAAACTCCTGGATTTAGATAAATGTGTACAAAGTTCTTTATAATCCACAGGTTATGTTGTAAACAAGAACGCCAATAAACAAAAAAACCCAAATTGAAATTTTATTAAGCTTAAAAACAAGCTTTTCCTTGGCGCTCTGCACCAACTTCCTCAGAAAACAAACTGCACCACACATTTGTCTCACTATGAATTATAGACAAGCTCACCAGCCTGGACATAAACCCCTACATCATGAGATGGGTTGCAAACTGACTCACGGACAGAACCCACATAGTAAGAGTTGCAGGAGCTAGGTCTAACTCTAAACCAGTTGCAAGTGGCATTCCCCAGTGCCCAGTCCTAGGACCCCTCCTGTTCACATATACTTCCCAGAGGTACAAGCAAGCACAGGAAGACAATGGCTGAGCAGGTTCACAGACAACTGCAAACTAGGGGCTATCACTGACTCTCCAGCTGACACAGATATCCTCCAAAAGGGTCTCACTGAGACAGATACCTGGTGTCAAAACCATGGCCTCAAGCTAAATGCCAAAAAGCGCATAGTCATCCCCTTTGGAAAAACAAAGTACCCACAAATTACCACATAGGTGGTAGCCCCTAAAATATGAAAGAAGAAATAAGGGATCTGGGGACCCAAGTAGATAGTAATCTCTCCTTTGATAATCACATTGCCAAAGTGGTTAGAAAATCCTTCTATGTGGCCCACTTAATCACAAAAGGGTTTGCATCCAGATCAAAAGAGGTCATTGTGCCCCTCTACGCATCACTCATCAGACCCATCATAGAGTACCACACCCCATTTAGGATGCACCTTACAAGACACTAGCAACAGCTGGAAAGACCACAGAAGTACCTCCCCTAGAGGATCACTGGCCTCAAACAGATGCCCTATGCAGCTCGACTCAAGAAACTCCAGCTTTACTTGGTTGCTTAGTCAGAGGTGATCTTTGCCTGACATACAAGGCCGTGTCCAACCCAGAATTGATGGGCATGCTCCACCTAAAGAAAACCATATCCCCTCGAGCCACACGGTCTAGGGATCTAAACCTCACCACAACAATAAATAGGACGTGCTGGAGAGATAGATTCCTGTCCCAGAGTCTTCCCATGCTCTGGAACAAGATTCCAATCTACATTAGGCAGAGCTCCTCACTAACACTCTTCAAGAGAAACCTTGACGAGTGGATGGGAAACAGGAAGTTTACCCCAGGGATCACTTCAGTGGCTCTGCTGGAAAGAGGCACAGGGAACTAATCTAAGGGGGCAGCGAAAGCCAACACATTCCGGCTAGGCTTATAAATGCCTTTGGGCAGATAGTCTAGTACCTACCTATGAACCTATGTAATGAGTATTTCCAGCAGCTTCTGAATGAAGAAAACCCCACAGAAGCTGTATGACCCCCTACACAGCATACAATGAGACAAGAGGATGAGACACCATAAAAAAGTAAGAACAGCACTAAGGAAAATGAAGTCAGGGAAAGCAGCAAGCTCAGAAGAAGTCACAGCAGATATGATAAAGATACTGGATAAGATAGCAGAGAAATGGCTCCTGAGGGTACTCATAGCAGTGTGGACAGAAAGGCGTAACCAAAATGTGTGGAGAATAAGCATATTAGTGCAGTGTTCAAGAACAAAGGGGTCCTTTATTTACATCATATTTATAAATGCACTATGTTCAGATTTACATTTTTAAATATTTATAAATGCACATATATATGAAAATCACACAATTATTTGCATAATATCATTTTTATATGTGCAGAACCTATCAATTTTTTGGTAACTATTTTTATACATTCTTGTTTATATTAGACCCTCACACTTTTTTCCTTAACCACCATCTAATTTTTCGTAATATCATTGACAATATCTATAAGCCATTAAACATGATTTCATTTATTCTCTCATTCCATGCTACACAAAACAATTTTTATCAATTCTTATTTTTGAATCTTTGCTTCTATTCATATAATGCCCATATTCAATCATATCCATATTTATAGTGTTACTCTCTTTAAAAATCACCAAAAACATTTTATGTACATAATTTTCCCATAATTTGCTACTCTTTTACTTTATAAAAATGTGTTTTGTGGTTTCTACCTCACCACAAAGTAAACACATTCATTTCTTTTTATATGACATAGTACCTTTCATACTTATAGTTAAACAATTCTGTTACTAGTTGTTCAGTTTCTTTCATTTATTCATTTCAATACCTTATACAAAGTTAATAATACTGCATGTATCGCTGGATTTAACAGACCTAGTCCTCTTTCTTCTGTGTTCACATACAATACTCTCCTTTTAACTGAATTTAATCTAGAACCTCATATTAATGAAAAAAAAAACTTCTAACAATTGTTTTTTATATATTTTGGAAACAGAAACACCTAGATGAAGAGGCTTGTGTCAGATTATTTAGGCTGAGAGGTTCATAGGTACGCCATGGTGATCTATTTTACTGCATCCATGCATTCGCATGTTTTAAACCCTGGATTGTAAGTACAATTTATTTATTTACATTTGTTTACTGAGAAATTCCGACTGGATGCATGTCCTTTTTCAGTGGATGCCCGGGGAGAAAAGCTCCACATCTTTTACATGATAAATAGAGATACAATGTTGCAGCAATAGTAAACAGCATTACAGGTTGCTGGCTTTAATACAATAACAACATATTGATTATCAACAGTATATGCAGTAAATTTTGCAAGTTAAGATAAGTAGTACAAATAACCAATAGATGAGCAGAATAAATGTTCTCTTTGTCTTTGAGTGATGAGGATTTTATACTGGAGGTGAATGTGTGGATATCTATCCATTCATCTAGATTACATTTGAATAATATATTTTGCTTTATGTGGAGAAGATGATTGCAAAGAAGTGGTGTTGCCTGTGATGCCTGTCTATCCCTTCAACATGTTCTTTTTAAGTTGCAAAAGAGATGTCGATCCTGTTGTAGCAGGTGTTTATGCCCACATTGGGCTTGCAAATAACCAGTAGGTATTACAGAATAAGCTATGGTGAGTCACTTTATGTAAGACATTGGGCCGGATTCACGAAGGCTTGCATGGAGTCTAAGAGTAGTGTAAGACTCCATGCAGACTTTGCGATCCAGGAACAGCCCAAAGTCCGTGTAAGAGTCAAGCTAAAATGGCTCTTACACGGAGTGGGCGTGGATAAGCTAATCACCTCACTTGCAGCCGAATAGCATGCAAATGAGGATGATTAGCGATCCAGGAAGCCCAGAACAGCCCGTGTAAGAGCCGTTTTAGCTGCAGAAATGTACTCAGTTGACAACTGAGTACGTTTCTGTAAAAACGGCAATGGAGCCATGTCAGCTCAAAATAAAGGGTGCATATGTGTCAGGCAGCATGCCAATGGCCAAATATGTGGCCATTGGCAAGGTAACCTGATGCAAATATATGAAGTTTAAACCCAGCGCAGCCCCGCGCAAACGGGCTGCGCTGCATAGAACATAAAAACGAAGGTTTTAAACCCACAAATGTGGGTTTTATGCAATACATGGAATGTCAATGCAGGGACCAGCAGACCAAAACCAACATGGCCACCGTGTAGTGGTTGCCAAGGGGGGAAGCTGAGTTTAAGAGATGTAACTAAGCATTAGTAGGCAATCTGATGCAAATGAGTGTAAGGATACTGAATTCCACTGTCACATAGCAAATGAGCACATTCTGAGTAGTGTAAGAGTTACATAAGGGGGAGGAACAGAGTAGGAGATAGGTGACATCACAGGGGGGAATGGTAGAAAGAAATGCAGTTCATTGGAGGTTAGAGTTACATGACAGATGTCAGACAGATATCATGGAAAGAGGTGTGCCACTAAGTAAGCATGAGAAAGTCAAGAAATGGAAGGTGTACACTGTTGCCTACACCAAAGTTTCTTGCTGGATGTGTATCTTGCGCAGGCGCCAGCCTTAGTAAGGCAGAGTGCGCGCGTGTAAGGCAGTGTGCGCGCGTGTAAGGCAGACTGAGCATGTGGGAGCGTGTTGGGAGATGTTTAACACTGTTTGTGTGGGCGTGCACGCGTTTTAATCCAAATAAGCAGATTCTGAACTGTGTAAGAATGTGTGCGCGCGTGTAAGCCACTGTGAGTGTGTTTCTGCTGGTTTGCACACGGCTCCTCCCTGAGGAAACAGAAACGAAAAAGGAAGCAACAGATGTAGTAGGAAGTTAGCAGGGAATACTGCTGGAGCTAGCAGGTGAAAACAATTAGATGCAGGCAATTACACAGGCAGAATACCAGCCCAGCCCAGCACTTAAAACTCTGCAAACAGCAGTGCAGAATGTTTCTCTCAAGAGACACTGCAAGACAGGTGTTAAGTTATCCAAAGTGAAAACTGAAAAAGCTGAACTCAGAGCAGAAATGTTAGGGGCTGCCATAGCTGTCATAATGAGACATAGGCGACTTGCTGAGGGTGGTGACAATGCAGATGGTGCCAGACAACCCACAGTGAGGAGACGGAGAAGAGTGTACAGGCCCAGGGTCACCTACCACGGGTTACATGAGCTGGAGATAGTAGAGCGCTATAGAGTGGACAGAGACCTCCTGCAGCAAATAGCGGAGCTGTGCAGGCCATGCCTCACACACAGAACCAACAGAGGGGAACCCATCCCAGTGGAAACCAAGGTATGTGTTGGCCTAAGAATACTAGCAACAGGTACCTTCCAGAGACCAACTGGTGATATGATGGGGATATTACAGGCATCAGCCTCCAGGGTACTGCACCAGTTCCTGGATGCCATGTCAGCACATGTCGGTGATCATGTATATTTCCCCAATGCCCGTGAGGTATTGGCCAGCAATATGCATCTCTTCCAGCAAATAGCGGAATACCCTGAGGTAGTGGGTGCAATGGACTGCACGCACATACGCATCAAAGCACCAGTCGGTGAGTGGGGTAGGGCATACATCAACCGCAAGGGCTTCCCCTCCATCAACTGCCAGGTCGTGTGTGATGCCCAGGGCATAATAATGAATGTGTGTGCTGGCTGTCCTGGGAGCTACCACGATTCCCACATCTGGCATTTGACACAGCTGTACCAGACATTTGCCAATGGGGACATCCCGCACGGACACCTAGTGGGGGATGCAGGTTATGCACTGGAGCCGTGGCTGATGACACCCATCAGAAACGCACACACACCTGAACAGGAACGCAATAATGAGGCACACGCACAAACACGTAATGTAATAAAGCGTGTGTTTGGGCTGCTCAAGTCACGGTTCCGGTGTCTGGACACATCTGGTGGAGCCTTGCAGTACACACCAACTACATGTACCCAAATTGTCATGGTATGTGCTATGCTACATAATATGATCTTGCGAAAACAGCTGCAGCAGGACCAGCATAGGGCCGGGCCAAACAGCCCCCCACCATTGCCAAGGCCATCACAGGCAGAGCGTGACTCGGAGGAGGAACAACCTGAGCCTGCCCCAGTAGGCAGAAGGAGGTGTGCCCAGTATGCCCTGGCCTTGGCAAAGAGGCAACGCATAGCACATACACTGGCTCAGTAGGAACCCTGGGAATGATACCTCTCTGACTCACTCATATAGTAACAGGGATGCCTAACATGACACAACCTGCTCTCAAACATGTACAGGGAAGTGTAATATGCACATCCGACAGAGACAGCCCTGCAGCACCACCTGAGGCATGAATGCTATGTGTTAAGTAATGTAACACCGTGTACTATATGCACACCTGAGGACCCTGACTAACATCCTACCCTCACCAAGCATCATGCCACAACATGACAATGAGATGATCAAGTGCAGCAATTGACTGAAGTATCGCAGTTAGTCAAAGGGGATCCAATGTGTGCCAGTCTGGGATGACATGCTGAGCATGACATGATGCACCACCTGCTAGGACTGGCGTGCACCTATCAGTGCAGGCCGTATGGATACTGGCAAAGGCTGTTGTCACCCACAGTGTGCCCTGAATAGGTAAGGCTCAAAACACAAACCTATCTCCATAGGTATCAGAAGGGATAAGAATAAGATAAGGGATAAGCTGAAACAGCAAGATGCATGCAGTCTAAACTAACCCAGTATGGAGAATGTTGATAACTGCGCTGTAACAGAAAACTGAGGTAAGGCTCACAACAGCACACTAACACTACCAGGTTACACCTCATACTGTGCTGTACAGCCTCAAAACTTGGAACAAGCTACAAAAGGAGGGTGACTAGCAAGAATTGTCAAGGATAACCACACCCCCATGTCGGTACCACAACAAAAAGCAGCATGGACTAACCATGCTCAAGTAACAGTGGCTAAAACTGCCCCCCCAGTTTATAGCCTGCTACAGACTACTGTCCCAACACCAGGAACTGCATCCGGCCTATGCTGGAATACATGAATATATCAAGTCCTCCAAACCGCATTATATTGTGTGACTGCAAATACCCAGACATAGACTGGGAGCATTATACTAGCTCCAACAGTGTAGGACAAAAGTTCATAGAATCCATAAACCAAAAGGCCCAGGAACAACGTACCACTCCCACAAGAGGGGTAAGCATACTGGATGTGATAATCAGCAACATGGGTACTGGATGGCAAGATGAGAAGTGTATTGCTCACTGGTAAAACCAGACCATAGAGTAATCACACTGGATATACAAATCCTGACCACAGTCCCTGGCCAGAAAACCACAGTGGAAAACATGTGTTAAGCAATATTTGCACTCCTCCAAACTGATGTGGAATCCATTAAAGGTCCCATGCAGGTGCAAAATATGGGCCACACCTCAGAACCTGTAATACAGCCATTCCATGAACACTGCCAGGAATGCTTGGATTATGCAGTCCTAAATTAAAACAAGACACAATGCCATACACGCAGAAATCGGGCATGGTGGACACCAGCCATAACCAAAACATGCAAAAGAATGAGGAAGCTACTACATGATAGAGCAAACATAAACAATGAAGTAATCACTGATCAGTAGTATGGCAATAAAATCTGTCCACACATACAATCCACTAAGGCCAGCCACAACAAGTGGAATCTGTGAATCCTGAGGCAATGTTACACCTGCCCCAAGTACACAGACAACCCCCAACTCCACCCAAGAAATACAAATATATGTGAGAGATGCAACCATCTATCCAAACTGGAGGCTGAGCACCCTCAACTCAGTACTCCCAAAACAAGTCAGGAGGAGAAGGTAACCACACACACCACAAACACAGTCCCACATAGACCTATCACAACTGCAAACCAAACACATAAACACAGAAAAACATTCCTGGAGGCACAAATTACAAACACAGCACACCAACAGAGGCCTCTAAAGCAGACACCCAATCAAACAACCTCCAAACATAACACATGCAACACATAGTACACAAAGCTGGTGTGCCAAACAGTCACAGGCCAGAAGGAGAAACAACATGCCTGATACAGTTGTAATAGGTGACTCCATAGTCAGACACACTGCTGTCCCGCACACCAGACTGAACAAGGGAAAGGGTACAGTAAGCTGCCTGTAGGCTGCCACAATATGCCACATAACAGAAGTATGTAGGTCACTCCAAAGCAAGTAGAAATATGATGCAGTCATAGTCCATGCTGGTGTGAATGACCTGAGATGTACCCCTAGACTACATGAAAAGAGACATAGATGAGCTATCTGATTATGTAGTCCAGGCCGGTATGACACTCACCATTTGCAGCATCCTACCCTTACCAAGAATAATGCCACAGTACAAACACGGAATGATCAGTCATAGCAAGTGGCACACTTACTGGTGTCATACCAAGGGGATCCAATGTCTGTCTGCTTGGGATGTCATGCTTGACAAGCCACACAGCTGTCCTTGGGATGGCCTGCACCTGTTACCCCTGGGCATCTGAATATTGGATAAGGCCTTTGCCACCTCCATAGAGCCTTTTGTAGGCAAGGCTGAAAAGACTGACCCACTACCCTAGAAAACATAAGTGGGAAGAAACATAAGGGAAATGCTGACCAATGCCAGATGTGTACACCCCAATATGCATGCTCCCAAGGCCATCCCCAGTATGGAGAACATCGATGTCTGTGCAGTGACAGAAACCTGCTGCAAGCCTCCTGACAGCACACCAGCACTACCAGGTTATACCACGTATCATGTGTCATGGCCCCAAAACCAGGAACAAAACATAAAAGGAGGGTGAGTATCCATAGTCAGCACAGACACCCATACGTCCAGGTAACTGACAATGCACACGGCATTGGAATTCACCCATGTGCAACTAACTGTAGGCAAGACTGCTGTGCAGTCTGTAGCATGCTACAGACCACACTCTCACACACAATAACCCCACCCAGCCGTCCTGAAGACACTGGACAGTATGAATGTCCCACCAAATACCAAACAAGGTACCACAAATTACCACATAGGTGGTAAACCATTATGTATGGAAGGAGTAACCAGGGACCTAGGGACACAAGTGGACAGTAGCCTGTTATGTGACACCCACATTGCCAATGTGGCTAGGAAGACTGTCTACATTTGACACCGTATCAGGAAAGGATTCACATCTACGTCAACAGAGGTCATTGTGCCCCTATACTTTTCTCTAATCACACCCATAATCTAGTACAATGCCTCATATGGGATGTACCTTACCTGACACCAGCAGCAGTTAGAAAGACCTCAAAGGTACCTCACCAAGAGGATAAAGGGTCTCAAATATATGTCATATGCTGCCTGGCTGTAGACACCCCAGCTGAATGCAGTCACATACTGCCTACACAGAGGCATTGCATGCCTGTTGTAGGAGGCCATGCCCAACACAGGAGTAATGGACATGCTCCACCCCAGAAAACTCAAATCCATCGGAGCTGTGAGAGTGAGAGATGTCAACCTCAAAAAATAATGAAATAGGATGTGCTGGTGGGACAGATACATAATCCAGAGGCTCCCCACACCCTGGACTAGAATCCCACTCCATGTTAGGAAAAGCCCCTCACTGACACTTTTCAACAGGAATCTTGCCAAGTGGATGGATGATTGTAGAGTTACACTGGGGGTCTTCACTGTGTCATGTCCAGACAGAGGCACAGCAAAGCAAATCATAAATGGCCATAATATTCACATAGCAAGGGGTGGCAAAAGCCACACACACTCTGGCTAGGCTAACAAATGCCCTAGGGTGGATAGCCTAGTATGAACCTATGAACTTATGAAGATACAAATTGTACAGGACACTAAGGATAATCCCAAGGCTTTCACAACTGATGGTAGGAACCATGTTGGGAATTCACAGATATGCCCTGAATCACACAAATATCACAAACACACACACATATTGCCAACATACATCCTGACAGGTGCAGTGCACCCCCCCCCCCCGAATGCAGAATATCTATCCCAGCAGACTGCTGGCCCCCTGACATTGCAGATGCTGAGGTAACAGCCAACATCTACAAAGCAAAACACACAGCAGCAATGGTATGAGATGGTGTCCTGGGCTTAGTGCAACATGGACTCCAAGATGAATGGAATGCCAAACCACACTACTGCTCAATGTCAACCTTACCACAGAATATTTACCCAAAGAGCAGTGTACAGCAACAGTGGTCCTTCTCAACAAAGATGTTGCCTGAATGGATACTGAAAACTACTACCCCAGAATCCTGAGAAGCTCGATTTGCACAGCTATGGAAAGGATCAGCATGTACCACAGACATAAAGATATTGGGGACCTACTAACACCGGACCCAACCCAGTGTGGCTTTCTCAAGTGCAGATCCTGCCCCTAAACATGTTTGACTCAATTGAAACAGTCATCAAGGTCAATGATGAGGGCAATGTGGTCCACACAGTGTAGCTGGACCTTGCAAAGGCTTCTATACAATACCCTACGTGTTCATTATAGATAGGCTCACCAGCTTAAATATAAACCCACATGTCAGTAGAGGGGTTGCAAACCAGACCAAGGACAGAACAGACATGGTCAGACATGCTGCAGCCATGTCAGACTACAAACCAGATATAACTGGCATCCCACAAGGCTTTGTCCTGGGATCTCCCTCGTCTGGTATATATGTCCCATAGGTACAGGCAAACATGGAAGGACTGTGTCCGAACATGTCTGCAGGGGACTACAAACTGCTCACCACATATGATCCACCAGCTGACACAAGCATCCCACAAAAGGGCCACATAGAAACAGACAACTGGTGCCATAGCCATGTCAGCAAGCTAATTGCAGAAACGTGTATAGTCAACCCCCGTGGATATACAGTAAGTGCCCACCAGTTACCACATAGCTGTTAACCCATTATGTAGTTAACATGTAATGAGAGACCTGGGGACACAAGGTGATAGATATCCTGCATTGGACAAACATGTGCTGTAGTGTTTACAGAAACATACCATATACCCACCTAATCATGAAGGCTGTCAGATCTAGATAAGGGGAGGTCATTGTGGCTCTGCAGTCATCCTTCATCAGCGGTACAATTGACTACAATAGCCCCTGTGGGATGTACCTCAGCAGACACCTCCATCAACCGTAAAGTCCCCAACAGTACCTCATCAGGAGTATCAAAGAGCTTGCACAGATGCCATGTGTTGCCTGTGTTGCTGGCATCAATAAACATGCTGCACCTTGTACAATCTGAATGGCAGTGAGCTATGCACATGAGAAACCTGAACCCCAGCACTGACTTACATAGGACAAGCTGTACTGCGTGATCCATAACACAGAAGCCACTCCCACCCATGAGTGAACCCCCAGCACAGGCTACCCATAGAGTCACTTATCAATCTTTCTCAATAGGAATCCTGATGAGTGGATGGGAGATGGTAGATTTATCCTGGGTATCACTGTCATGTCACAGGTAGACAGAGGCACAGTATACTAACCATGACATATGTCATGGCAAACTCCACTTACAATGTGTGTTGAAGGACAAACACACTCTCCAACTAGCATTAGACATGGACTAGGGCACATCGCTAGTGTTTGCAAATGTACACCTATGTTGTGGAATACACTACCAATGTTGGACAAGCCTGGTTTAAGTAGTTCATATATGAACAGAATGCAACATGGTCAGATGTACACAACTGGCCCCTAACCAGGCTGTTGTGCCCACTATCGAAATGTAAAGCAGTGATAGCAGTAAAGCCCAGCATACTGTCCACCTCAGTCAAAGTACTACCAGTACACTATACAGTACTACAGTGTTAGGTCAGTGTGAAAGGATGTTGACAACTGTATGCAAAGTATCCCATGCAAACACTGCAGGCACAGTATAATCCTGTTGTGTTCACACACAAAGCAGTTGTACAGTAACTACACAACATGACACACAACACAACCATAAACGGGTGATATTTGTTGAAGTTCACACTCATCCACAAATGTGGTGGGCTGCAGAGTCCAACATATGGAATGCTCACACTGGGCATGCTCACACACTTTGATAAATGAGACATATGTCAGACAACATGCCATGGGAAGGCTGAACTGGGCATGCTCACACACTTAGGCCAAATCTCGGTTTAGCAGTTGGACACACATATCTGGTATTTTATGTGTTATTCCAGGAACCAACCACATTACAGCAGTCTGCCCAGTGCACACAGTTAAATGACTACAGAGACATACGTGATATAGTGGATCCCTCCCATATGCAAACATCTTCCACAGATGCACAAGTTGTTCATACAAACAGGGAATGCTATGGCAATAAAGATGTGCAGTCTATCAGCAACAAATAATGTGCATTTGACAATTAAACATATGGGTGTAGAGGTCAACACTAGGCTGTTTGCCCTAGGGAATGACAGCTTAGCCAGAGTGTGCTTGGTGTCTGCCTCCCCACAGGATGCACATTCCCCTTTCTAAACACAGATGATGTCAGCACCCTATAAGTACAGCAGGAGAAAAGAAACTTCCCAGTAATGCGAATAGCGCGCTCTGCTAATGCGTCTGTCTAAAGTGTCATAACATAGTTAGATAGGGGTTTCAAATCCTGCGAATGCTCAGTGTGTGTGTGAGTGGGGTTGGTGTGTGTGTAAGTCTGTGGGAGAGAAATGTCCCTTTTGGCAACTAGGAAGACACACTACAGGATGCACATTCTCTTTCTAAACACCGATTATGTCAGCACCCTATAAGTACAGCAGGAGAAAAGAAACCTCCCAGTAATGCGAATAGCGTGCTCCGCTAATGCGTCCGTCTCAAGTGTCATAACATAGTTAGGTAGGGGCTTGAATCTTGCGAATGGCACGTGTGTGTGTTTGTCTGAGGGGGGTTAGTGTGTGTGAGGGAAATGTCCCTTTTGGCAACTAGGAAAACACACTACAGGATGCACATTCCCTTTCTAAACACCGATGATGTCAGCACCCTATAAGTACAGCAGGAGAAAAGAACCCTCCCAGTAATGTGAATAGCGCGCTCTGCTAATGCATCCCTCTCAAGTGCCATAACATGGTTAGGTAGGGGTTTGAATCCTGCGAATGGCAAGTGTGTGTGTCTGTCTGAGGGGGGTTAGTGTGTGTGAAGAAAATGTCCCTTTTGGCAACTAGGTGAACAGACTACAGGATGCTCATTCCCTTTTCTAAACACTGATGATGTCAGCACTCTATAAGTACAGCAGGAGAAAGGAAACCTCCCAGTAATGCGAATAGCGCACTTTGCTAATGCATCCGTCTCAAGTGTCATAACATAGTTAGGTAGGGGTTTGAATCCTGCAAATGGCAAGTGTGTGTGTTTGGCTGAGGGGGGTTAGTGTGTGTGAGGACAATGTCCCTTTTGGCAACTAGGTGAACAGACTACAGGATGCACATTCCCCTTTCTAAACACTGTTCAGCAGAAGGCCATGGCTCTGGCACAAGTTGTCTATTGCTATGATGCCCCTTTGGAAGATGCTTGTGTCAGCTGGAGAGTCGATTATGGTGGCCAGTTTGCAGTCATCTGCATATTTGGACAGCCACAGTCCGTCCGTGTTGGCCTGTACCTCCAATAAATATATACCAAACAAGAGAGGTCCCAGGACTGAGCCTTGTGGGACACAACTCGTAACTGTTGTGGGGTCTGGCATGGCTCCAGCAATGCTAACCATGTGGGTTCTGTCCTTGAGCCACTGTGCAATCCATCTAGTGACATAGGGGCTTATATTTAAGCTGGTGAGCTTCTCTAGAATGCCCAAGTGGGGTATTGTTGTGAAGGCTTTTGCAAGGTCCAGGTAGGCTGTGTGAACCACCTTCCCCTCGTCAATGGCCTTGGTGACTGTTTCAAAGAAATCAACCGGGTTAAACCTGGTAGTGCTGGTGTGCTCTCAGTAGCCCTGAACCAGACATCTGTTACTGCACAGATATCGATGTTTTCCATGCCAAGGAGTGTTTTGGGTGCATGCATCTGGAGGTTTAGACTTCTGGCGTTGGGTAGCATTGCTCTTAGTTTCTTATCCCTTGTGATACCTATGAAGGTGGGTTTGTCATTTGAGCCCTGCCTAACATAGGCACTATGGGGGTAGCAAGAGCCTTTGCCAATATCTGAAAGCCCAGGGGTGACAGGTGCAGGCCGTCCCTAGCAAAGCAGGTAGTTCAGCATAAGATGAATGTGTGAAGGTGTAGTGCCTGTGATTAGTTAGCAGTAGCATATATGACTGCTCACGTGGACACATGCCAGGTAGGTCATATGCACTGTGTCACAGGCAATGTACATGTGAACAGGACAAACAGTGACATCCTGTCAAGTGGGACATGGACATACATATAGTAGGCTATGCAGATGGCACTAGGAGTCCACAGAAGCTCTATAACTATGCATTGCAGGTGTGATCAGTATTCCAGGGTAATTGCAAGCAAACATGCATGCAAACAAAGCTACAGTAAACAGGGCTGCATGTAGTCCATTGTACAACAAACAAGCTGTACCAGTTCCAGTAGGTAACACTGCAAATATGCAGGCACTATGCACATGTACATGGAAATACACGGGTCAGATGGCTAGGGTCCAGTCTCAGTGCACACAAGTGTACAGACCATGTACTGTCAGGATGTACAATAACTGGATAGAAACGCATGTGCTCATACCTGCAGTAATACACATGTCAAATAACAGACACTGAGCCTTCACTCAGTGGTTCCATACTTAGTAGAATGTATGCTCCCTGGCCTGCCACCACAGTATCCCTGACATATATGGGGACTCTCCCTCCTGTGACAGTTAGTTATGTGTGTTGGGGCTGTCTAGCATGGTATGCGATGTGAGCATGCAGTGCTAGGGTTCTCCTGTGTGTCCTGTACCAGTCGTGTAGTACTGCACACATATCAACATCCTCAAACATCTGCATTGCAGAGTCTAGTGTGGGCAACATGCCACTTGCAATTTACATGTCCATCATTGTGTATTACTACATTCATTACCCTATCCCCTGTGCTACCTATGTATGTAGCCTTCTGTTGACATCATTACCACCAGTATGCCAACATGTGCAGATGATACACTATGGTACTTACCATGGGTGTAGACAACAGGACATGACAATCACACACTTACTGCATCAGGCATGCTGTGATATACCCACAATTAATTCAGCACACAGTACTGTTAACAACATGATACTATTACTACACATCTATGTGGTCACCCTGTGCATCAGCAACATGTTAACCTGTACCTGCACAGTTGTTACAGATTGCAGGAGGTGGCACAGTTTCATTATATGCACAGGGTGTGAACTTGGTTTGCCTGAGTCAGCCACCCATATGACCAATTGACATGCATGTGTATGTGTGTTGGTGAGGGACAGCAGTAGAAGGTTGGGCAATGTTGATGCAGTGTGTGCGTGTATGCGGTAGCCCTAGGTGTTGTCAATTTGCATGTGTGTATGGATGCACACAGTTCCACCTCATGGCTGCCATATACTGGTGTTTGTGGACAGCCACAGACTGTACCTGCCAGGTCATACAGATCAGTGTCTTTGGCCACGGACATGGTACCTGTGCCTTGCAGGGGTGCTACGGACCATATCCGGTACCAACCCAGACTGGGTACTGTCATCATAAGCAGGTGTTCATTGACTGGACACAGATCCCTGTCGGGCCTGGCCAGAGCCACGTGCATGTGGTCTCATGGGGTGGTCTGATGACAGCACAGACCCAGCATTGCTGGGGCTGCTGCTGGCACTACGGGGGCGGCCACGGCCCTGTTGTCATCCGTGACGACTGCCAGCTGCTGCTGTTGCTGGCATATGGCCACGTCGACACCTCAACCATCCACCATCACCCTGGCTCATGGACATGTAGTTGTGGAACCGGTCTAATATGTCCCCACAACGTCTGTCTATGACATCGGTGAAATCACGGATGGCAGCCGCAATGTCACGCATACTGTCAGTCATGGCTGTGCGACATGCTGTCAGCTCCCTCAGACCCTGTCTGGTGTACCGTTCCATATGTGACTGTGCCTGCATGACAGTCCGAAACATAGCTGAGGTTGTAAGACCTCTGTGAGCACGTCTTACAGGGGCAGTACGCCCATGGATGCTCCCACGAGAACCCCTGGACATCTGTCTGTGTGGTACCATCTCTGGGCCATGCACATGGCTGCTGTGTGGGGAGGCATGTGCCACAGATACCACATTACCCTGGTCAATGCCCACTGTATGCTGTCCATCACCTAGGGACAGTGGTTGCAAAGGGTGTATTGGCAGGATAACTGTGCGCATTGATGGGGTCGACAGCTGTGTACTGTCAATCGGCTGACCAATGGCGGACCCTGGCATACCTTCCTGTGCCATTACACAGATGTCATCATTATCAGCACCCACGGCACCTGACTCAGGTTCCCTGCTACATGACACCAGAGCAGCAACAGAACCTGTGGGAGGGAAACAGGAAACACAGTTTACAATGTCTACACATTACCAGCAATGCACACATGCACAGGTGCACACATGCACACATGCACACGTGCACACATGCACAGGTGCACACATGCACACGTGCACAGGTGCACACATGCACACATGCACAGGTGCACACATGCACACATGCACAGGTGCACACATGCACACATGCACAGGTGCACACGTGCACACATGCACAGGTGCACATGCACACATGCACACATGCACAGGTGCACACATGCACACATGCACACATGCACAGGTGCACACATGCACACATGCACACATGCACAGGTGCACACATGCACACATGCACACATGCACATGTGCACACATGCACACATGCACAGGTGCACACATGCACACATGCACATGTGCACAGGTGCACACATGCACACATGCACACAGTTTCACACAATTGTACAGTACTCAGTATGCGTGATATCAACACACAGACACAGACATACCTACATGCATACAAAGAGCACTACTAAGTGAGCCAAATAGTACTATTACTATCAACACTATTACAGGAATTGTTAATACACACTCACCAGCATGGATAGGCTGCATTGCTGTTATACCAGAGGGTCCTGCAGACGTGAAGAAACTAATGTCAGTGGGCACAACTGTGCCATTGTTACTGAGTATGATACAGGTCAGTAGTACAACAGTCGCCTTTCACAGGTCAGCAGCTAATATTGAGGATATCACACTTGCACATTAAATACTATGGTGACAGCTACAAACCAAGGACACACCTCACACATGCATTAACTACCAGTGTACACAACAGTCAACTATACATATGGCATATTACCTGCACGTTCACTGTCTTGCTGCTGTGTGGCTCCAGCCTCCATCATAATGCATGTCTGCTGCTGTTGTTGCTGGCGGACTGGAGCCACTACACTCATGAGTAGTCCCTCCAGTCTGGTGAGTGGGGGATGTGTAGCCACCCCACCACCTGTGGCGACCTGTTGCCTGTGGATATCCGATGCACGCTGATGGACATGTCTGATTAAATCACTGCAGTGATGTCATACCTGCTCATATGTCCTATTATGCGTGCCTATGTCATTTACCCGACGGACAAGGTCTTGCCACAGTGCAGCCCTCTCCTGCTGATTCTGGCTGGTGCGGAAAAGTGTATTGCATAATCTCGCACCAGGCTCTGGTGTATCTCCTCATCCTCAGCTGTGGAGTAGGTGGGATTCCGTGGGTGGGCCATGTACCTGAGAAAGAAAATAACCTGGTATCAGCAATATATGTCAGCAGAATTTGGCACACATACTACACATGCTACTCGACTGTTATGATACAACATATCTCACATATGTAGCATCTGTCTGTCTATTGGTGGATACACATGTAGATGGCCAGGTATCAGTGCTCAGCCAGCAACTGTGCAACAGTACCTGGCAGACTCCATATGACATACTACCAAACCCCAGCAGTCAGAACACTGATTCAGGTCAAGAGCACCTCCTCACTCTGTGGGTTTGTATCTAGGTACTGTATGGCCTACATCGTCAACTACTGTGAGCTGACCACACACTGATTGCCCTGGATATACATATCCCACCTCCACCACCAGCACAAACGACTATAGTGCATAACATTACAGATACAAACTTTACACTTTGTAACAGTGATATGGTATCCTTTCAGCCCACTGGGCCATTGGCAGATACAACCCACAATGCTGACCCCAACACAATTGCTTTCTACAGACATCTCCGAGAATGCATGGATCATGCAATCCCATATATGACCAAGACACTCTCCACAAAGGGACAGCATCCTGTCTGGTGGACCCCAGCCATAGACAGATTGTATTACAGAAGATGGAAGCTACTGCAAGACAGAGCATAATTCACTAAAGGGAGGGCATGTCTGAGCAGCACTGGTAAGGATCTATTTTCCATCATACAAAATACATGGGCAACTTTGAGAGGGAAATCAAGAGTGACACTACAGATAACCAGAAGGCCTTCTTCAGTTATGTTAGCAACCTGGTCAGGAGCCATCCTCTATGCCCATAGGTAGTACACAACAACAAATATTTCACTGACACCACAGATATCGACAACATTGTGGCAGACAGGTTCAGTGCAGGTGTCACCCCGCCCTCTCCCCAGAAATAAGGCATAGTTATCCCAGCTGACTGTAACCACCCTGTCATCACAGATGTCCAGGTGAGAGACACCCGCAGGACAGCAGAATACACAACATGGATGGGACCTGATGGTATCCCCAGTTGCATGCTACATAAACTCTGACAGGAGCTAAACACACATATAGAAGTGCTATGTAACACTAGCCTGACTACAGGATATGTACCTGTACACTGGCGCACAGCAGCAGTGGTTCCACTCCACGAAGGAGGCACCTCAACATACCAATACAATACAACACAATACATTACATTACAATACAATACTATACAATATGCTATTGCCCCTGGGTCTACAGCAGCGTACTGTTCTGCTACCCTGACCATTGTGACACATGTGGTGTGATGGTACCTGCTGCTGACACACAGTTACACAGGGTGACTCATATGGCATACTACCTATCTGACTAACATTCAGCAGGGGTATGTGTGACATGTACTCATGGGGAGTCTTGCTTCTTAACACTGTGTGGTTTATTGCAGGGTATGTCTTATCTGTGGTAGGAACTCTTACCTCCACATGTGCACTCTATTGCAGTGGCACGGACGACACACAGCAGACATTTAGGTTGTGGATGGTGTGAGGTGTTACTATGGTTGTTGGACATCTGTCATGGGTGTGACTTCCATATGTAAATCCGGGAGTGGTAACCTCTATGTGGGTAGCATATGTGTACTCTGTGGTGTTGTCAGTCACTGTGCATTGGTAATGTGTTTGAGTGCATTGTCACAGTGTTGTACATGTCACTGTGTCCTTCTCCATATATGTAGCTGTCATGTGAGGTCCATACCATGGCATCCATTATGTGGTGTGGAGGGGTACACCGACCTACATGTCCATACCTGACTCACCATGTCCGCTGACACATACCATGTGCAGGTATTCCAGGGATAGTGTGCCACTGTGAATATCATTGGGGCCACTATTGTGCACATTTCTGACCCTGTTCACCCCTGACACATGCAGTGGTGGGCAGCCAATCACATATCTGGTGGTTACTGGTGTAGGTGATCTGGAATGTGGTATGGTACTCCGGATTTGACACTGGTGTTCACTCCATGCCTTTGTCACCAGGCACCTGTTGCAATACATCTGTACACATGTGCCTCACTCAGAATTTATATACATCTCTCTCTCTCTCTATATGTATATATATATATATAGATATATAGATATATATCTATATGTATATATATATATATATATATATATGTATATATATATATATATATATGTCCGTATACATATACACATATATATATTGATGTGCATATATTGCTATAGATGTGGAGGGGGGGCACAGAGGGGTGTGAGTGACAGAGGGGGTGGGACAGGCTGTGTTGCAGGTCGTCATATACAGTCATACCTGTAGGTAGTCAGATCAGTCTGTCTATGTATATGTATCTACATATATCTATATCTGTATGTGTGCATTACATAGATATGTTTGTACAATATTCTATCTACATCTGTCTATGTATTCCTACATCTCTCTCTCTATGTATGTATACATATATGCATATCATATAAATATATATATATATATATATATATATATATATATATACATACATATATATATACACATACATATGTTGACATACATACGTATCCATATGTTAGACAGGTATATCAACATATTTGTCTACCATACTGTATACACACACTAACATACTGCTAAACATACATAACTGTGTAACCTACTTTGTACATGGCACTACAACCTACAATCAAACAACATTGATATGTGCACATAGATGCTCTCACATACAAATGTATGTACAGCCTTCACTGATAGTTGCTGTATGTCCCCTGCCCTTTACACATCTTCATATACATATGGATACAGACCAATGACACATATGGAGGGTTCACAGTATGTAGACCTTTATAGTATTACTTTACATTACCTGTGTTTGTCACAGCTGCTTGTGTTGCTGTCTGGTTCTCTGTCCTGCTGCTCCACTTCCCAGTTGTCAGCTTTCAGGTAGCTGTTGCTGAACAATTTGTTTCTGTCTGCTTAATTGCAGTTTCTCTGTCTCTGTCTCTGTCTCTGTCTCTCTCTCTCTCTCTCTCTCTCTGTCTGTCTCTCACGTCCTTCTCAGGGTGCAATGAAAGTATTGCATGTGTGGACATGGAGTACAGCATACTTTTATAGGTATCTGCATATGCCCATGTGATGGCCTCTGCACCAATTGTTAGCCAGCATTTGCTAATTGCATGCAGCCAGTTGTGTACTGATTGCAGTTCTCACTGCGATTTCAGAACAGTGCTATAAAAAGGTGTGTGAGATAGGCGTAGCCCTTTCAGATGTTAAGGGCAGGGACCATGCTGATATGCTGTGGACAATGTTCTGTGAGTGTAAAGGTTGGTATCTCTCTCATATTTCCAGGTGTGTTGTAGATTAACATTCCTCCATTCATTTCTCCAGTTTCCTGTACTAACTGTGTATGTACACTGACACCTACAACTACTACTACCGTTAATGTGTGTGTGTGCTTTCCTTTCACTTTTGCTTGCACTCTGTTGCTAAGGCTTCAATAGTTGCCCTTTACAGTCACTACTTGTATGCCTGCTAGGTGTCTTGACTGTAGTGTGGTGCTGTAGCTTTCCTATTTTCCATGTACATTCACACCTTGGAATGCTTGCTATATCTGCTAGGGTGTGACAGCATGCAGTGTGGTCTGGCCATGGTGTGGGCCTTGACATCTATTAGGGTCTAGTATGCTGCTGAGCAGGCCCCAGAGACTTTCAGGTTCATCTGTTATGTGCCTCATGGAATGGTACATATCAGTGGGGTACACCCATTAAAATGTCTGGTATGCTGCAGTTGTGACTGTGGGTTAGCATGATCATATGTATTACTACACTTTTTCTGCCATGCAAGTGGTGAATACTTTCCGGACTCCATAGTTACCATTGCATGTGTTACACCTTTCTGCCTACTGTTTGTACATTTCACATGGGGTCTGTGGGGCATCCCTGTAAGTCATTCACGGTTGCTATGTCTAGGCTTTTAACTATTCAAATATGGTGGTGTCGGACCCATCATGTGTACAGATATTTGCAGGTTGTCCACATTTCTGCCGTATAATTTGGTCAATATCTCATGCACACCTTTTTCTGGCAAGTTACTCTGGGCTCGTCAGAATATGGTGACAAACATTCAAGTTCCAGACTGCATACCCTTCCAAACATCCCACAAAGTGTAGGCCCTGTTACTTTCTGAACTGTCTGCGTTTGTTGTAACATTATTTGTAATGTGTCCCTGGTTTTGGGCCTTTGCTCCACATATTTTATTACTTGGTCCAGATGTGTTCCTGTAAGAGGTTGTGGGGTATGGGCAGTGCTTATCCTGCTGTGAGTATGTGTGTGTCTTGCAAGGTGCTATAGTGACATTATTACCTACTAGCTTCCAACTAGCATGGCTGTTTCTGTTCACACACTACTATTATGGAAATCCACCAGTTTTGATAGTAATTCTAAATGTCATGCTTTGTGTACTACACATCTATATTCCCTTTACATTCATTCCTACTGTTACATGATATATTTACTTTAGCACAATGTTCTTGTATAAGAGTCATGGCTTAGTGGTAAGTCATGCAGACTACAGTTGCCAAGGTCCTGAGTTCGGGACTCACAGTAGGATTTTATTTTGCTTTTGAACTGAGTACAGGACCTGTCAATCAAAGTGACTAAGGCACTTTTAAGCAGTTGTAACTGGGTTAGCGCTGGTTTGCACGGAGCTCACGCATGCGCACTGGCGGTTAGCTCCGTGCACACAAGCGCACACCCGATTACAACCACTTAAACGTGCTTACTCTTGCACACACCCGCGCTATTTTCTTTGAAAGAAAAGAAAAATGGGGAGACAGGAAAGTGGTGAAAAAGGGGTCACAAAGAGGGTAAGACAGTAGGGAAACAAGCTTGGGATGTGCAGGAGGGATGTAGGTAAGGCCCATAGCTGCCAATTTCTTCATCAGCAACAGCTGTGCATATATATGTAATTTGGTGTGACATTTGAAACCTTCCACCCCTGAGAGAGGTGTCAGGACAACAATAATACTTGTTGTACAGCCAATTGGAATTGATAGGTTCCATGTCCAGTAGACATGTGTGCGGAATGGGTAGCTATGTATGGGGCGTAATTTTTTTGTGGGTACAGAGTGCCCTTTTTTTCCAGGTGAGAGTGGTATGTCAGGTGAAGGTAGGCGGTACAGCTGGGGAGGTAGGTTGGGTAGGTAAACAGACAAGACAAACAAGACGCATACAGGGCGGTGTATGACACGTGTGGGGGTTACACAATTGACGGGATGGAGGTTTGGATATCCAGAGCCCATGAGCCCACAGATGGCAACAGTGGAACTGATATCCCCACCCATAGGCAGTTGCCACTGTTCCTTCACTGCCCAGGACGGGGCTGTGCTGGGGGCTGTGTAGGCGGGGCAACAGGCATGCCCATTAGTTGCGCCACCCATGCCTCGAGCTGGCGTAGGGGCTCAAGGACAGAGTCCCGAATCTCCCTACGCACCACAGTCCGGACGCTACGGAGGGTGAGTGGTGGATCTCCTCCGGCCACACTTGCAGAGGGGGGGCGAGCCCCATCCCCTGCAGTGCTTCCACCCGCAGGTGGCACAGGGCCACCGGAGGAGGGTCCAGACTCAGCACTAGTGCCAGGTGCACTCGCCAGCTGAGGTGGGAGAGGTGGGTCCGCTGGAACCCGCCTTCCCTATCGTACTATGTTTTGCATTATGTCATGACAGTTTGGGTTAGTGACATATAATACCATTCACAATTAGTTGTAACAGCATGCATTAGTATTCCCATTAACCAGAAATACACTGTCCAACAACATGCAGGGTTAATTGATGGCAACAGGCCATCAGGTGTGGATGTATGAACAGAGCAGATGCATCAACAGACATGCAAATATATATGACCCAACAGGACAAACGTCCAGGGGTGTTAATTGTGATTGCACATACCATTTTCACGTGGAATGGGTTATATGTAGTTATAGGGTGGGGTGAAGAAAGTAATATTAACACCTTCGAATACCAATACATATGCTGTACATTTCTAATAGCTACAGTTATATACACACTACTGTTCTAACTACAGTTTCCTATATGATAACTATTTCAACTTGGTGATAGGACTGTTAATGCAACATCAATATACATTTTATGGTTCTTCATACACATTCATATCTAGCTTTGTTCAGCTACATCAGGGCTACATTTGCTTTATATAGCTGTAGACAAGTGTGGATGTTTGGTATATCAGACAAACATCCTATCTGCATATTGCAGATTGAGAGCAACATATCCTGATTTTGGGATACACATTCCAGATGCAGCAACACTTTGAACAGATTTAGCTGTTTGGTTTTGAATCTCACATGCATTTCCTTCTGTCTTGACTGCAGTATACTTTATTCAGGGGTTATTACTACTGTATTGCTGGATTCATGGCACTTTCTCACACTCTCTCACTTGCTTTCATTTTACTATTCAGGATGGTACTTCTAGGCTTTATTGACATGTTTTAACAGTAGTTATTACAATCCTTTCCAGCAGTCTCACTTCTGTCATATTTCAGTATTTCCACAGGGATATATTTCACACATGTGATTTCATCATCTTCTGCAGCTATACTTTTCAGCCTGCTGCAGGCTGTGTACTATTTTCTTACAGGCAGGGCGTTTTTATTTCAGGATATATGTCGGACAGTTTCATGTTTAGGTTAAACTTACAGGCTGAAAACTCTTGTAATCAAGCAATACTTGCATACACTTTCACACTGTTACTTGCAGATTTTATTCCTTACTGACTACACTGCACTCTTTTGCTGACTGTCATACTTTTATATTTCTTTACAGTTACTGGTAGTGGATTACTGACCTGCCTGGTGGCGCAACCGCACCAGCCTATCGCCATAGGCTCTGCGGTTCGCAGAACGGACACCTGCAGCTGTAATATAAATGAAGTAATATTGGAATACACATCTCCATAATATCAGCTAGTTTAACTTTTTACATACATAATTAAATGTTACTTACTCAGTAGTGGGGCGTTGGGTGTTTGCCGGGCCTCTTGGATCCAAAGGTTCAGTTGGTCCTGCTTGCGTCTCTTCAGGTCCGCATGGTGGTGACGGACCTGCTCACCAGTCCTTGGAATCCCTGTGGCACTGGTGAGATCATGAGCCAACCGGTCCCACGCCTCAGCCCTGTATGCTCCCCAGAGGACCTAGCCCTGCATGAGTTGGGCCTCATGATTGTGGACTAGGAGCCAGGCCATGTACCTGGACTCCTCAACACCCCACCTCTGTGCTCGAAAGCGACTACCCTCTCCTACTCCTGACATTCTGCCTGCAGGTCTGTTCTACAATCGTTTATGCTGTGTATTCCCGCCTATGGGGCTTATATAGTCCATTTTTCCGCACATATCTGTGATTGGCCATTTTGGAATTGTATCAACTTCAGTAAACCTGCATTGTCATGCTCTAGTTTGTATTCATTCCTATATATTAGCTATTATTGCATTTACAGGTACTGCTGTTGTGGCTTAGTGGTTCTGTACCTTGACTGTGGTGTATAGTATCCTGGGTTCGAACCTGGCCACTGCTTTTTATTTTTCATGACTGTCTAGACATGCTGAGGTGTGTGTCTGTGTAAAGGCAGTTTTGATACGGCTTGCTCAACGTTGCCCGTTGGTTAGCTTGTTTGCGCGGTGCACACGGGGTACGCTGGTTTAAGCCTCATTTGGCTATCGGCACGCATATTACGCTCAGCTCAGCTAGGAGCACATAGATTCAGCATGTTAAACCACTGCTCAGCTACGGGCACTCATTTTGCACCAGTTAAACCACTGCTCATCTACGGGCACATGCACTCACTCTGTTAAACTGTAGCTCAGCTATGAGCACATCTGGCATTTTTTCTTCTTTTGTTACCTCACATGTCTTCAATATAAATGGGCTATTTCATTACATTTTACATGAATTGTGGTTTTATGTGTACATATTTGTCAGGGACTTGTTTCCTGCTTATTTTGCAAAAAAATTGGTGTTGTGGGGGCTCGAACCATGAATGCCTGCTCTTCAGCCAACATCTCTACTGCTACGCTATTGCTTCCTGGCTTATTTTGCATATTTAGTTCTTATATGCTTTCCCACTGACTGCTAACTGTAGCTGCGCTACGGGCACGCCCGCGCAAACGAGCGCACTCACGGTTAAACATCTTTACAATTTAAAAAAAATATAACATGTTCATTTATATATCTTTTATGTTTATAGTCTGTAGGGGCATGTGTTGTGTTGTGTTTATTCACATTTCCGTGGACTCTGTTGTGGGTGTCTACTTTGGGCACTTTTACACTTCTGGGGGCGTGTCCGCTTGCAGGGCTCGGCCTACGGACATGCCCCTACTGTCTTACACGGACCGTGTTAGACTTAGGTGTGAGTCAGCATGCTCTCATGTATATGCAAAGCATGCTGACATCACTCCGTTTAACTGCAGCCTCCGTGTAAGAGTTATAACTCTTACACGGAGGCTTCGTGAATCCTGGGGATTGATTGCCCTTAAGTAGCTTGTATGAAACCACAGTAAGGGACAAGACTTTGAGACAGTATGTATAGTTTTTGAACTTAAAAAAATCTTAAAACTTGCTTTATCATGATGTGAAAATTTCACAGACAAAACCCTATAATTCCCTAATGGACAATAACAAACTAGCAAACACCATAAAACTGAGCATGGATTGCATCCCACTGGATTTTTTTCCTATACTCAAATGATGATCAGTCATAATGCCTGTATAACTCCTATAAAAATTGCCAGCTAGGTAACATTTATTGAAAATGGCAATTTACCATTTTGTATATCTAACAATAGATGTAAATAATGATTTAAGATTACTAATAATCTATTTACTTTACTGAAATATTGCATTTCTACTAAATGGAAAAATAGGAAATCCATGTTGTAGGAAAGTTTCAATAAGTTTCTATCAAATACAGTATATCAAATTTTACAAAATTATTTCTATTTGTAAAACAGAGAAAATTGAATTCTTCAGATAATTGGAAGAAAGTCCTATCTCCCCTTTTCAGATGACTTGTTATAGAGGATACTTTATCAATTCTGCCTAACTCATTTTACGTTTATTTGTTTGTTTGTTTTCTGTGGAAAAGTCATGTTTTGGCTTGTTCTTTTGAAAGGATGCGAAGAGCTTTCTCTGTTACTACCTTATTACCAACACGGACAAGGGGTTGAGTTGTATACAATTACTAGGAACTAGGACAAGATTTTCTATAGTACCCTCACTATTACGTATCAGAATTATCTTTCAGTCAACACAATGTATTATAGTTATATCTGTCTTTTCATGTCCCAATGTAATACAAATGTGACTTTCTTGTTCTAAAATTGACAGGTTATGAAATACAAACATTTTCTTAATAAAATATATTTAAACAATGATGTGAAAAATTCTATTAAAGGTAGACAGACTAAAAACTATTTTTATACAGCTTTATGTGAAAAAAAACACTCTAGACAACTTAAAACTAACTAATTGCACAGTATTTGTTGATAACACCATCTTATTGGTTTCCATTGTTTTGAAATATGTCAATTATAAACATATTTTTAATAACCATGGCTATAATAATATAAAATTTGAACAACCATCCTATAAAGGCATAGTCAAAGAATATGAAGCTTCCTCCTTTTGTTCTCCATAAGACAAGGGGCCAGATTGTTAAACAGTTACTCTCAGTATAATTCTGCACTGATTCTAAAAGACTCGCTCTCAGTGCAAGTGACTTACTTCAATTTAAATCCTTTCCATAAACAGGCTTAAATGGGGGACAGATTGCAAAAAACCCTGATCTTAGTGTAAATGGTCACATACATTGAGAGTAAGTCTTTTGGAGTCATACCCAAGATTAAGTAGGCACCTGAAAAGCTTAAAGACAAGAAGTTGTCTAGTTAATATTGAATGCTGGATTAATTTTACAAAACATTAGAGACCTGCTGATTGCTTTCATATTAAAATCATTCCAGCTCAGTGCTATTTCAAAAAAGGCCCTATTATCATACCAACACTGAGATAAAACCTTTCCCTCTTCCTAAACAGTGCAGTGCTTATAAGCAGCTGGGTAACTTCTGCCAATACTTAGCATATAGCATTTTCACATTATTAGTGAAAGGATATCTGCTAAAAGGAAACCGAGAGATTATTCTGCCACTTCAGTGCAGTTTTCTGTCATTTATGCAGCTATAACAATGAATCAGATTTTACAGCTGTTACAAAAAACATTCACACACAAAAATAAGAAGTGAATGACCCAGACTTCCTTTGCATTAATACTCACGAATACTTTGATTTAGCAAATTGATAATTTTCTTAATGTTATTCATGTACGTTTCCTTTCTAGAACAGCCAATTAATGCTGGCAAATAATTAGTTCATGAAATAAAGGCTTACATTTTCATTTAAAAAGATACCTAGAGTTATTCAGCACAGAAAAGATTGTTATGGAGGCCTTCTTTCCATCACAATATTCATTTTGACACTTGAGTGCCTATTAGATGTAATTATTAATTATTATACTACTATGCCCATAATCCTCAGTGTTGTTTGTATTTGCAGATGACTTAATGCTCACAGTCATTATTGCCCACTCATTTGCATTATAATTCTGTAAAGCAACTCTCAGTAGTATATTTCAATGTACTAAATCAATGAACATATTTACAAATGAATGGCTTTGTAGCAAGCTCCAGGCAAATTATTTAGAATTTCTTATGTTCAAAACTAACATTTTTAAAATGGTGGTATTGGCATTCCTGTAAAACCTAAGGACATTGTATTTAATCATATGATCTACAGGTAATATTTAACAAAGTGACCAAAGAAATCCTTTGCAGACTGTGAATAACACCAGTTAATTAGTGGGGGAAGCAGAGAAACAGCATTGCCCTTTTATTTAGAAATATCTCTATTTAGCTGAAGTGTTCGACCTGCTTGTTGCTCTGCTTGCTTTGAATATTGCTGATCTCTGGCTGAATTTTATTTTGAATTGAAGCTCTTCATTTCAGGTTTGATCACTTATATTTTGTATCTTATTCTAGTATTAAATTTGCTTTGTTTTAAATTTTCTGTTCTGTTGGAGTTTTAAGAGTTTTTGGCTAGGGTAAGTTAAAAAAAAGTTACCAAAACATTCCTTTGCAAACTGAATAACACCAGTTAATTAGTGGGGGAAGCTGAGAAACAGCATTTGCTCTTTTATTTAGAAATATCTCTATTTAGCTGAAGTGTTTGTTTGGCCTGCTTGCTCTGAATATTGCTGATCTCTGACTGCATTTTTGTTCTGTTGTGTTCTTAAATTTGGTGGGTTTTGAGTTGGCCGCTCCTACTATAAATCTCATTTTGGACACTCCTCCCAGTCCCATCTAAACACCTCATCAACTCATTCTACTGAGTAGAGAGAGAGAGATCATTTGGGAAGGCCCACCCCTTTAGTTTCTCATCCTTGAATTATCTTGTTTCCTCCCTTCCCCTCTTAACCTAAACAAAATTGCACTTTATTCATCTGCTTTTATTGTATTTGTGTTTGTTCCTATTTTATTACTTTATTTTGTTCTTGCTGCTTGTTCTTAAAAGTATTCAATTGCATTTATTCAGATGCATTTATTACTGCATGTTAGTAGCCTGATTAAATTGTAACTGTTATTCTAAACCTTTTGGTTTAAGCACTTGGGCTTCAGGCCAGTTGTTTTACATTATGAAGGTTTGTGGTATACACTATTGTGGCAGGAGAGGTAACTTACATCTGTCTAAGTTGGAAATTGCTGGTTGAAGGCTTAGTGTGTCCATTATTCATAAAGTATCTTAGTTCTGGTTTAAGGACTTGGGCTTCAGGCCAGTTATTTTACATTAAGAAGGTATGTGTTCTACACTCTTGTGGGAGGAGAGGGTAGATTCTGTCGCTCTGAGCTGGGAACTGCTGGTTCAAGACTTATTGTGCCAAGTTATTTGAACTGTTTCTTTCTGAAATTGGTGCACTTTGTTTGTTGTAGCATAGACTAGTTTCAGACCTGCTAAATCTAGCTCTGTTTGCATAACTTGAGCACTAAACCAGGCCATCATTTGTTGGAGAGGATTCCTCTACACCCTAGAGTCAGGAGTGTGCAGTTAGAACTGTTCTGATTGAAGGCTGCTGGAAGTGTACTCTGTTTTAATTAGTTAATTTGTTTAAATCAGTTTGCTGTTGTTTGCTACTGTTATATGTAAAAGTGCATCTGTTCTCCTGTGTTTAATCAACCTAAACAGAGTTTAAATATCTTTAGCATTGTCTGGTTACAGGTTTTGCTGTATCCAGATCTTTCTGTGTGACTCCTGTGTTTCCTGCTATACCATCCTTTGTTGGCTGGGGCCTTCCTGCACTTAGTGGGAGTAAGTGAACTGGTTGGAACTTGTCTGGCATAGTGTGTTTAGCTAAGAGCTCAGGGATATGGGTTGATTGGTCAAATTCAGTGTTTCTATTTTACTTTCATTGTTGTGGTATTTAAACCCCACGTCTGCATGAGTTTTTGCTTGGACTGCACATCAAGCACTGCCGCTGCACTGTTTTAACCTCTTGTGAGGTATAACAGCTGCATTTTTTCTTTTAACAGCACTCCTGTGTAAGTGAAATCCTCCCTTGTAGCTACTGTATTGATTTTATCCAGCCATAATCACACCAATAGGCACTCTCCTCAGATAGCACCCACTCTACTATCCCTGACCTCTCTTCCACAGATTCTGACAACCATGGACAGACAATTTCCTGTGCTTTCTCCTGCTAGTCGGATTGATATGGGCATCCTTAAAGAGTGTAGGAACTGCCTCATGTACACGGACAACCCTCTAGTACTACCATCTAGGAACATAATATGTGAGAGATTCAATTACATTAAGAACCTAGAATCCTTACTGTCTCAGTTACAAGCCAGTACATCTGGCACTGAGAAGGTTGTCTACTCAAACATTACAAACACCACACCTCTAACACCACCCACACCTGTGAAACACACTTCTACATATGCAGAGGTTCTCAACAGAAACATACCTAAACAAAAGAGACCTCCGAAGCAAAAACACACATGCACATCACAACCCACAGCACTAAGCACCACACATAGTACACACATCTGTGTCTCACAGTCTTATTCCCTCCAGTACAACTCTTTTTAGTGTGTACCTTTAACTCCTAGTGTGTGTGGCCTGAACCTTTAAAACGGAAGTTATCACCTTACAATTCTAACAAATACTCATTGACAGAGATCAAATATCAATACAATTGTGTTTGCCATCATGTATGCTTCAAGATAAAGTATTCTGATACCTTGTGTGTAGCACGGTTTTGGCATTATTAATGCAAATATGAGCAAGTGATATTTGACACCTAGAGGAGCAGTAGGAGGTAACTGCAGATGCACCTGGAGACGTCACTCAGATGTAATGAGTTAAGTCCCAGACATAAACTCAACATACTAGTCATAGGAGACTCTATTGTGAGATACACAGATGTGCCCCTCACTAGGCTAGACAAGGAGAAAGTCAGAGTAAGTTGCTTGTCAGGTGCTAGAATCTGCCATATCATGCATGCACTCAAGTCTGTTAACAACTGGTACTGTTATGACTCTGTCATAGTACATGTTGGCATGAATGACTTGAGCTGTACCTCTCTGGACTGTATGAAGAGAGACATGACTGAGCACTTTGAATATGTGTCCCAGGCAGATATGTCCCTAGCCTTAAACAGCATCCTACCATCATCCAGAATGATACCTCAATACAAACAGAAAATGGTTGACTTTAACAATTGACTTAGTTTCTGGTGTCATTCCAAGGGGATCCAGTACCTGACAGCCTGGGAAGTCGTGATTGACAGACCATAATGCTTTGCCAGAGTTGGCCTTCATTTGTCTCCCCTGGACTTCAGGCTTCTAGCAAATGCTCTTGCCTCCCCCATAGTACCTTTTTTGGGCAAAGTCATTAGCAAAAAATTACCAATGTGAAAAATTCTTCTAAACAAAATTTAAAGGTCATGCTGCTAAATGCTAGGAGTCTTATTATGAAACTGCACTAACTGCAAGCATTCCTCACCCTGAAGGATGCTGACATTTGTGCAGTCACTGAAACCTGATTCAAAGCTGCGGAGAGCACCACAGCCTTATCAGGTTACTTATCCTATCATACTTTCAGACCCCAAATGGAGGGCTACAAAGCCGAAGGAGGTGGAGTTTCAATATTTATCAAAGACATACACACCTCCAGGCTGGTCAAACAGTATGATACAAAGGAGACACTCCAAGTGCAGTTAACTGTTGACAAAACACCTATACAAATCATAGCTAGCTACAGACCCCCAACCATGGCTCAGGATGCCCACTCCACCTATGTGGTCTTACTTAAATTCATCAAGATTTACCCCACTACCCTGATCCTGGGTGACTTTAACTAACCACCCATAGAGTGGAAGACCTATACAAGCCCAAACATGAATGCCCAGAGATTCCTCGACTTCGTCATTGCCAATGCATTGGATTAGCTGGTCAACACTGCCATGAGAGGTGAAAATATCCTGGACCTGGTGCTAACATGAGTAGCCACTGTAGCCCCCCTACAGTGTTATCTTCCTTGGTATTAAATCAAAAGGTGCTTCAACAAAGAATTCGTTTAAGGTCGTGCACACTTATGCAACCAGCTTATTGTACATTTTTTATTTTTTTCCCCTAACAGATTTGTTTGTTTTTCAATTGAATTGTACAGGATATAGGTCAGATTAAAGGTGGGAAAAGTTTAGGAATGATTTATTGTGGTCGCATTGTTTTATATCACAAAAACCTGGCATTTTAACAGGGGTGTGTACACTTTTTATATCCACTGTATTTATATATATATATATATATATATATATATATATATATATATATATATGTACACACACACAAATATAATTTTGTTTACTTTCAAAAAAGCATAAAATGCATATCATAGAATGTTTTTGACTGCTAATCACAAACATATATGTAATCCATGCTTATTGTTTTCTCATCAAATGTACTCAAGTTTGTTTCCTTAAAAGTTAATAGCTACTTGAATGCAATTAGTGTTCAGCTGCTTTTATTCCTTCTGACATCAGTGACAGAAAATGTGGGTTTTTTGTCCCAGCTTATTCCCACCAGTGTTTGTTACACATATATTTAATAAGTTTATTCTAAGTTTGCCAAGAATGGAAAATAGCATCAAAGTTATGTCTGATATTAATTAGCTTTCTTATTCTTTCTATGAGATGGCTATTATACCTTATGGACGATATACCACATTTTCCACATGTCCAACAAATTAGAAATCATTATGTAAAGGTAGAGAAGACAAAACACAAAAACATAAAACAGGCATTATGTCATGACAGCTGCTATCTCATTCATAAAAAGTTTAGGTGCCGTGGTGGTGGGGGTGTTTTTATGGGTGATCTTAACAAAATGAGTACCCTTCAGAAAGGCTTTGCATTGTTTGTGGGACATCAAGTTAGGGAAGAAATTGCTTATATGGAAATTAGATATTGCTGCTAACTGTGCACGAATGGTAGCTGCAGCTGCACCTTTATTAAATAGTTTTGCCAGAAATTCGAGAATAGAAGTTATAGGAGCAGAAAAGGGGTCAGTGTTTTTTGTCAATGCTCAGGAAGAAATCCTTTTCCATTTACTGATATATAATTTTCTCCTTGAGGTCTTATGAGAAAAAATCAAGATGGGTACAGGATGTTTGGACCCCACCGATGATTTGCCCCCAACCGATTCGACCCCGGATGGTTGGACCCCCCAGTAAGATATGTAATGTAAGTGACGCCAAAGCACACTAGAGTATGAATAGAAAAGAAAGACGGTTTAAACATTCTTAAAATTAGTTTAGACAGTCTTTCTTTCATATTTATGTGCTTCGACTACAGTAATTTTAGAAAAAAAATGAAATTATAATGAAAAGCAATAACTGAAAAAAAAGAAGGAAATAACCAGTTGGATGAATACCAGAAATTTGCAGCAAGATCGATTTTGGAGTTAAAGTATAATGGTATCAATATCAGTGTAGAAAAATAAAGTAATTAAGTATAAAAATACAGATAAGACATTAAAAGATAAGTTATCCCTAGAAATGTAACATAAAAATAACACTTGTATACAAAAAATATAAGCAATAAATCAATTAACAAAAACTCCGGACTAGGTCATGCTGCGGACATCCGGATTAGTTATCAAACAGTTGTAAAACATAATTACTATACCTGACATACCCCCAAAAAAGCATAACAAATGCATATTAAAAAAACAATAAGTTTATGACAGAACAGCAATGTAGAAATTTAAAATACAACTGCATCCTAAACGGAAATAATTAGGGAAAACCATTACAGAAATAATAAGTACAAAGAAAATGTATAGTAAAAAGTAAAAAAGAAATACATTTAACTATCTGAAACAAAGAAAATGATGAAAATGGGTAATGAACTGTAAATCCATGTATATCCCTAACAGATAAACTATAAAAGGAATCTCATACAGAAAAAGATTAAAATTAAAAATGTATAATACATTAGTATACCGCCACCTCGTGGAAGATATTATCATAAAAAAATTTTTTAAAGAAATATAGCTCCAGCAGAGAATCAGTTAAACATGTCGAAAATTATCTCAAAAAGAAATCGAGAAAAAATAAGTTATAATGGATATCTGTACTGCTTTGCGAAATACAACCACGATCAGACAATAACATTTTGGAGCTGTGACAAAAGAACGTCCTATAACAGTAAAATGAATAAAAAATTGATTTCATTTAATTTGAGATTAGTTAACATAACATAATATAAAATAAAAAAATATATTTAATTGATGGAAAACATATGTTATAAAGTAACAGTGGTCATAATATGTTAAAACATAACATTAGTTATATGTTAAAGATTTAAATGTTATATTTATAATAACTAATGTAATAATTAAATAAAATAAATATATTAATAAATATATTTACAAATAAAAATTAACATTGCTATTGAATAATTGATTAATTAATAACTTAATGATAAAGTACTTAAAATAATATATTTGGGGTCCACTAAAAAATCACATATACAGTACATATAAATTTATGCATGAAATTGTATAGAAATGCATTGGAGTCAAACCGTCTGAGTCCGAACAGTCCAGGGTCAAACTGTCTGGGGTCTAATAGTCCTGCTTCCATCAAGAAATGCTTGACTGAATGAGGGAGGTTAGGAAGCCTGGCTATAATTGGAATTGGGGCAGCCAAGCTGTCAATTTGAGGGTTTGAAGACAAGGGTGGAGCATTCCAGACATATGAGTCAGAAGGTCTAGAACTGGGTCCAGAACCCACGGCTCTTCTTGAAGATGAGGAAAAAGGAAGGGGAACCAAATCTGATGATGCCAGTATGGGGCAATAAAAATCAGCTTGCTTCCCAATGAGCTGGCTTTCTGGAGAACCTTGGGTATTAGAAGAAAGGGAGGGAAGGTATAAGGAAGTCCAGAAGGCCAATCATGTACAAGTACATCCCTTGGTGACTCCCCCAGAGGGGGGATCAGTGCAAAAAAGCTGCTGCATTTGGCATTCATGGATGTGGCGAAAAGTTCGCATCAAGACTGGCCCCCTTTTTGGAAGATCATCTTCGCTACCTCTTGTTTCAGGGACCACACGTCATGCAAGAAAATTGCTTTGCTGAGTTTGTCTGCTATCATGTTGGATTTCCCTGGGATGTGAATTGCTATCAGAAAGTCTTGGGAAGAGATTGCCCACTGCCATACTCTGAGGGCCTCTCGAGAAAAGGTGTAAGACCTGGTCCCTCCTTGTTTGTTTATGTACCAGACAACCAACATGTTGTCTGCCTGTATTGCAATTGTACCCAGTGGGAAAGAGTTCTGGAGTGCCTGCAACATCAAAAGCACTGCTCTCATCTCTAGGATATTGATGTGCAAATGGGCCACATGATCCTGCCAAGTGCCTTGAACTGTCCTTCCCAGATAATGCCCCCCCCCCCCCCCCACGTCCTATCTGGGAGTTGTCCATGGTCACTGTGGCCACAAGCTGTGGGGAAAGAAAGGCTGACCTAATGTCACATGATTGGAGTGAAGCCACCAGCAAAGGCCCTTCTTGCACAACTCTGTTAACAGAATTTGATGAGACATGGGTAGTTCCTGCAAAGACCACTGGGTGAATAGTAGCCACTGCAGAATTCTCATGTTCATGCGTGCTAGTGGAACTAAAATCGCTGCTGCCATGGTTCCAAAGACTTTCAAAACTGTCCTTGTTTGTACTCTTGTTTTGGAGAGAAGGTGGGAGACTTGCTGTCTCAGAACTGACTCTTTCAGCAGGAAGTTTTGCCATCATGTTTATTGTGTCTAGATCTGCTTATATAAACATGATACATTGTGATGGCAACAAGGCAGATTTTTTCTAATTTATTGTGATTCCTAGGTGAGAGGAGAGAGAGAGAGTGGTGTCTCTTGATTCCAGTAGTAGATGCTTGGTGGTGGCAGTTAGGAGCCAGTCATCTAGATACTGAAACACTCGGAATCCTAGACGTCTCAGGTGAGCTGTAACTACTGCCATGCACTTGGTGAACACTCTGGGGGCTGTAGTCAGACCATAGGGCAGAGAATAAAACTGGTAATGACTGGCTCCCAGCCAGAAGCGCAGATGACTCCAGGATGGCCTGTCCATCTTTATGTGGTAGTACGGATCCTGGAGGTCTACAGAGCACATCCAGTTGTCTTTTCCCAAAGAGGGAAGAATCAACTGCAGTGTTACCCTCCAGCACTTGGTCTTTTTTACTGATTTGTTTAATCTGCTAAGATCTAAAATTGGTCTCCAGTCCCCTGTTCTTTTTGGCACTAAAAAGAATCTTGAATAAGTTCTGGATCCTATTTGGTCTGAAGGGACTCTTTGGATGACTCTTTTGTCTAGCAACTTTTGCATTTCTAGAGTTGCTTGATCCCTTTGACTGAGTGGATGTCTGGGGTTTTCTTTACGTTTGGGACGGGAAGAAAAAACTGGTTTGGATTATCCTCTGGATATGATACTCCGTACCCACTTGTCTTTTGTTATTTCCAGCCAGACGTTTAGGTACAAAGATAATCAACCCCCAACTGGCTCCAGAGATGGACAGACAGGCCTCCCTTCAGGAGCAATGAAAGGGCCTACCATGGAAAGAATCCCTGTGATTCTGGTTTTTGAAACCCCCTTCTGCCACATGGATGGTGTCTTTCATTTGTACTTCCCCTCTGCCCCTAGGGGAAGAGTCACCAGGTGTGCCCTGAAAAACTCTCTGGAATTTATGGTACCACCCCCCCCCCCTTCTGGCCTTTTGGATAAGGTCTAAAAGGTACAGAAAAATGGAGTCCTATCGCTGAGAGAGTCTTTCCTTCTTGTTCACACCTGGTTAACGTTTCCTTAACTTTTAGCCGAAAGAAGGACAAGCCATCAAATGGGGCATTAATAAAGGATGATTTGAAGGTTTTTGCACAGTAGCATAAGTGCATACTGGAATGTCTCCTTAGGAAAATTCCTGAAACCGCTGCTCTGCTCGCTCCATGTGTTGCATAAGAAATGAGCCTTATGGAGGAGTTGACCATAGAATTTAAGGTGGAGAGCTGAGAGGAAACCTTGTCTGATACCCCTTCAGCTACTGCATCTTGGAGAGTATCTCCTAGCTCCTTTAGGAGATCTCTTTGTAGCCTTGTAAAATGTGTCAGACAGCTCAGCGATCTGAGTGCAAAAGTCACTGAAGCAAACATGCACTTCCCATATCTGTCCATTGTATGAGACTCTTTGTTTGGTGGATGGACAGATGAGGATGTTTCAGACAGTTCCTTTTTGGTGGCTGCTGCCACCACCATAGCATCTACAGGGACAACCTTGGTCAGGAAGCCTCTAGCTGAAGGGGCTGTGATGAACTTTTCTGGCCTCCTAGGGACAGGCTCCACTGCATCTGGAGACTCCCACGCCTTTTGACTAACTAGTTCCATAAGCTCTTCGACCCAAGTGGCTGGAAAGTGAGACCCAAAGGCCTTCAGGTAAACAGACTCCTCATCAGAAGGGTTAATGGGCTTCCAGCCACCTCTCTGCTTAAAGATTTCTAGGATGTCTGCGAAGGAGACATCCTCAGATCGCGACTGTGGGGCGCCTTCCGACTCATCGTGGTCTGTGTCTGAGGTGATTGACTCCTCTGGGGAGTCCAAATGCTTCCTCTTGCAGAGTCTTTTATGATGGACCCCTTCAGAAGCATATTGTGGAGAGGATTTGGAAGAGAGGGGTTCACTCTACGGGGTACCCTGAGACCTAGGACCTCTGCTGGTTTGTGGATGGTGTGGTGCAGAGACAGACACGGGTGCCTTAGAGGGGGAATTTTGGAACCTCTGAGTTGAGTTGTCTGAGCAGACAGGACCCTCCTCATCAGCTCGATAGTCCCCTTCCCCTGATCTGAAGATACCTCTAGCTCGGAAGAGCCAGAAGAAATCCCCGGAACCAAGGGGGTTGCCTCCGAAGCCAATGTAGGAGCCTAGCTCATCCACGCTGAAACCCCAAGAGGTAAGTTCAGATCGACAAATGTCTGATCCAACTTCCTTCCCCGGACCTTAACAGAGAGCGTCAGCTCCTAGACTCCTCAGACGGGACAGACGATGCCAGAGCAGACATCAGTTCTGAAGATACCAGGATGGTTCTCGGCACCGATGGCTCCACAACAGTCAGTTCCAAGCATTCCAGCTCCAAGGTCATGAGTCAGCTCGGAGGTGGAATCAATGATGGTGGGATAGTTTGGCTGGCTCCGAATCCCTGTGGGTTGGAGCCAAAATGAGTTTGGCCAGTGCTAGTGTCTTTAGAAGCCTACACACTACCCTATCCACATCATTATCAGAAAGCCTCCTGAAAGACTTAGAGAAGAGAGTAGGGGATCTGATTGACTGAAAAATAGGTGACCTTAGAAGAGGACTTACCGGCTCCAATTCTGGGGACTGGCTCCTGAGTTCAAATTCCATAGGCACCAAAACAGCTGATGCCGATGAAGCAGATTTTGTCATTTCTGAAATAGTCAGAGCAAGAGATACAATTTTGCTTAATTTTTTAACAGGCTCCATTGCCCTGAAGATGGAGAAGATCTTTTAGTGGATTTGTCTGATTTAAATGAAGGTGATTTCACTGATCCTGAAGTGCCTGGAACTTCTTCTATAGCTTCCTGGAAGGGGGACTTCAATAACATGATTTCTGAAGATGTACTGCTCCCAAGCAATAGACACAAACAGTATGTGAGTCCGTTATCAACGTCTTCTGGCTGCATTTACTGCACTTTTGAAAGCCCGAAGGCTTAGTTTTCTTATGCTCCTTAGACATGTTTTAATTACAGTCCACACGCACACAAGAGCAAAACAATAACCACAAGAACAACAACTACTAAACACCCCACACACAGTATAATTTATAAAATATCAAACACTTTTTTTTTTTTTTTTTTTTAGAAACTTCAAGCAAGAGACAAGAAAGAAAGATAAAAGTTAGGTTGCCCTCTAACTAAAAACAGGCAGTGGCAGCCCTCTAACTTTTATTCAAGCAGTAGGAAAAATTATTAACAATAAACACTAAATATGCTCTCTAACTAAAATGGGCAGCGGCAGCCCTCAAACTTAAGTGGGATAACACTTTTCTATTTTCTCTTACAACAGTGATTGTAGGAAAAATTAACTGGGATGGGGAGAAACAAAGCCTAACAAAAAAAATTACGGCCAGAAGAAACAACACAGCAATGAATATTCCTAACTAATTACAATATCTACAATAATAGTAAATGCTAACTTGTTTTAAATTAGAACAAGAAATTTTTTTAGAGAAAAATAGGATAATAACAGTAATAAAGGTTGCTTCACTTAGCCAGCGCCAAGATGGAAGCCTCTGATCTGTTTAGCAGCAAACAAGATCTGGGGAGCTTCACTAGAGCATGATGGGATAGAGATACAGCTGCGAGCCAGTGGAAGACCTCGAGCTTTAGTATACGGCTGATTCAGAACCAAGGATCAGTTCTGAACCCAACCAGTAAGAATGAAGGCAAGATAGGACAACATAACATCTATTCTTTCTAAGTCTGGTAATTCGCATATTTCATTAAGGTTATGAGCTATAAATGAGCTGTTTTGATTCCTTCATCTTTTCTTTTGTCTTCTCTGTGACCTTGAGCAAGTCATGTAAGCAGACAGGTCTTTGGGGAAAATGAGCCGAACTCTTCAGTGGTTCCCTGGGCTGCATACCTAGTAACTACCTAAGTAGTTTACATCATAGAGCAGTCAATACACTGTGTAATTATAGACAACATAATGGGGTGAATTTTTCACAATATGTGTTTTGAATTTATGATAAATCTGGTATTGGATATATGTGTTCTGTGATATTTTGAAAATATGCAGAAAACAGGCAAAATGATGGAAGAACAACAAACCATATAAGATCAGAACTGTTGCACAAGCATTTTAAATTGTTAACTTGTGCTATATGAATCATGGCTAGATTGCATGACAACAGCATAAAATCATAAAATTCACAAGAAAGGGCTAAGGTAGGGTATAACTAACTCAGAAAAACAAAGGTGTAATTGCCCATATTTTAATCTTAATGTTAATTTAATCTTAATTTTAAACTGTACTCCTCACCATAAATAATCACTCTTTGGCTAAACCGTATGGATTGAAAGAATATATACACATGCACACACACACACACACACACATATATATATATATATATATATATATATATATATATATATATGTATATATATATATATATATATATATATATATATATAGTTATATGTATATATATATATATATATATATATGTGTGTGTGTGTGTGTGTGTCTACTATATATATATATATATATATATATATATATATATATATATATATATATATATATATATATGTGTGTGTGCGTGTGTCTATA
>NC_056735.1:548238952-548293952 GCF_019279795.1 Protopterus annectens
GCTGTTTCTTCTTTTACACAGTTCGCAACTCATTGTTTGCAATGTGTGTATGACTTTGTTGATGCTTCTTCTAGGGTTATGGCCACTGGTCCTATTTTAAGGAATTTTGCTTGGCTGCATTCTCTGCACCTCCTACATGATGTAAAATATGAGAGTTTAAATTCTACCTTGTGTAGAGATTTAGTGGTTAGACCCTCTTGCTGCAAGGGTGATCAAAAAGTGTGATTTAAAGAGAAAGATGATCCGGGACATCTCTTAAGATTTTTTTCAACCATCCTTTTCCTAATTGTTCAAGGGATTGTCTTTCTCCTCATCCAATTTTGAAAAAAAAATAAAATAAAATAAACAGTCTTAATAGAATTCTGTTAAACAGATATTTAACAAAAAGTAACAAGGAGGTTCCAAAAGACGTCTCAAACCCCCAAAAGCCAAGAATAGTTCAAAATGTCTGAATGACTATTAGACATTGTGACACCCTTCCACCCTGGCCTCTTTTCTCTTCCAGAAAGTCTGATTCTCCATTTTACTCTTTGGCAACAGATTGTTGCAGACAAATGTGCCTGAAAATCATTCATCAGAGTTACAGATGACAGTTTGAAGAAATTCTTCATTTCCTGGGGGTCATTCTTCATTCTGCATTTCAGACACTTATATTTCCTGCTGTCCTTCATCACATACTATCCCAATGTGTGAAATAACCAGTTCTTATATCCCAGCTGGGGAAGGGATTTTATTCAAGAATGTCCCTAATCATAAAGTAGGAAAATGCTTGGAGACCATTTCTGGATCTTACTTTCCTAAATATGTTTGCAATACTGCCCAAATTAAAAATGGTGCTGCCTCAGCATCCTCTTTCAAGTTTCCTGGTATCACTAGAGTTAAAAGATGCTGACTGCATCTCTATGCATAAAATGCAAAATATCCTGGAACCAGGACTGTCAGGTACAACACTTTTTTCTCACAGCTTCTTCAGGCATAAAACAGTCGTAGAATAATTAAAGCATGCTTCATTTATATACAAAAATAAAATCACATGACTAGTCCACAAATGAAAATCAATTACAAGGTTAAATGGATAGAATCTAATTCACTTTATATTGCATTTCTTTTAAAATAAGCGTAATACTGACTACTCCATTTAAACCAGGAGCTACATGGGCTCTAAACCTACTAATCCATTCACTTTCCTGTTTTTCTGTCACATTATAGGTTCATGGGTTCATAGGTGTGTACTAGGCCAATGGCCCTGAAGCCTTTACAAGCCTAGCCCATAGAAGTGCCCTGGCCTCATGCTGCCATTAGTTTCTGGTGCATCTATCAAGTGGAGCCACTGGAGTGATCCCTGGGGTATACTTTCTATTTCCCATCCACTCATCAAGATTTATCTTGAAAAGGGCTAGTGAGGTTCTCTGCTTGACATGTATGGGAAGTCTACTTCAGAGCATGGCCAGTCTCTGGGTTATGAACCTGTCCCTCCAGCTTGTTCTGTTGATTGTGGTAATGAGGTTGAGGGCCCTGGAGCATGTGATGCGGAGGGATTGCGATTTCTTTAGGTGTCGCATTTCTAACAGGGCTGGGTTAGACATGGCTTTGTAAGTCAAACAGAGATCACATCTTAATAGGCAATATGAGACAGAGAAAAGCTGGAGTTTTTTGAGTCTGTCCCTGTAAGGGTATGTGTTTAAGGCCTAGGATCCTCTTCATGAGGTACTTTTATTGCCTTTCCAGCTGTTGCAGGTGTTTAGTCAGGTGCATGCCAAATACTGCATTATACTAGATGATTGGTCTGATGAGTGAAGAGTAGAGAGAGACGATGACCTCTTTCTTCCTGGATGCAAAACTCTTGGTAATGAGATGTGCCACATAGAAGTACTTTCTGACCACAGTGGCAATGTGGTGGTTGAAGAGAGGTTGCTGTCAACCTGTGTCCTCAGATCTCTTATAACGCCTTCAGTGTTCAGTGGGCTACCATCAGTGCGGTAATTAATGGGAACTGAGTTTTTCTCAAAGGGAATGGTGATGCATTTTTGGCATTAAGCTTAAGACCAGTCATTGGTCTCAGTGAGGCCTATCTGTAGGATGTCTACATCACTTGGGTGGATAATAATGGCTCCCAGCTTGCAATCGTCGGTGAACAGATTCCCCCTGTATTGGCCTGGACTTCTGAGAAGTAGATGCCAAACAGGAGAGGGCCCAGGAGCAATCCCTGTGGGACCCCACTTGTGACTCGTCAGCAGTCTGAGTTCAACTGTACTACTTTCACACTGTTTTGTTCTATCTGTGAGTCAATTTGCAGCCCACCTAGTGATCTAGGGGTTGATGCCTAGTTTGGTGAGTCTATCAATAATTCCTTAGTGGGGAATGGTATCAAAGGCCTTGGCCAGATTGAGGTAGGCTCTATGAACGGCCTTGACCTCATCCACAGCTCTGGTGACTGACTCAAAGACGTCAACCAGGTTGAGTAGGTATGATCTACCTTTTACAAAACCAAATTGCGTGGGATCCAAACTTTGGATATTCCCTATAGCCTTGTTAATTAGGTCCATGATGATGCATGCCATAGCCTTACATATCAGACTCGTCAGACTAATGGGGTGATAATTCCCACGGTCTGTAGTTACTCTCCCTTTATGGACAGGAATGACTGTAGCAGTGCACCATTCTGTAGGGACAAAGTCTGAGATGAGACTGTAATTGAACAGGGCACACAGGTGTGGTGCCAGTTCACTTTGTAGCTCATGTAAAACACAGCCAGGGATATTGTCAGATCCCATGGAAGCTGTATTCTTGGCCTTGGACAATGCAGCTTTAACCTGTGCTGCAGTAATGCTGGGTGCCTGGCATTCTTCTGGTATAGTGATTGGTCATTTGGGGGGGGGGGGGGTAAAGTTGGCACTGAATCTGTCGGCCAGTATGTTGGCAATATCTGTTGGCTCAGTATAAGATGTACCATTGTGCAGTAACTCAGAACAAATCTGGGTATTGCCCTGGAGATTATTGATATAACTGTAAAAGGCTTTGTGGTTGCTTTTAGTGTCTGCCGCAATTCTGCCTTCATAGCTAGCTTTAGAGGTTTTGATGAGGGATCTCAACATTTTGTTGAGGCTAATAAGGGAGTTTTTCCAGTGTTGGGACTTCACCTTTTTCTGCAACAGTTTCTTCCTTCTTTTGTAGAGTTTGTTAATGTGAGAGGACCACCAGATTGGTTTCCTTTTTTTTGAGGAGAGTGTCTTGGTTCTGTTGGGTATGGCTAGTTCCATGCATTTATGTACATGTTCATACAGTGCATTGGTGTATGATTTGGCAGTCATGCAACTATTCTCCATTTGCATGGATGCCGTGAAGTTAGCCACCTCTGTTTTTAGGAGCCCAAAGTCAGCTTTGGAGAAGTTTTTTATGGTGGTTACATTTGCTTGTGGTGTGAGTGAGATGTGGATTTCCATGGTAATTAGTTTGTAGTCGGATCTAGCCAGGGAGGAATTGACTACCGGTGTTGAGCAATGGTTGCTCATTTTCGTAATAACCAGTCAAGGATGTTGCTTCCTCTAGTAGGGGTAAGAATGAGCTGGTCCAGCACATTGGAATTAATGAATTCCAGGAAGCATTTGGCAAGTGTATTGGTGCATGAGTAGTTTTCACAGTTGAAGGAGGAAATTAAATCTTCTCCTTTATAAAAAGTGTGCACACCCCTGTTAAAATGCCAGTTTTTTTGTGATATAAAAAAATTAGACCACAATAAATTATTTCAAAACTTTTCCCACCTTTAATGTGACTGATAACCTGTACAATTCAGTTGAAAAACAAACAAATCTGTTAGGAGAAAATTATAAAAATTAAAAGACTTACAATAAGCTGGTTGCATAATTGTGCACACCCTTAAACTGATACTTTGTTGAAGCACCTTTTGATTTAATTATAGCATTCAGTCTTCTTGGGTAGGAGTCTATCAGCATGGCACATCTTGACTTGGCAATATTTGCCCACCTTTCCTTGCAAAAGTGCTCCAAATCTGTCAGATTGTGAGGGCATATCTTGTGTGCTGCCCTCTTTAGGTCATGCCATAGATTTTATATTGGATTTAGGTTTGGGCTCTGGGCCATTACAAAACTTTAATTGTCTTCTGCTGAAGCCATTCTTTTGTTGATTTGGATGTATGCTTGGAGTCATTGCAGTGTTGAAAGGTAAATTCCACTTCATCTTTAGCTTTCTAGCAGATACCCGAAGGTTTTGGGCCAAAAGTGACTGGTATTTGGAACTGTTCAAAATTCCCTCCACCTTGACTAAATCCCCAGTTCCAGCTGAAGAAAAGCAACCCCAAGGCATGAGACTGCCACCACCATGCTTTACTGTGAGGATGGTATTCTTTTGGTGATGCAAAGTGTTGTTTTTGCGCCAAATGTACCTTTTGGAATTGTGACCAAAAAGTTCAACCTTGGTCTCAACAGACCATAACACATTTTCCCACATGCTTTTGGGAGACTTGCTGTATTGTTTTGAAAATTTTAGCTGGGCCTGGGTATTTTTCTATGTAAGAAAAGGCTTCTGTCTTACAACCCTACCCCATAGCCTAGACATATAGAGAATACAGGAGATTGTTGTCACATGTAGTACACAACCAGTGCTTGCCAGAATTTTTGCAGCTCCTTCATTGTTGCTGTAGGTCTTTTGGCAGCCTCCCTGCCCAGTTTTCATCTTGTCTTTTCATCAAGTTTGGAGATTTCTTTGCAACATCACTGTTGTCCTATATTTTCTCCACTTTTTGTTGACTGTCTTCACTTTGTTCCATGGTATATCCAATGCTGCGGAATTTTTTTGTACCCTTCTCCTGAATGATACTTTACAACAATGAGATCCCTTTGATGCTTTGTAAGCTCTCTGTGAACCATGGCTTTTGCTGCAGCAGGCAACTAAGTAAATGTCAGGAAAATCCTACTAGGACAGCTGAACTTTGTTTGTGGTTAATCATAGTCTCTTTAATTAATGGCAAGTGTGTACCCAAGAAGATAAAGGTGTTTCAACAAAGTATTCAATTAAGGGTGTGCACACTTATGCAACCAGCTTATTGTACATTTTTTATTTTTTATATTTTTCCCCTAACAGATTTGTTTTTCAATTGAATTGCACAGGTTATAGGTCACATTAAAGGTGGGAAAAGTTTTGAAATGAGTAATTGTGGTCTACATTTTTTATAGCACATAGCATGGTTTTGGAATTATTGTTGCAAATATGAACAAGCAATATTTGATGCCTAAAAGCATCAGTAGGAGGTAACTGCAGATGCACTTGGAGGTGTCACAAATGTAATGAGATAAGCTTGATTCTTTCTCTAGGTCTATATCAAGCTTTGCTATGACCAATCTCCAGGGGATATTGAACCCTTCTACTTCCTCCTACCAGTCTCTCCCTCCATCCCTTTGTTATTTGGTACCCTTCTACTTCCTCCTACCAGTCTCTCCCTCCATCCCTTTGTTATTTGGTACCCTTCTACTTCCTCCTACCAGTCTCTCCCTCCATCCCTTTGTTATTTGGTACCCTTCTACTTCCTCCTACCAGTCTCTCCCTCCATCCCTTTGTTATTTGGTACCCTTCTACTTCCACCTACCAGTCTCTCCCTCCATCCCTTTGTTATTTGGTACCCTTCTACTTCCTCCTACCAGTCTCTCCCTCCATCCCTTTGTTATTTGGTACCCTTCTACTTCCACCTACCAGTCTCTCCCTCCATCCCTTTGTTATTTGGTACCCTTCTACTTCCACCTACCAGTCTCTCCCTCCATCCCTTTGTTATTTGGTACCCTTCTACTTCCTCCTACCAGTCTCTCCCTCCATCCCTTTGTTATTTGGTACCCTTCTACTTCCACCTACCAGTCTCTCCCTCCATCCCTTTGTTATTTGGTACCCTTCTACTTCCACCTACCAGTCTCTCCCTCCATCCCTTTGTTATTTGGTACCCTTCTACTTCCACCTACCAGTCTCTCCCTCCATCCCTTTGTTATTTGGTACCCTTCTACTTCCACCTACCAGTCTCTCCCTCCATCACTTTGTTATTTGGTACCCTTCTACTTCTACCTACCAGTCTCTCCCTCCATCCCTTTGTTATTTGGTATATTTTTATGCCAGGGTGTGGACATTTAATTTTCATGACTTTTAAATGAGAAGACAGCATGAACTCTGATCGTGGACATTTCACTGAAGTGACAATTTGCAACCTTATAGACAATGTAGAGATTTATGTTTAGATTAGTAAGTTTGTTGATAAAGGCATAAACCAGAATTGTGTTGAAGTTTTAAAGAGAAACAGATAAACCGTATAAACAGAATGTGCTTTTTCAAAGATGATCAACTTTTAAAAAGATTAATTAATTAAGGTCAGGGGTCTGTTGGGCACTTGTTTTTAATTTCTTCATGATTGTTGGGTTTCTAATACCATGATGGGAATGGACCCCATTCCTAAGTCAAAATATGATTCACGTTCATGAAATTAGTACAACCTTTGATGTTAGTCAGAAGTGCTCTTTGCAACATCCGCAATGTGCCCACTATTGACTCCTTCTGCAATTCACATGGAGTTACATGTATCAGTAACATATCTAAGTACAATTGTAATTTCTTTTTTATAACACCTGTTGCTCCTACTACCATTACAATTGTCTGGGTATCCTTCCACACTGCACTCATTTCAGCTTGCATATCCTGGTATTTTATGACTATATGTCTCTTTTTATATAACACACTGCAGTCACTTGGTGTAGCAATTTAAATGATCAATGCTACTTTTGTTTTCTTTTCCTGGACTACTTCATGTGGTTTTCTTGCATCTGTTTGTTGAGCTATTGGTAATGGGTGATCTCATGTGATCTAAGCTTCATGATTTTACATAATGCTTTGTGGCTCATATTTTCATTGGTTTTCTGCTCCTTCAGTATTTGCACAATCCCCAGTGCAATAGTATTACCACATTGTTACGCCTTTCAGTATACAGTCCTTCTGCCATTAGTATATAACAACCAGGAACAAGACGTGTGACTGTTTTGTGTTCTGTTTTACAAAACCTACATTTGTCTGTTTTTCCCACATGTTCAATGGACTTTGTAAATGAACGTGTATGTAATCCACTATCTTGGGCCATCAATATTAACCTTTCATTTTTTGGTTTAAATTCACCTCTCCTTAACCATTCCTGCATTTGATCCTGATCAAAATTAGGTTATTCCAAGAGTTTTCTATACTTACAACTATATTTTTGCATTTTTACATTTCTTGCCTTCTCAAGTGATCCTTTACCTTATATTCTTTCTTTTGTTTTTTGGCACATTCAGTTGCTGCCTGATATTTGTCTATTTTTAGCGTGATTTCCATTCCCACTTGACACCAGTATGCTTCTGTTAAAGTAAGCAGGGAAGTCATCTTAGACTTATTTTCCTCATGTTTTAAAACTTTCACTATGTTTGGGTCTTGTGAGTCAACAGATATGTGTGCAGTCCTAAGACTGCAGATCTATACATGTAATCACTTTTGATGAGGCCCATACCTCCTTCAGAATGAAGAATATATAGTCTTGGTATACACTGATTTCTATATATCATTTGATAAGCATGAAGCATCCTTCTTGTTTTCCTGTCCAACTGATCCAACACCTTTTGGGACCAGTCAGTCACTCCAAAACTGTAAGTTAGGAAGGAGGAGGTAATTGTTTTATAGCCTGGACTTTGTTCCTAGATGCCAATGCTGTTTTCAGTAAATTTTAGTCTTCTAAAATAGTCATTACTAAGTTTTATTCATATTTGTTCATGTTTCATTGTTGATCCTTCATCAGTTCCAAAATATTATACACTCCCTCTTGCTCGGGTGCTTTCATATCACATTTCTCTCCCAAACTGATGTTTTCTTGTTGCTGCAGCTTTCCTGCTTTAAAGGATGCTTTCACACATTTACCAAGACCAAATGACATTTTTATATCATCCGAAAATGTTTGACCACTGGCAGTTGTGCTTTCACTTCCTCGTCTGATGAACTATATACTGTTTTAAATCATTTACAAAAAGAAAATGAGAAGTCTTTTACATTTTGTTGTTTTTTGTGAGCCAAATTGTAGCCATCACCTAATCTGTTAAGTAGACAGCTTAATGGTAAAGGGCAAGACAAAAGAACAGCGGTGACAGAGTCACCCTGAAATGTCCCCCTTTGAATTTTTATCCCTGAAATTATAATTTGTTGTTTATTGTGGCTTAGCTGCAAAGTGGTTTGCCCCTGTTTCATGGTTGCTGTGCTTGATCAGTGTGGGGTGTATCTTATACATTTTTAAGCACTGTTTTATCCATGGATATGACATACTGTCAAATGTTTTTTTTTAGTCTATCCATGCCATAGTTAGATTCTTTCCCTTCTTAGAGTTCACCACTATGACTTTATTTAATGACAAATGATCCTTTGTTCCGTATGACTTTCTTTTGTTACCCCTTTGTTCTATTGCTATGACAGAGTTTTCTTCTAAATGAGTATAAACTGTTTTGGCATCAATTGCAGTATAGTTTTAGGACATTTTGCAGGTCTGCTCTTAAGTAGAAGCTTTGTTTTTCCTGTTGTTAACCAGGTTTGTGTCTGTTCAGGGTGCACATATAACTTGTTCTTACACATGACTGAATCTAAATGTAAAGATGTTAATACATGTATCCAGAAGTTAGGTAATGCCTCTGGGCCTGGGGTTTCCAATTAGGGTTTCTTTGCTTCAGTCTCTCTGGCTGTTATTTCATCCCGTTTCATATCTTGTACATTTGAGCTTCTTATTCTTTCTTTTGCATTTTCTATTTAGCATCTGTTATGTCCCACAGGCTCTTCATAGATATTTCTTCAAAATGTATCTATTTCTTCTTTTTTGGTGGTGTTTCAATTCCTTTTGACTCGTTTCCTAATTCTCTATAAAACCTTTTTGGTTCATCAATACATTGCTTATTTTGTGCTTTTCCTTTATATTTATCTACATTTCTTCTAAGTTTATTCATTCATTCATTCATTTATTTATTTATTTACTTATTTTTTGTCTGTGCTGTTATTTTTAGTTTATTATTTTCAATAGTGCACAACAGATTCTGATCTGGTCTGATACTACACATTGCTTTTATCATGTTTATCTTTCTGAGTATTTTTGTTGATCTGTTCTCTCTTTTATACTCTTCTAACAGTGACTCCTCTCATCTTAACTGCTTTATAGTTATCTTTATTCCATACTTCCATTATGGCATTCGATTTCTCCCCTTCATTTCCCTTACTACCATGTGTTTTTGTGGTAAGACTTTATCTATTATTAATTTAGCAGAACAGTAATATATCCTATTTACTTCTGTTATATCACATGAATCTCTGTGAAAGGTTAATTACTGTGTTCATTTGTTTTATAAAACTTCTGAATTTTGGGGTTGTAGTGACTTTCTGTAGTCTATTCCTTTCATTTATCTTAATATGTCTGCCTATCTCTATTAATCAAGCAACTATTCTCTTATACCATTTTCTCCTAAACTGAAGGCACATACTTAGTTCTCCATTTATTGCGGACATTCTACAGAAAGTAAAACAAAAAGTTGCTCACATATTTGTTATGACATTAACCAAGACACATTCTATTATCCTAAAGATAATACTCATGAGGCTTATAGGACAACAGTTTCCAGAGTCCTTGATGGAGCTTCACCGCAGGAATGGCAGCACAATGGTTATTCTCCCAAGACCGGGTACAGCTTCCATTGAGAAACTACAGTTGAACAGGTTTAGGAGGGGTTCAGCAATGATGTTCTCTGTACTAAATAGATCTTGTATGTAGTCTGGGTACATGATGCCATTATTTTTTGGTTTTTGCATAGAGGTTATAAAATCTGATCCAGTATGATTTTGAAGGAAGAGGAGTTTAGTGGTCTAAGTAAAATAGAGAAGGAGGAAGAGGAATGAAACTGAAACTATATTTGTCAACTAGGGTATTAGCAATGCTCATGTTGTTGGGATCAGCATGGAGAGTACTGCTCAGCTGGAGTTTTGGAAATATTATTTTATAGCGTCATAATTACAGGCAAACAACAGGTAATTTCTCCATTAACATGGACAGTGACATTGTATTTTCTGTTTCTCACCATGGTATTTCACATTGTGTCCCTGAAAGCGGTCTATATTACAATGTTGAAACGTTGTAATATCAAACACCAAATGAGTGACACGTATTCATCGAAATGCATATAAGCGATTCGATGAATACTTTACAGGGCAAAGGTGTAATTGGCCACCTACACTGTATTGCCCTTTTCTCCACTTTAGTGCGATCTCGGAGTTGGTATATTTAGTTAGGGGGTGTGGGGGGCAGACAGTTGGTATATTTAGTTATGTTTGCAAGTGTGTGCGCGTGTGGGTTTGAGCAAACAAATTCTTTCCCAGGGAAAGAATTTGCTGTTTTGACCATTCGTGCTTTAGTGTGATTGGTCTTTACATGTCGACGAAAAGGCGTTTGCTTAAACGCCTCTTCGGTGTTATAATATAGATCCCCTGAAAGACATGTAGTTTATCATTTCAAGTGTGAATATGAAAACAAATGAATAAATAACAAACAATGATTAAGATCTCTACTACAGGTCAACCTAGATGAACAACTTTAGTGTCATTTCATTTTGTTTACTATAGTTTTCATATGGTACCTGTTTTTAATGACTAATGTACATAGTTAAAGAAGCAAGTTCCATAAAAAGTCAAGATGCCATCAGAGGAGCTATGATTTGCCAAATGGGAGTGTGTAAGGATAACCTCACTACAGGCATGACATTTCACATGTAATATACAATTTGAACTAAAGCTGGTTAAGTACCATTTCAGTTACTATCAGTCTTCAGTCCGGACAAAAAGAACCAGTGGTTGAACTTGTAACAAAATGACATAGTAACAAAATAGATTTTAAGAAAAAAGAATATGATGCAATGCAACAAATGCATAATAGCCATAAGAAATGAGTAAATCATTTAAAAGAGATTGTTTCATATCACAGTAATAAAAAGGAAAATCATCAGTATATTCCTGTTTTAATATTGACAGAATAAGTAGATTTTCTATTTAAACTAGACAGCAGTATTAGTATATTAAAGATGTGCGACAGTCCAAGGGTGGGGTTAAGTCATTGCAGCATGAAAAATATTTTAATGTCAGAGAACATCTGAACAAAGTCTGTGTTCTGATAACAGTCGTCATCTTAAAGTCTCTAGGTTTGATTCATTTATTTTTCATTCTATTTGAGAGTAATTTGATAAAACTCAGTAATGTTTCAGAGTCATTCCGGATAAGAAGATCTTGCATATAGCAAGACTGTCAGATTAACAAATAAATAGATGAGTAAAGCTGCAAAGAGGTGTTCTTCCATGAAGTTATTAAATGTTCATGTTAGAATTCTGAGGCATAGTATGTGAGGATGTAGTAGTAATTTATTTGTATAGTCTGGTTAAGTTAAAGATTATGATCCCCATGGTGTGTATTGTATGTGTTTCTGCAAAATGATACACCATATGAGAAAGAAGTGCTGATTTTTGACACAAATCAACTGTCCTTCATTAAACAATCAAATATTACATTGAAGAGATCCAGCCAGGAAGAGAAAATATATTGGTTTCAGAGAGCAGTAAATAATATCTTTATACATATGGAGAAATTTGAAATGAGAACCTTTACAGAAGTTTCATAACATCATATTAAAACTATGTTATGTTATGTTATGAATAAGTGAGTTTCATACAGTTGTGTGTGGTGAAATTGTCTTACTGTAAACACACAGTGAAGTCCAGAGGCATGTAATTTCTGCTAGAAGGCATAAATCCCTCAGAGTAATGAAGGCACCAGATGTAACAATGGCTGAGGGGGGCTGTGCATATTCATAGGTTCATAGATTCACAGATTAGTACTAGGCTAAGTGCCCTTGTGGGCCATTTTAAGCCTAGCCAATTGCCCCATGTGAGAATCAAACCCTGGACCTTGTGTCTGTAAGGTAAACACGTTAACCATTATGCCAACCTCCCAGCCCTATTTGACTATGCACTGAGAAAATAACTTTCTTGCCTGCATATTGATGATCTCAACAGGCTCACAATATGTAAAATGAAGGAAATGGATAACGATGAGGATGCAGCACTAGTGTTGTTTTATCTGGCCATTGTTTGACATAAAATCGCTTGGTTTAATTTGTTTATTTTGTTGTTCATTTATCCTTATCCTGAACTGGTGGTGATAGAAAATATTCCCACAGAAGGAAACCTTTTGTTAGAAAATAAAAAATCACCACTAGTATCCCATCTAGTTGTCAATTATCAGTCAGTAAATGCCTCTCAACTGCTAACAGCAGAGTTCCAGACCAGCTTCATCCATACTTGGATTCTGTGTACAGCGTTTCTCTGTTGTGCCAGAATTGTACTACATCAGCACCCTCAACTTTACTTGTAAGTGATCAGAGCTCACGTCTTTTATTTAGTACCTTATTAGAAAACGATGTAGGAATTCTGCCCTAATTTTCTGTTGGCAGCAGAATAACCTTCCATCCACAGGCTGTCCCCATCCATCATATGGTAACTGTGAAGATTCTTTACTCCATTACCACAGACAGGCAGACACACACACACACACACACACACACACACACACACACACACACACACACACACACGCGTACATTACTTACCTTAATGCCACCACAGGCATGTTGGACCAGACACTTAGTCTACATACCTCTGTAAACAAAAAAGTGATCTTTAAATATATTTAAACTTTGTCTGTATTTGTAATAATAGGTGCAAATGTTAAGTATCATTGGAACACAGATTTTAAAATAATTACTCCTTAATTTTAGGGCAGTGTAGTCAGTAAAAATGTTCTGTTGTGTAAGATAATAAAGTAAAAAGTTGTATAGATGCAGAAAATTAATTTAGTTGGTTACTAAGGTAAGGAAGTTGAGGAAAAATGTTTTAAATTGAAATAATTCTGAGGAAGAGCAGAACCCACACATTTCTGAACGATTACTATTTTCTTTTTTCATTATTATACAGTTATAATTGTAGACACAAAATGAGTATATTCTTTGCTTACATAATTCACTTAATTGCGGAAAGAACCAAAAATTAAACATATCAATATATCATTTCTAAACTTTTAAAATGACGTATTTCTTGTTAGTTTTCAGTGGACGTAACACATACCTGCGGTAAATATGCTTGCATTATTTGGAGTAATTTAATTAATATATGCTTTTTGAATTTGCAGTTGTTTTTAATTTTATAGGCCACTGTGATGTGCATATTGTATGCTGACAGAAGGCCTGAGTTGCACAAGATGTTGATTGAGTTGTTTTTCTGTAATTTTGCTATACACAGGTTGATTGATTTCATGTCATAGGTGGCAAATTAAAAGTTAATTTTTAGTTTCAGTGCAGGTGCAGAATCTGTTAAAAAAAGAAAATAATTGAGTTTTGAATGATGCACATTTACTCTGTCTCATGAGGCTTCTGAATTCACAAATTATGCAAATGAATGTCCTTCATTCTGAAGGCTAAGTACTAATTATTAAAATTAGTTTGGGAAATTTGTTAGTTTCTATCACAAAATAATGGGCGTTTGCACAAAAATTGCCTTGTCTCTGTATTTTAACATCTATTCAACAAGTTACTGAATAGCAGGTATCTGCTATAATTAACTGACACATATCATATTATTTCCGTTTCTACTGATTACTAATACAAATTAGAAGAACTGACCTATTATGCCACAGATAATGCCCTGCCTGTTCCTACTTTGCAGTCATTGATGGATTTTTTTTTTTTTTTGTGTGTGCAAACCTCCATTATAGTTTCTAGACAGTCCCACTGTTTCATTCTAATAGGTTCCCCTGCTTTCAACGGGCAGTGAATAAGAAGGTCAGCCTATTTCTGTTTCAAGGAAATTCCATCTACAGCTGCCTAAGTTTTACAGGATAGCTTTCAATGCTGTCTCATTTAATCTCTTAAGTTACAGTATTTTCAAAGCAATTCTACAATATAATTATTGCAAACTTCCCACTTCTGAAATGCAGAGCAATGTAGCTATGCAATTCCATAGATCCCTTTTAGAAGCTGTTTTCCCTAATGACTGTCATGCTGGTAGCAACATGAGAAGAAAAAAAAATACTTTTCTACCCCCACCAACAAGCTCTAGCTCATACTGATGGATAGCTCAGTGTTTTCAGATAATATGAGAGAGATATAATCTCTTCAGCATATCCTGAGTCTGCCATAGGGCCTCCTTTTAGGAGGTCATCCTTAGTACACCTCTGAAAGGAGACGGCCATGAATCATATTCAGTAGTTGCCTAGACTACCTCTGCTAGCTTTTCTCATTGAGGAGGAATAAGGGCTTTAATATGGTAGTCTTCTGAATTGTTGAACAAGGACAGTGAACTCAGCAGCCCCGCAAATACACCTACTTTTTGTTGATTGTAGCTGTGAGTTCATGTATTTAATTACTACCCATAGTCCATGACTATAGATAAGGAAAGGGATACACACTGACTAGTAAACTAAAAGCTCCACAATAGGACTCTGTTCCTACTTTATCCCACATTGCCACAATGCCTGAAATTTACCACTTCTGCATGCATGTGCTGTCCCATCTCCTGATCTACTCCACTGTCACTACTGAACAAATTCACAGCATAATTAAACACGTATAACTGAGGCAAGTGCTTCTCTAACTATTAAACAAAAAAATAAAAGCACACAGTCCATCAGGAAAGATGTTTACTCTCTTATTTGGGGCTACTGATTCTTATCTTGTCTGCTACACACTCAGCATCAAGCCACTTGAGAGAATGACAGAGATTACAATATCCTCAGGGTAAGAGGACAATACTTTCATCAAACAACTATGAGGCAAACCTTACAGTCCTATGCTGCACACTTTCCTGAACTCAGATTCACCTAGATATTCAATCCATAAAAAAATCACAGAATGAATGCGAGACAAGCTATAGCTCTACCATACAAGAGTGCACACCTTGAATGTGCCCAGTAGTGGTGTAGAATCTCCCAAAAAACATTTAAAACATTTAGTGTTACAGAGTTATACTCCATCTTGAAGTCCTCAAATCAAACGCAGAGAGGACTGGCAAACTCCTAAGACTGCTCCAGTACCTGTGTATGCACAAAAACACTGATCAGTGACCTACATTGAGAATTGAACTTGTATTGTTTCTCCTGAATCATGGGCACACCAATTAGTCAGAATTTTATTTTCATCACCCTAGAATATGTTTTCTCAGGAAGACTTAGGAGCAGTGATTGCTGGTGACTTCAAATCAAAAGGGGGCTGCAGGAGACAGCTGATTGGATGGGGGCAACGGGATGGTGGTGTAGCAAACTAGAAAGGGGTGGAGCTATGCTCAAAACCACAAAAACTGAGACTTTAATTAAATATGCTGCCCTGGGTGCCAAGCCATCATTATGAGAGTCCAGTCAAAACAAAATGAGGTGTAAAAAAATATTTCAATGCATTGGCTACATGACAGCTTACTTAATATCTAGATGGAAACAAAAAGGTTGTGAGGCATGAAAAAATAAATTACTTTTTAAATACATTACTGGAATGCCAGTCAAAATCATGTATAAAAAACAAGCAGCAATGAACTCAAAACACTTCTCCCTGCCACTGCAGTTTAATTATAATTTATATTCAGCTTTATAAAATTACCAAGTAACATGCTGAAACTAGCAATCTCTGTGATAACCCCACTTGTAAAAATGTTTCTTATCCAAAAAAGACCTGCTGCCTAACAAATATCTACTTGTTTCATAAGGAAGACATGATCAAAGTAAAAAATGAACAGCAAACTAGAAACAAGCTCAAGATAAATTGCTTAAAGGATTACTGCACAGGTTATGGACCACACATGATAGATTGGCATTCTGTTTAGTTTACAGGTAAAGTCTACAATAATGACTGCAAGTCTCCAACAAATGTAATGAGCTTCTGAAAATACTGTAATCCTGTACTTTATTGAAAATACTGTCATACGCATTTCAATACCTAAGGCTTATACATTATCTAGTTATGTAAATATTCTCTGCATGGCAACAACAAAAAGGTTTTCAATGTTGGTAATTCTTTAATAGTATGCTTATTAAAGCTTACTTGCATTTTACAATCTCAGACACACTTACCTGATAGTCATTAAAGCATTGCTTCTTAAACACAGAGCAACAGGCACTGCAACAATATGCAGTTTCTGAATAATAAGAAGCATAAATCAACAGTATATAAATATGACAGAAAACCAGAACATTCTGCAAAATCAAGGACAGATGAAAAGCCACAGTAGTACTTGTGTCTACCTCGGATGGGGGGTTACCCTACAAACTTAAACTGCATAACTGCTCCTTGCCTTGCTTGGACACATCCAGAGTCACTACATTGGGGCATGGGGTGCAACAAGTATGTCACAATTTGAAATTTCTCTGGCTGACTGTGATGGCCCTGACACATTTGTCGTACTTCTCAACTTCAGAGCAAGAAATCTGGACAAAGCCATAAATAGAAGTGGGATAATGGCCCAAAAATAAGGACAATTGTTAGATATTGCTCTCATAAACTTAGAAAGGTAATAGAATAGTAGATCTTGTATTAGTATGGATTTTCTGAAGGGTATGAAATCTGAAACTCAAATGACTGTCATTATTTTCTAACTTACGTCTTTAACGATTTGCCAGTAATTTGCCAGAAAACCACAATTTGAAGAAAAACTGACCAAAAATGTGATGGAAAAATATAAAATAGCCACTCAGTACAGCTGGGAACCTGTCAAAGAAGGGGTATTTTTTTAATATTATTACTGTTAACTTGAGCAGCTGACAAAATAGAGAATCTACATGCATTTCTGAAATAAAAGTAATCTATAAGTGATCATTACAGTTATTTATTAATTGTAAACCCCCCACGTTTTCTTCCAAAATTGCCATTTTGTGGAGGGATTATTAGATGGGGAGCAACATTATGAGTCAAGATTGGGGACAGTTGAGAGGTTTGGATATACCTAATTCTATAAAGAGATTTATTTGCACATACCCCTCAACCTCTTAATGTAGGAAATCTGGACAAGGCCAAATATATTGGGGGAACATACAAACTGTACTAAAAATTGCTCTTGTATAAACTTACAGTTGATAGAATAACAGGTCTTGCTTTAACATGCATTTTTCTGATGGGTATGAAGTCTAAAACTCAATGTCTGTCATTATTTAGTGACTTCATTACTAAATGATTTGCCAGAAAAACAAAATTTTATGAGGAACAAACCAAAAATAAGAAGCAAAAATCTATTCATTCTGTTAAAATCTGGACAGTTGAGAGGTTTAGTTCAGCCAGGGCTGTCTTTGAGTTTGCTGCCCTTCTACCTTCACAAAATCATGGTCAAATGGGGCCTCCCCCTGCAGCCATTCCAATGCCCCATTAATTGGCTATTTCACCCCATTTACCATAAGCACTGTAATGTGCATACTGCTTTACATCTACGATGATATGGATTTCATTTAAAAGTTTTATTTTACATTTTACAGCACAAACACTAATAGACATCTGCTAAACAAAGCAATGTAGTCTCACAATGAAAATAGATTCAGCATTAAATCTTGTCTGCCCTTGAAACGCACATTCATTGAAACAGCATTGAAATCCATATTCAAAGAAAATACATCTGGCCAGTGGCAGATAAAGATTAACTTTGGACTGTTTTCAAATCATAGACCCCTTGCATACGAAACATGCATGTGTTCTTTGATATACTTTCCTGTTGGTATTAAATTATATTTATTGTATAATACAGTATAGTTGTTAGAGGGCATTTTACATTTGTTTTGAACATTTTTCCAGTAAACAATGAAACAAAATGCATGCACCACTAATGACAAAATTGCCTAATTCAGAACATTTCCATCATAAAAGTCTACTCAAACTTCTACAATCCACCAGTATGAGTAAATATGGACACTCATAGCAGAAGTAAAAGTCATCGAAATAATTCCAAATTAAAGAGATGTGTAACTAATGAAGAGTTTGCTGCTAGCAGTGTTTCATCTATGAATAAAGCACCCGTTGCCCTTGAGGAATAAATTGCCTATGTTACATTAAAATAACAATAAGCTATTAATATTGAAATAGGGAATAGATGGCAAACTGATAACAGGTTCATAGTTACTAGGTATCTCCGCCAAAGAGGATGTTCTCAGGACTGCAACATCCATGCCCTTTAAAAGTACAAGAAATGTACAGTGTCAGCAATGCTTCTACATACTGTAGGAGTAGAACCCACATCCTTCTGCCTCACAGGAGTGTAGACTACCTGTTGTGCTATTAATAATGCAAGCAGATTGAAGATAAGCAGCACTAAACTTCTCTTTCCCTGAAGCTCTTAGCTCCTTGTAAAATGTACTTGGCACACAACTGTATCTCTCAACTTTGCAACACAAGAAATCTGGAAAATGTCAAAATTTATTTAGGGGGGGCAAAAGCCAATAAAACAGGGACACATTTTAAACATTGCTTGTATAATCTTGGAAAGTTGCTAGAATAAAATGCTGTGTTACCACCATGCATTTCACTACCAAGTCTTGAACCCAGGACCTTGTGCACTACAGTCAAAACACCATACCACTATACCAAATCAACTGTTCCTTGAAACTGTGACAGAAAGACTGAAACTTAAATGGCTGTCATTTAGTGAATTCAGTTCTCACCATAGCTTTCAACCTCTTAGCACAAAACACCTGGATAAAGCCAATAATGGGGGAATACAGCCCCCAAAATAGGGACAAATTCCAAATATTGATCTTATAAACTTAGAAAATTCCTAGAATAAAAGGTTTTGTGTTAACATGTACTTTCTGAAGAATATGAATCTGAAATTCAAATCTTCTTCTCTTTCAGCTGTACCCATTAGGGGTTGCCACAGCGGATCATCTGTTTCCATTTCTTCCTGTCCTCTGTATATTGCTGTGTCACACCAACCATCTGCATGGCCTCTCTCACTACATCCATAAACCTTATCTTAGGTGTTCCTCTTTTCCTGTTACCTGGCAGCTCCATCCTTAGCATCCTTTTCCCAATATATCCAGCATCCCTCCTCAGTACATGTCCAAACCAACACAATCTCACCTCTCTGACTTTGTCTCCAAACTGTGCAACCTGAGCTGACACTCTAATATACTGATTCCTAATCCTGCCCAACCTTGTCACGCCCAGTGCAAATCTTAACATGTTTAACTCTGCCACTTCCACCTCTGACTCCTTATTTTTTGAACATAGCTGGTCTCACTACCCTCATGTAGACCTTCCATTTCACTCTTACTGGTACCCATCTGTCACAAATCACTCCTGACACTCTTCTCCACCCATTCCATCCTGCATGTTCTCTCTTCTTTAGCTCTCTTCCACACTCACCACTAATCTGAACTGTTGATCCCAAGTACTTAAACTCATCTACATTCACCGACTTTACTCCCTGCATCCTCACCATTCCTCTATCCTCCCTCTCATTCACACACACATATTCTGTCTTAATCCTGCTGATCTTCATTCCTCTTCTTTCTAGAGCATGCCTCCACCACTCCAGGGTCTCCACAACCTGGTCCCTACTCTCACTACAGATCACAATGTCATCTGCAAACATCATAGTCCATGGGGCTTCCTGTCTGATCTCGTCTGTCAACCTGTCCATTACCATTGCAAATAAGAAAGGGCTTAGATCTGATCTTTGATGTAATCCCTCCTCCTCCTTAAGCACATCTGCAACTCCCACTGCAGATGTTAACACTGTAACACTACCCTCATACATATCCTGTACCACTCTTACATACTTCTCTGCCACTCCTGACTTCCTCATACAATACCACAAATCCTCTGTAGGCACCCTATCAGATGCTTTCTTCAAGTCCACAAAGACACAATGCAACTCCTTCTGACCTTCTATATATTTCTCCATCAACACTCTCAGAGCAAACACTGCATCTGTAGTGCTCTTTCCTGGCATGAAACCATACTGCTGATCAGTAATCATCACCTCCCTTCTTAACCTATCTTCTACAACTCTTTCCCATAACTCCAAGCTGTGATTGATCAGCTGTATCCCTCTGTAGTTATTACAGCTCTGTATATCACCCTTATTTTTAAAAATAGGTACCAAAACACTTTTTCTCTACTCCTCAGGCATCCTCTGACTCTCCAAGATTTCATTAAACAATCTGGTTAAAAACTTCACTGCCATTTCTCCTATGCACCTCCATGCTTCCACTGGAATGTCATCTAGACCAACAGCCTTTCCATTCTTCATCCTCTTCATAGCTGTCCGTACTTTCTCCTTGCTAATCTGTTTCACTTCCTGATTCACTATCCCCACATCATCCAACCTTCTCTGTCTCTCATTCTCTTCATTCATCAGCCCCTCAAAGCACTCTTTCCATCTGCTCAACACACTCTCTTCACTTGTGAGTACGTTTCTCTCACTATCCTTTATCACCATTACCTGCTGCAAATCTTTCCCAGCTTGGTCCCTCTGTCTACCCAATCAGTACAAGTCCTTTTCTCCCTCTTTAGTGTCCATCCTTTCATACAACTCTCCATATGCCTTATCCTTAGCCTTCACCACCTCTCTCGTTGCCATGCTCCTCATCTCCTTATACTTCTGTCTACTTTCTTCATCTCTTTTTACAATCCCACTTCTTCTTCACCAGCCTCTTCCTCTGTATACTCTCCTGTACTTCCTCATTCCACCTCCAGGTCTCCTTGTCCTCCTTCCTCTGTCCAGATGCCACAACAAGCACTTTTCTAGCTGTCTCCCTTACCATCTCTGCTGTAGTTACCCAGCTATTTGGTAACTCTTCACTGCCCCCCAGTGCCTCTTTTAACTCTTCCCTGAACTCCACCTGACAATCACCCTTTTTCAACTTCCACCATTTCATCCTTGGCATTGCTCTCACACTTGTCCTCCTCTTCTTGACCACCAATGTCATCCTACAGATGACCATTCTATGCTGCCTAACTACACTTACCCCTGTCACCACTTTACAGTCTCCAATCTCCTTCAGACTGGCCCTCCTGCATAGGATATAATCCACCTGTGTGCATCTTCACCCACTTTTGTATGTCACCCTATGCTCCTCCCTCTTCTTAAAATATGTATTCACCACAGCTATGTCCATCCTTTTCACAAAATCCACTACCATCTGACCTTCTGCATTCCTCTCCTTAACACCATACTTGCCCATCCCTTCCTCATCCCATCTGTTCCCTTCACCAACATGCCCATTGAAATCTGCTCCAATCACCAGTTTCTCACCCTTGGGTACACTCACCACCACTTCATCCAACTCACTCCAAAATTTTTCTTTCTCATCCATCACACACCCAATTTGCAGAGCGTATGCACTAACAACATTCATCAATACACCATTAATTTCCAGCTTCATAAACATTACTCTGTCCGACACTTTTTTCACCTCCAAAACACTCTTGGCATACTGTTTCTTCATGATAACCCCTACCCCATTTCTCCTCCCATTTACACCATGATATAACAATTTGAACCCACCTCCTATATACCTGGCCTTACTCCCCTTCCATCTGGTCTCTTGCACACACAATATATCAACCTTCCTTCTCTCCATCATATCAGCTAGCTCTCTCCCTATTCCAGTCACACTGCCAACATTCAAAGTTCCTACCCCCACTACTACACTCCTAACCTTCCTCCTCTCTTTCTGCTTTTGGGCATGCTTACACCCTCTTCTTCTCCTTCTGCCAGCAGTAGCCCAATTTCCATCAGCACCCTGTTAGCTAACCGTACTGGTGGCGGTCATTGTTAACCCTGGCCTCGACCGATCCGGTATGCAAATATGTGTTGTTGTCCACATATGTTATTTGGCAGAGGTTTTACACCAGATGCCCTTCCTGACATAACCCCCCCCCCCCCCCACCATTTATCCATGCTTGGGACTGACATGAAGAAATGCACTGGCTTGTGCATCCCCAGTGGCTGGATGAAATTCAAATGCCTGTCATTATTTAATGAATTAAATCCAGAAAACCACAGATTTTATGAGGAACAAAACAGAAAAAAAAATATGAGGCAAAAATTTGAATAGTTTTCACAAGTGGTGGTGGGTAGGGAATTCAGGCTCTTGCTACCTGCATCCAAAGTACAGGGTTTGTGCCTGAGTTATTCTCTAACCACTACTGTTTCCTGAGTTATTCTCTAACCACTACTGTTTCCGAGTCTCTCTAGCCACCAGGTATATTTATCTGGGGCATTACACACACACACACACACACACACACACACACACACACACACACACACACACACACACACACACACACACACACACACACACACACTACCTGAGGGCTCCATTAAAGAATCTCCTTCTTTGTGAAGAAATACAAAATCCCTGTGATGAAATGCAGTTCCCACGAGAGCAGGCTGGTTAATCAGCCTGCAGATGTGCAGTCCGGTCCCCTTCCAGTCTATGCAGTTGTAACCTTCTGGGCATCTCTGTAGTCTGTTGCCTTCTTCCTAATCCAGACTGCTGTTAAACTAGTCTGGATTCCAGCACACATGTGCGGAGTTCCGGTAGACTTTTTATTTTCATTTTTTTTTTTGTTTTCTTTTTACAGATGGGGGGGCTGCAGTCCTGCATTCCAATAGCATGAGCCACCCCTGCTTAGAAGTTTGACCACTCTATAATAACTATAAAACAAAGTCTCCTTCATCATTTTTAAAAATTGGGACCATATCCCTAACTTTGTAGTCAAGGAGTACTGTTCCTTCATTCCTGGCAGCACTGAAGAGTTGCATTCATCACCCCCCCCCCCAAACAGTGCCCAATACCTTCAACATTTTCTATATATGTCATCCATTCCATCAGTTGTGTCGCTTTGGTGGTGGTTAACACCTGAGAGCCAAATAATGTAGCAGGGCTTTTTGAATACCCCCAGTGTATCACTTGGAAATACCTGCTGACCCAGTAGCATCACTGGTACTTTTTAAAATGCATGGGCAGTGACAGAGAAATCTGTAGGGTCATGATGAGGAGATGCAGCTTGCTTACACTAAACCTAGGCAGTTAATTCTTAATGTTATTTGTGGATTTTCCATACGTGCAGCAAATTTAAATGCAATGCATGTTTACCTGTGAACATGGCTTTAGAGCTCCATGTGCCAAATGTGAGTGACTGAATTTTATGTTTTGTCTTATCAAATGTGAGGAACATTAAGGTGAAGAGACATGCTAAGCTGTCAACTTATCATCACCTGTGGGTGCATTAGGTATTATGGGCAGGGGAGCAATTAAAAAGACACAGAAAACTGAAATATGTGGTGTGGATGTCCTGACAATGTGTATCTGTGTAGGAAATGTTTATCTTTAATATCATACAGATTTTTCATTTATCAAATAGATGGTCAGGAACATAGATTCCGAATGGGTTCTGCTTATTACTGGTAGTTAATGCAAACAACAAGTAGCCATCCCCAAAAGATGATTAGTGCTTTTTATGGGAATATCTTTAACCTACTGGTAGATGCCAGGCATGACTGAAGCAGATGGTTTAAAGAAGGAACTCATATGGAGTGCTGGTAGGGGGATTTCTAGATATTTCAAAATTGTAAATAAAACATGGAAGAAAACAGCAATGGCAGTCATTAAAGTAAATGCCTAAGTGTAGGACCAGTTTTAAAAGACCAAAGAGGATCACTCTTGAAAGGCCTCAAATAATTTCTGCCTAACTAATGGCTAAGGATGCCAGATGGGACATTTCCTTGATTGGTTTCAGCATAACTGAAGAAACACTAAGCTCAGTTGTGGGACACAACAATTTGAGTTCCTCCAAAACCTGACGGTCATGCCATGCTCTAGGTAGGCAATTCCAGCACCGGGTGCACCATTTTAGCTTCACATAATCGAACATAGCTAAAAAGCCAAATATAATTTCATTCTTTCTTCATTTTAACATTTTCTCATCAACATAATCCAAGGTTCATTTCTGCCTCAACTAGTCATATTTATTATAAATTCACTTGTCACTGCCCACTCCAGTTTCTTTCAGATCCTGCCTGATAGCTCCAATACCTGCATCTGCTCAGGCTCTTCTTCTGGGGGAAGGAATTGAGCATCCTTAGTCTATGCAGCAGCCTGTAAACAATTCATTCCCAACTAGAGAGACTTAACGACTTATCAATTTCCCTGGTGGCAAGAAGCAGGTCATAGGGAGTGGGAGAACTAGACAGTTCAATGGAGCAACCATAACCTTGAGATAATTGTGGACTTGCAATCATTGCTTGGTTGTGAGAGGAGGTGTGCATGCAATCATTGCTTGGCTGTAGGAGGAGGTGTGTATGCTCCTGTATGCACCTCCTATTCACTGACTAAGCAGATAAGTCCCTTCCCAGCACAGCATGAGCCATCATGGCTAAGACAGTTGGGCGATTCACCCAGTCATGGCTGTTTGTCACCAGTGCCATGGTCGTAGTAGTATCATCTCTCCCCTGGGATGAATTAGCTGTCATCAGTTAGCCAACTCATCCTTCTGCACTCAGTCCCTCAGAGGCCTGTGCTGCTAACCAAACATGGGCCATCTGGGCTGTAGTCAGAGCTTCATTACTCTATGCCACAGGGCTCGACCTCACCAATTTTAGAGACAAATTATACATGGAATGCGCTGTTTTTTCTGAGACCCTACTGTATTGATCTGGGCAACAAAAACCCATCACAAGCCGGATGAGCCTGAATTCTGGAATGGCTGCTATATTCTTAAGAAAGACAGCTAAAATGTTGTTATGAACAAGATGACCAGTAATTTGAATTCTCCCATTGTGGCATATTCTGTCTAGAAAGTCAGCTATAACTGGAGTTACTCATTCACTTGCATACTTAGAAACTTGGCTTAATCTTGCTGTAATTTATTAGTTGCACAGGAATTCTGCATGATTAAATCATCAGGCCAACCCCAAGTATGATCAAGTTGTGCTTATAGCATGATGAAATTAGCATCAGTGGATCTCTAGGTTTGTACAGAATTAATAAAATATCCAAGTGAAGTTTTGATAACTAAATGAATCCACTCACTTTTATCAAAGATGAAAGGATATGCTCACAATTTTGCTTTTTTTTCCCTACTTTGCAAGAGAATCATTTATATCATATGTGAAAGGTATAAGATGTAGTATAAATTATTCATTTATTAATATAGAGAACTCTTGAATGCTACTAATAAACAAGGAAATGACCACCGAGTCACAGGATATAATGAGTGTGCTTACGTACAGATTTGGTGCAGTCTTAATATTAAGCAGTGACATGTGCATATGTATAAAAATAAGTAGAGGTAGCCCCTATGCTGACACAAAATGAAAATCCCAGGATCCACAGAATGAGGCATCTCACCTGGTGATTTCTGAAAAAGAATTGTGGAAATTTAATTAATCACCTTCACTCATGTTAAACAAAAAGTTGGCATGTAGACATGCCCTTCACTTACAATAACAGACGGCAGTGGCTGTAGTGACCAATTTACATAAGGGAATCACAACAGACCCCCCCCAAAACAAAATGTTACGCCATCAATCTAACTCTAACTAACATTAAAGTCATGAAGATAATTATAAAAAAAAATTTTACACAATGACATGGCAGCTTACTTCTGTTAAGTATGTAACAGTATCCTGTTTGTTACGGGAGTGCTTGTTCTTCGAAAATATGTGATTTTATTTGAAAAGGTAGCACCCCCTTTTAATAAAGAAATGATAATGCATATAAAATATTTTCACATTTCTAAGGCATTTGCCACTACTTCAACATAGGAATAGTTTACAAATTAAATGTATTAAATGTCAATCCATGTGTAATTCAGTGTAAAGTCACTGGTTAAGCAACAGGGCACAAAAGGTCTGTTCAGGAGATGTCTGTCTAGCACTTCAAGTTTTTTTTTTTTTTTTTGTAGATTAATATTTTTATTTATAATACTAGGAAATGAGCTGTTGATTACCAGATATGCTTTTGATTTCAAACCTGTTGACATGTTTATTTAAATAAAAGATGCAAAATTTCTTTAAAATGGTCCACACAATTAACACTTGCTTTGTAGGTGATGGCTTCACATTTAATATTAGTAAAACTATCATCAAGAGATTTGCAAACCTGACATAAATTATAAAACAGCAAATGGACAGTTCTTAAAAAAAACACATTGTTATTAAAGTTGCATAGATGGAGTAGACAACATTTGAAACAATGATGAGTTTGTATCTGCCAAAGTCAGAAACATATATTCTTTATCCCATGAAATTTCAAAAGGCATGTCTAATCCCTCCATGAAGATCCCTTTGATCCTTTGTATCTGAATGATATGCCTTGTTACTGAATATAGTGCTAAAATTTTGTTGTCTTCCAAAATGGTACTAATAAGAAAGACACAATTCCCCAGTTAAAAAAATCGTAGGGAAACAAACACATTCAAAGAAAGGCCTATTATTTCACCATTGAAACTCTCAAGTGAAATGAATTCAAAGTCTTAACCCCTTTCATGGCTTAACTATATCTTGGTATTATTTTGCTACTTGTGATGTCTGTCTTGCTATAAATAGGCATTGCAGGTGTTAGCATTGTCGCATCACAGCAAGAGGGTCTCTGGTTCGATCCTCGGCTGGGGTGCTTTCTGTGCGGAGTCTGCATGTCCTCTCTGTAGTCGCGTGGGTTTCCTCCGGGTGCTCCGGTTTCCTCCCGCATCCTAAAGACATGCTGTAGGTGATTGAACACTCTAAATTGGCCCTAGGCATGCGTGCATGTGTGTGCCTTCTGTGGAAGGTTGGGCACCGGGCTGGCAACTCGACACCGTAAAACTCCACTGCCAATCATGAGCAGACAGGTGATCTGCTGTGGTGACCCCTAACTGGGAAAAGCCGAAAGAAGAAGAAGACATACCTTAATAATGAGCATGGATCCTATGTGACCATCTGGTAGAATTCTGAGCAGCCAGTTTCATTTGCACAGAAATCACTTAGCCATAGATTTTTTTATTCATTTGTGCTTACCATAATTTGAGGCAAACCATACTGATATGTATTATTGTACATTCACTGCCTTTGTGATTAGATAAATGTTAAATAAATGAATAAAGTCTTTCAGACTTTCTTAACTGGCAGGTCATTTGAAAAGCAAACACAGATTTCATTCTCTGAACTTCTATAAAGACCTTGTTTTATATGATGAACTTGAGCTTTAGTCTAAGGATGAAGAAGTATTTGTTTTACTTGTAGAAAATAAATGAGAAATGAGTTGCATCCTAATTGTATTGGAGTTTGACTGGCAAACTGACTCTTGTAAACCTACCACCTGCATTACCAGATATATTTTCCTCCAGTGATAGTTCTGGGATCATTTGTTTCCATCAGATTACAGACACACCATAATATTCTATCACCTTTACTATTGAAAGAACTCAAAACAGTGAAGTGCTAACACTATCTGTACACTATTTCTATTAGAATAACTGGTTAAACTGGTAACTGTTGTTGTGAGAGTAGAATGTGCCATACATTTGTGCCTCTTCTGCTACTACATGGTAAGAAATACATGGGTCCCAGCGTGAAAAATCCCAGGTTCCAAATAATAATGGTGAGGGTCTTAGTGACATGACAGTGTTCTGATCAGTCTTTTGTTGAAAAATCAATCTTTTTTTTTTTTTCTTTTTTTTTTTTTTTAGTATATACCTCAGGCCACTTCTGTAACTATATTAATCAGTTGCATTTTGTTAATTAATAAACTTGCTTGTTCATTAAAACAGTGAGAAGAGTTGACTCAGAGGACATGTTCAGCCTTATCCTGGATCAAAAGATAAAGTGTGTGTAAAGATATATATATATATATATATATATATATATATATATCTGTGTGTGTGTGTGTGTGTGTCCATATATATATATATATATATATATATATATATATATATATATAAGAAATAAAATATTGAAGAAAAAGGTATCCTCTATGCAATAAAAGATATCTAATATTTGTTTTTAATTATATTTGCCAAACAGTGAATTGTTTTTTTTTTAAATAGAATACACATTTAATGATAAAATCTACTTATACATAGCAGTAGGATGGAATGACATAATGAGAAATTTAGGCTTATACTAGCAGCTCACGGGTTCGCCTCATGAGATGAATCATTATGTCACATTTGTAAAATATCAAGACATATAAGCAGAAACTATAGAAAAGTGGCATGAGGATATACTACTAGTTGCAGTTGCAGTAGGATCAATTGGGCTAATAAAAAATAACCATTTACAGACATGTTTGCAGATGCTACCAGTGCAAGTTATCTCCTATGGACTAGAAAAAGAAGCAGTTCTGGGTAACCTGTGAGAGCTGAGAAGAACACTCTTAGCAAACATTGGATATTGAACAGAAACTGATTTCATACACTTTGAATATGCACGGACTTAAATATTGGGTTCATTTCTCATCAAAGCATGTAAAAAAACTAAACTTTAGGAGAAATTAAACAAAGGCAGAAAACAGTAGTCACACTTTAAAAGTTTTCTTTGCCCTGACTTAACAGTAGCAAGCATGATTGTGAAAATGTTGTTTTTGATGAAACATGTAATGGACTTTTCAAACACAATAAAGTAAGACTGTTTAATCCAACATATTGCTTATATTTGTATTTTCTACATTTGTTTATTTTACCATCAGATCTAGTAGATAAGATACTATCGAAGTATCAGTTCAGTTTGCTATGTTTTTAGTCTTCATATCTATTCATCCTTACCCCTTACTGCTTCCACTATACTATATCTTCCATTCTTGTGAACTCTCTGAAATATATCCACCATTGAGATAAACTGGTAAATATGAATAATGAAACGAATTCCACACAGGCATCGTAATCCCATCTGTTTCCCATGTTAAGAAAAAATACCAATCATACATTTCAATCTTCTGCAGACAATGTACATAGTACTTAAATATCACATGCTAAACTTGGAGCATACCTCTCAAGGTTAAAGATGTTATTAGGGTTTGTTTGTGAAGAAAAGGGGAAGTCCCATCATGTAAGAAACCAAGTATATTTTCTATATTTTATACTTCCTACCTCATATCTTATATCATCCAAAAAAGCAGTGTGGGTATTTTTTTTTTTTTTATTAATTCTATTTCTAAAAACATGGTATGAATTTAAAATATTTATCTGGTATAGGTATTAAATTAGGAATATCCAAAACTAGACACAGTTCCTTAATCCATTTCACATTGAACAAGTACAAATGGGCATATATTTGGGTTTTTATACAAACCATTATTCCTGAAAAAAAAGTGTTTTTATGGGAAAAAAAAAGGGTACATCAGTGGACAAAAATATTAAAGTTTTTTTTTTGTTTCTAATACTTGTAAAACTATAAGTAAATAAAATATGTATTGCATTTATTTGCCATACATTTTGCTATTAAAATAAATGAGTGCAATTGCATAACATTAATTTTAGGATTCCATAACATAGACGTCTATGTTATAGACTGTAAGATCCTGTGCTTGTGACAAAGGAAAGGAGATGAAGGCAATATATTGAGCATTTCACCTCTCTATACCTGAATACAGCTTAAGGGCAGTCTGAAGATGTGATCCAATCTATCATAATGCATACCGCCAAATGCAACAAAATAAGTGAATGCATAGCTAATATCTTCTTAGTACCTACAGATGTAGTAATTAATTCTTCTTGTCCCAAATGATTTAAGGCTATGGATCTGGAGCTTTGTATCTGCTTTTTATTAGAAGCAGCCATGGATGTTAAACAGGAGGTTATTTTTCAAATGTTATCATAACATTTTACAGAAGAGGGATTGAGGTACTTTTATAAATTACTAGAAGAGAAGGCTTTCAATTTCCAAAAAGTGCATATGTTCTTCAAAGGGAATTCTTAACTTGACTAGTTAAATCTGTCATTGCTTTGTAAATTGACAAAATCTGTCTTAAAATTGTATCTTGTATCAGACTTTTGTAATCTCAAATGAAAGACATTAACTCCCACACACCTTTTACACAGCTGATTAAAATGTTACTTTTTGTTGACATCAAAAGTTCTGATTTAGAAGAATCCATCTTGTATCCTATTATATTATATTTAATTTTCACAAAAATTAAGGAATAGTTATCACAAGTAATTGTCAGTGTAAGATTATCCACATGATGAATTTCATCTCGTTGTTTTTAATAAAAAATATGCTACATTTCAGTGCATCTCAGAATGACCAACAGGACTGTCTGTTATTCATAAAGAAATATTGTTGAGAAACAGGGCAACCCTGATGATCTCCCTGCTTTTGAATTTTTATTATAGAGTCATAATTAATATTAATATAATACATAGCTTATTAAATTTTTATTAAATAGGCTCATGCAAAAGTAGGAATACTATCTTAACCCTTTCAAAGTCCATATATGCATCATTACACTACAAGGCAGCAGAAATACCTCTAATTTGTTTATTCTGATTGTGAAATAAAATAGTATGAAACATTTGATTAATTAAAGCCAATTATATTTCAGTGATTTTTCTTACATAAGATGAAAAGCAAACCATTATTAGCAATTTTTGCATAAACCTCGTAACCTACATTCAGCAGAGTTACATGTCTATAACTATTCACCTTTGATTCATCTTTTTAGGTTCCCTGACCATAATTAACATTGTTAAAAAAAGTAAATATCCACTTTTTCCAGAGATTGTAAGAGCAATGATGGCTATGTATTTTTATAAAATGTGTTGGGGAGTTCAATATTTTTCAGGAGACTTTTTTATTATAATTATGAAAAGACTGTACTGCCTTAGAGAGTCCTGGAAATTAGGTTACCAATACTGTTTTAAAAGGCAGTTCCTGACAAATTTCACTGAATATATTTATATTTATGTATACATGGGTACAGAATAAATCTGAAGTGTAAGGCATTAGACATTCAGTGATCTGCAAATGCAGGTGTCTTCTTCATGTTTCCTTAACTTTTAGAACTCCATGCACATGAGTTAATGGTATTAGTGCTGGATTATGCCATCCACCATGACACTTCACCCACATCAAACCAGCTACATGTCAGTTTATGGTACTACACCGGGGTATATTTGCTGCTCTGCTTGCTTCATAGCAAGGGTATGCTAGTGTATTTAATCTTTTTCAACCTCAACTCACACTAATGACTCACATTACTGAAGTACATCCACAGTACCACAGCAGGCGGAGCATCCATATTTGTATTTTAGCCAATGTTTAGAACTTCTAAAATCCTAACTCCCCAGTGCAAGGTTATATCTCAGATTATATAGAAATCCAACTGGATGTATTATTGAACAAAAGTGTCCAGATCAGAATCAGATAAACACGTCTGTTCAAAAAAATGACTTTGATGAATTTGCACATTAATCTGGAAAAATAATATTGCCAACATATGAAGAAATGAAAAAAAAATAGAGTATTCCGGTCTTCTTGATATTCTGGCCACATGGCTATTGATATTTAATATTTGGGCATGTAAGTTTCATTTCTTGTTATCATGCTGCTCTCTTTTCTTGCATAATATTTTCTGAAACATCTCCCCGGGGACACAGATTTCTGAAGCTTTGCATTAAAAGAATCCCTTACTTACTGAATAGGAAAAAAGAACTTGAAAACTATTAATGCTTTTTTCATGCAGAAATTACTACATCCGAATCTAAGTCAACCAAAGCTGGAAATTACTTTTCTTTTAGGTAATTAGAACAGTATCAAGTGTACCTAAAGCAGGATATTTTTTCCAAGGTTGGAATGTTATCGTGTACAATTACTCCTTACTTATCGCATATTATTGGCTCACAAGCAAGAAATAAAATATGAAAAGTAATCATGTCTTGTAGGACTTTTCCCTTCCATGACATTTTTTTTTTTAAATATGGATTGCCTAAAACAAAACCTTCCATATTGGCTTCAAAAGGAAAATAATGAGGTGAATAAGTAAGTCTGAGCAATTGTAGCAAAGATCACCGTTATTCTGCCAAGTGATTAAATTGAAACTGACAATAGCACTGCAGCTATTATGTTAAGCAAGAAATTAAAAAAAAATGTGTATATTTTTGTTTAAATGGCAAATGACTCCAGAGAGTTAATTATGCCGGCAGTAAGGTAGCAACAACCTTCAGGGAAAAAAGGTAGAAAGAGGATCTAAATGACATAATAAATAATATATATAGATAGCTATTTTATATATATATATATATATATATATATATATATATATATATATATATATATATACATACATATACTGTCCCTTATAAGACATCAGTGTAATATTAATGACATTGTTTAGAATTTTCGTTATGCCCTTTTATTAAACTAGCCAGCCCAAAATGCCAGATATAACTGTGACAGTCTAAGAGATATAAAACTCCCAGAAGTGCATTTCAGTTGAGGATATAACTGTTCTAGAAATCATGTTACAACTATAGTACAGGCAATTAAGAACTAACTTATTTACAAACTAGTGGTGCATGGAAGGAATATGGTCCTTACGGATTTCAACAACTTTCTAGCATTTGTCAGCTTTCAAATAGCTGCAAAGGTGTTAAGGGTTACCAGATGGAACAGCACTGCACCATGCTATACCATGGAATCTAACAAATAATCACATGCAGAAAGAGCAAATCGGGCAAAATCTAGAAGATTCCATGTTGAAATATTATTTGTTTTATTGCATTAAAATTAATTAGAATGTGAAGTGACAATAATAACTTTGAGAACTTCATTCTTTTAATGAGAAGAACTACAGGAGTCTTATTTTGAGTTAATGCACTGTAAATCATCCCACGTTAGAAATCATACACCAAGAGAACCATGGGTACTAGAAACTTATTGCTGATGACAAGACACTTCGAGGGTTTTAGAAATCCTCACACTTAGCTGCAAGGAAGCACTGTGGCTAAATGTAAGGTAATGCAGCCATCTTTGACTATAATGAAACTGTTGTGCTAAAGCGTAAACAGATGTGAGGCAGTTCAACTCTTTGCTTGCAGTGTTAGCCTCAGCCATACCCTTGACTTTGTAAAGCAATGTGCATCTTACATCTGGAACACTAAGCCTCAACTCTGACTTAGCATTGCACAGGGAGATTTTTGTTTGTCTAGGGGCAAATCAATTTAGCCATTTTTCTGGATTACATCTCAAGCTACTTAATGAGACATGCACCCCACCCCATTATCAGTGCACTAATGCTTTGCTAAGGGCAACATTTCACTCTCTGACTGAGAGTTCAGCTAAACTGAATTGCACCTGCAACTTGCCTCTTCCTCTCAAAACTTAACAGCCTCCACTGAATTATAACATTGATTTCTAACTTTTGCTATGTTTTAATAACAGTTGTAATCCTCACTGTTCCGTCATTCAAAAACAACTATGAAATGTTGATCTATTTGGGTTTGCTGCTTTGCTTGTCAATTTATTATACCTGTAATATATCCAGTTATTAAATATGTTACTTTTGTGGTATTGAATCATACTTATTGCATTGTATTCATGCTATTTATATGTACCTGTTACTTATGTAGCTTTTCTCCTCGGGCCTTCACTGAAAATGGCTCACTATGACCCAGTGGACTTCCCTGGTAAACAAATGCAAATAAAATAATAAATAAAATAAAACTGCTTTGTACCTTAGTACAGCAAGCAAGACTGTTTCACTATGTATCTGTGAGGGTTTCATTTGTACTCCTGTGTTTGAATCACAGGCAGTAATTAAGCAAACGCAGGCAGCACAGTGCATGTTAGTCCAAATGGGCTTGGTATGCTTCTGGAAGCCTTCTCAAAACCCTAATTTTGCTACTTAAAGCACTAGAGAAGCATAACCGTCCTTGCATTTATTTAAAGCATACTGTGTGTAAATAAAAATGTACAAATCTACAAGTCCAAAGCTAAAACTTTAAAATATATATGTGATGTACTTTGAGTGAGATCTAGCATATGTCAACTTGGAATGAGTAGCTGCACAGCCCCATTTGCTTCACCAAGTATGGCTTGCACCTCTTATTCCAAGGCTTGCACATACTGGCTAAAATTCTTGCAACATATAACAACAATCTTCATGATTGCACAATTGACTTGCCAGCTTATGTGGCATTGTGCAGGAATCTGACAGTAAAATGCTGTAAAGTGAGAATGAAGAATACTAGGCACGGTACTAGAATCCCTAGAAAGAGGCACTGGACATATCTGATGGCATAAAGCTCAAAGGTTGAATTTTACCTGACATGCATTCTTTATTGAGTAATGGCACAGGTTTAGAGTGAAGCCAAACATAAACAAATAAATAGCCCGATTAATTAATTAATACTGGGATATATTGCATTGCTACAAGGCTGTGTGTCTGTTATTGGACCTAACCAACTTATAGCTACAGGGTATAGGACACATTCTTAAGGAAATCCAGACATTCTTATTTCTCTTCAGTTATGTCACATGAGCATGCCTGCAGAACCTTTCTAGAATTCCAGTAATCCCAGCAAAAAGTTAAGCACATATACTGTTGACATGGTTTTGTTCTGTATGAAGGACCCCAACAATAACATGCAAATTTGACTTTCACTTTCTTTACAAGCAGCATAGCTGATGGTGCCAGCTTTCCACAAAGTTATGGTGGCATGGCTGCCCCCTGGCACAAAGATCAGGAATGTACTAGAATTTAGGTGGGTAGTCAAGGCCAGTTGATGTCCTCTAGAAAACTGTCAGCGTCATCCATGGCATTTCTTGGGATTTCCATACTAATATTCATTTCTTGATTATTCTGCATTAGGCTAAGAAACCTTTGGACACAGATGTCATAGCATTACTGCAAATCAACGGTAGCATAAGCATAGAAATGGTACTGCAAATCAACAGTACCATTTCTACACTTAGGTTTTGATCTCTGTCCTGTCATGGAAGTGGTATTATCACATAATTGTTATTATAATTAGGACTTAGTGCTTCATTTTCTGCCTGTCAGGATTTGCTGGCATAGCATGATGTTAACCATCTTGCTGTGTTATTCGATATTTTATTGTGGTTTCACTGTCAATCTTAACATTTCTCATTCACCATGTTTTGCTTTTATGGTACTGTTCCCAACTTGTATTTGTTTATTTATTGGCTCTTTATTTTTCTCTCCAATATGTGCTCTCTTCTTCATAACTTCTAACATTCTCTTCCCCTGCCTCTGCATTTTAATTCTGTTTCTGTTCTTCTGTTCTATCACCAATTTTCTTCCTGGCTGATCTCACCCTGCTTCAGCTTTTTATCCTGTGAGTTACTTTCAGTATTCATAAATCTCATCTTATTGTCCTTCCATTCCTTCTGCCTTCATTATTCTTGTAATCATATTTACGGTATTCCTTCTACTTTCAAATGTTAACACACACATGCAAACACACACACACACGCACACACATACTCACACATGCACACATGCACACAGACGCAATCACATGCACGCACACACATGCAAACACACACGCACGCACACACACACACACACACATACACACACACATGCACACACACACACACACACACACACACACACACATATATATATATATATATATATATATATATATATATATATATATATATATATATGCACACAAACACATACATATAGACATGGCACTCCCTACTCATAATGATATCTATAGTGTAATATCTGATTCAAGAAATAATGTGCTACTTCTAGCTGCATGCATCAGGATTTCTTCCTGACTAGTACCATATTAGAAAATTCAGCTGCAGTGGTCTCACACAAAACGTTCAGTCTGGATAAATGTAATGCTCTTTGAATTCAAAGTATGCTTTCACTCTAGTTATGTAATTGTCCTTTCCTTAACATTACTTAGCTTGTGTCCCTCTACTTAGCAGCACACCACCTTAAGAGAAGCTACTTTTCTCCTTAATTTGTGTCCTTATCCTACATTACTTACCAACCAGGCTTTCAAATTACTTCTATTTCATCACATTAACATAATTTCTTCACAGCCATGTGTCCTAAGCTTCTAAAGAGCATTTTGTCTTAGTCTGTCAGAATATTTACAAATAAAATAGAATTGCATGGCATGGCAACCAAAAATACGTACGCCTTTTGGGAATAAATCAGAAATGACCAAAAATAAACCATGGTGTGTTACTTCTATATAGTAGTCTTTTGGCTAGCACTTTAAGTGAATCTGTCTTCGCACACACACACACACCTGCACACACACATACACACACACACACACACACACACACACACACACACACACACACACACACACACACACACACACACACACACACCTGCACATGCACACACACACACGCACACACACCACACACATACACACACGCACACACACACACACACACACACACACACACACACACACACCTGGACATGCACACACACATACACACACGCACACACACCACACACATACACATTCACACATGCACTCAAACATCTAGAAACCCAAAATATCGATGTCATTTGAAAAAAAAATCAAACATAATAAAAAATAAAATATATTAAACTAGATTCATGGAAGGGAAAAAATCAGAAGCAAATTGAGTAGATGCTGCAGAATGGATGAAACTATGAGGTTATTTACAGTTCCTATTGTTGAAAATGGATTCCTATAACATGGAAGCCCTGCAAAATTAAACTGCTAAATGCACACTTATCATGAGTTATTTGTTTACTAGCTTTATAACAAATTCAGAGTGGCAAGGAAATGAAACAATTTGCACTCTTGAAATGTATGCTGCATATGCATTTCTCTTCTTTGCAATGCAAAGGCGCATATCCCTAATATGATTTTGAGAGTGTTCATGCCATCAGAATTTCAGATCATTTTCAACTACAGAATGTAATACATCTGTGGAAAGCTAATTGCTTTTGCTGTGATTGACACACTGTAATGAACAATAAAAACTAGTAGTTTATATTCATAAAAAAATTGTAAATGCTGGCCCCACTGGGCAAGAACTGAGAATTACCATTATTATTAAAAAAAAATACAAATTTAGTACAGAATCTGATCATGTATCTCATGCCTAAATGTAGATATATATTATATCATGTACATAGTATATAAAAAGAGAAGATTAGTGAATAAGCTATTACCTTTTACTTCCTTTTCACATATTTTCCAGTGCTTTCAAAGTATCTTATTTAAAGTTATGATATTTTTTTTTTACAAAAATTGCACGGTAAAATTACATATCAGTATATTGCACAGTGGACTGTGACTTCTGCTGTAAATTACCTTTTTTGAGGCCTTCCATCTCTTGAGCTGTATGCTCCTGACTCACTGTAATTGGCCATGGGGAAAATAGAACATAGAAGAGAAAAAAATAGGAAACTATCTGTGTGAGTGCTGTATTTCCAGGAAGTTTAACTCTTAAATAGAAAGAATACATACTGGTTCAAAACAACTGGCTTTGAGCCATCACATGTTGGCATATTTGATTACAGGCAGCGCTAGCCCAGAAATAGTCCTATTGACTTTAACAGCAGCTTCCCAGAGAGAAAGCTTATATTTTATGTTATTTTATTTGATGTTTTTTCTGAAAATGGTGTTTGTAGTTGTCTATAAAGGTTTAGAAGAAAAAACAAAGCATGATAAGTTTAGTAGAATGTCCCTGGTTCCCTTTATTTCAGCCCTGCAGAACTACAAGTTGTCAGAGTACAAAGTATAAAAAGAATAAGACATGACATATATACAGCTATTCTAATGCCTAATACATATAAAAAATATGTCTAATAATCTATTTCTAATCAGGAAAAACTACCCATACATATAAACCTAATCATATGAACAAACAGTACTGTACACAGAAAAGGAGAAGAAAAGGTGGTCTGTTAATATTGCACATGAGGAATTATTGCAATTGCACTTTTAAGAGAAAGATATTGCACTTCTGTAAGACTATATCAACGATAGTAAATTAAATAATTTATCACATTCAGTGAGCTATTACTGTGAGATCACGTTCGGAGGTAGGTGATTTCCAATTTGATGTCAGAGTTATTGACCCTTATTACTGTTGGACAGAAGCTGTTCAAGAGCCTGGAGGCCCTACAGCAGATGCTGCAGTACCTCTTAGCAGATGAAAGTCTAGCAAGCCCGCCAGCCAAATGCTGGGTGTGACGTGTCTCTAAGTATTTGCTTTCTGCCATAGTACTGTTTCTGTACACCACAGTAAAGTTGCAGGTGAGAATCCTTTCAATAGCTCCTTTATAGAAAGTGGATAAAGCATTCTGAGGAAGATTTGCTCTTTTGAGCCTACTCAGGAAATGCAAGCATTGGTGAACTTTATTAATTATCTGGCCTGTGTTCATGGTCCAACAGAGGTCTTCTGAGATGTGTACCCCCAGGAACTTTTTAGAATGTGCTCTCTCTACCACCTAACTATTGATTTCAAGTGGCGAGTGAATGGCTGGCCTTTTTCTGAAGTTAATGATTATTTCTTTAGTTTTCTTAACATTCAGATCCAAGTTGTTATTTTCGCACCATTGGATCAGAGAGCTGACTTTCGTTCCTGTATTCCCTCTTGTCATCACCCCTTATGAGACCCACTATAGTGGTATCATCTGCGGATTTGATGATAATGTTATTGGAAAATTTTGCAGAGCAGTCATGGGTAAGGATGGTGAATACTATAGGACTAAGTATATGCCCTTGAGGCACACCAGTGTTGAGTATTACGATACCTTATGTGTTGTTGCCAGCACATGTCTTCCTTGGTCTTCCAATCAGGAAGCCAAGGAGTCAGTTGCAGAGGCTCTTAATGATTCCAAGGTTAATTCATTTGCCTATGAGATGCATTAGAACCACTGTGTTGAATGCTGAGATAAAGTCATTGAACTACAGCCTGATTTAGTTTTTCCTGTCTTCAAGATGCTACAAAGAGAGGTGCAGGGCCACCAGAATGTCATCCATAGTGGATCTGTTTGGCCAATAGGCAAACTGTAGATGGTCAAATGCCAGTGACAGAGCTTCTGCCAGATGCCTTTTTGCCATCCTTTTTAAGCACTCCATGAAATTTGAGGTTAATGCCACTACTTAACTTTAGCTTCATCTATCAAAGCCATTATTACAAAACCCTCTCCTGCCTCCTTCCCCACAAACGTCAGTTAATAAAAATAACTATATGGAGCATAAAAGCTTTGTAAGCTGTTACTATCTGAGTCACAATAATTCCATCAGTTTTCACTTCTTCTTTGGCACTGTCATCTCACTCACTGGAAAAATAATTGAGAGAAAATCCTATTGGATAAGTAAAGAACAAGGGCATACTAGGGTTGGAGCATTTTATTGTCTAACAAAATGCTTGACTTCCATGTACTCCCATGAATAAAATAGGGCATCTAATTCTAAATGGCCTTTATTTTTTCCATGTAGTGATTTGAATGCCTTTGTGAAGTGCATTATTTTAATTATTTACATCTCTCTCTCTCTCTCTCTCTCTCTCTCTCTCTCTCTCTCTCTCTCTCTCTCTATCTGTATATACGTATGCATATACATTTTTAAAACGTTCCACTAATTATGTTTTGGTGACGTTGGTATGCATGCTAATGCTTTTTTCTTTTTTTTTCTGTTTTTTTTTTTTACCTCATACTTAACCACAGCCTTTTCTGTGATATAAATTTGATGTTAATTCTTAATTCAAAGTCAGGTTATGAATGTTATTATGGAATTGCCATTTTTTACACACACACACACACACACACACACACACACACACACACACACACACACACACGTGGCAGGCCACCACAAAATACACTAAACTGGCTGTACCTAAATCATATGTATTGCCAGTGAAACTTCATCCAATGCTACAAAATGTGAACATGTGCATAATGCAGCAACCTTTAGCACTTTCATAATGGACGTCAGTGGGATTCTGTGAAAAAGAATCAGAATGTATCAGCACAGCTAATCTGATTATGAGTCAAAATGGGCACATCAAATATAACAATGTATTATGCGAATGCAGACATTTTTATATTTCTGTTCAGCTGACTACATGACATAAAGGGATGAAATGCCCTGGATGTGACCCAGCTAGCAGGAGATTGATTACTGTCCCTGGTTGTAGAGCAGCAGCTGACTGGAAATGAGAGTGAGCAATATAATGTAAGGGGCAAGGATGACAACTGAACTCTTACTCCAATGAACTCTGTCAGACACAGGTGAGCAATGGAGCAGCAAACAGGGTATGTAGCTTTACTCGGAAACCACGTCATAAGCATGAAAGCACCAAGCAGTGCTTGCCAGCAAAACTCAGGATCAACACAAACACAGGAGTAAGCATGTACCATGAGCTGGTGTTATGCATCCCATTTTGGCAGCATACACAGCAGGTCACAGTGGTGGGGATGTAATGTAAATTCTCTTGTGAACACCAGATAATGGCACTCCAGAGCAGGCTTTTGTAATTTACCAGCCAGAATGTAATTAACCCCCCTTTGTTGGACCCTATGTCCAAGATAAGAAGTTAAAAATTTAAAAATGTTTGTTTAGTTAACTAAGATTGCATAACTAGCTACCATGACGTTTTTTGTAGGGTGAAACTTGCATTACATTATGTGTTGTTGTTGTTGCTGTTATTATTATTATTATTATTATTATTATTATTATTATTATTATTATTCCAGACATTGCAACTTATTGTAAAAGTGGATCTACTTTGGAATCTGACCTGTAAAAGTGGATAAACATTGGGATCTTAGAAGTTCCAATAACAATTATTTTAAATCTTTATTATTATATCTTATATACTAAAATGTCAGACTTTGAAAATCATGAGCAGAGCACACAAACGGAACCCCACAATTAAACAAATGAGATATGAAAACATAGTGCACTTGACCAAACTCAGTGTCACTAAAATTACTTTAACAAATGGCTATATGTGTACTTCTATAGTATGTATTTTAAAAGTAATACTTTCATAGAATGGTACAAATGTATAGATTCAAAAAGTATAAACTGCTATATTTTAAATGTTGCATGCAAAATACAGTGTCTCACTAAGCAAAAACAGTTATATATTTGCAGGAAAAAAAAAGCTAGTACCACACAGACTAACACATATGACAATTCCCCCACCCCACCCCCTTACTAGCTTCTTTTATTTTGAGGCTAAACAATGTCAGGAATAGGGTATTATTTGTTTTAAAATCACATATTCCTCTTTTCCCAGCATTTTGATTTACAATAAAAGGTGAGCAATTGTAAGTGACAAAGGACCAAAAGTGTCAATTGCAAGGGGGTGTGAATGCTTCCTACAGAAAATAGTTGCCACAGAAGTGTCCTCATGATATTATGTATTATGAATTCTACTGAATGATCTTCTATGCCTGCATTTTCATGACCTGAATCTAGTTCTTTTCAAGCATTACTGCATGTTTAAATCATTTGCTACCATCTTTAATATGTTATACAGAAGTACTGTTACTGTCTGTAGGCCAGTACAAAATAAACATATTTGTCTATCTAACTATATATTTGCATTTGTGAACTGGGAAAGTCTGACTGCTCAGAAAGTCCCTTTTCAGCAGACGTCCATGGATAAAAACTCTAGTTTAAAAAATGCAAAGCATATTCCATAAGAGAACTAAGTAACATAAAGCCATATATCAGTAACAAATTAGTACATAAAGGAAAAATGTAGATGATTATCAATAAACTATTATCAGATTATGCACTTTGATTAATTATCTGCTAATGAAACCAATGAAAATTACTGGATGTTATGAAAACGATTTTGTATGATTAGGCTGAGAAGTTTCAAGAGGCGTTGTGAGGGGAAGTGACAATAGTGGACTTGAGGAAAGGGGAATTTAGGAGGGCCTATATTAAAAAAGAGAACGCTTATTCATCGAACCTAGTTCAGCAAATGCTGAAAATGCCGAACACTCACGATTTTTTTCCCAGGGAAAAAAATCGCTGTTCCACAAAAATAATTTTAAAAAATTAAAAAAAAAAAAGACTTAAAACAGTATTTAATGTGGGGGGGCTGTGACCCCACACCCCCTTACTTAAATATACCAACTCCAAGATCGCACCACAGTGGAGAAAATGGCAAACTCTCGAAAACGGCCCAGCAATTTTTTTTCCCTGTGAAAAAATTTGCTGTTCCGTGTGTTCGGCATTTTCAACTTTCGCTGAAATAGGGTTGATGAATCAGCATTCGCTTTTTTAAGCATTTGCTGATTCAATATAGATCCATTTAGGAGGTAGATAGAGTAGTTCAGGTAAGGGGCAAAAATCAGGACAGAGCACAGGGAGCAGGCAAGTATATCTAACTCCCATAAAAGAAGGTATCTAGCAGGTAAACTTAATTTAACATTTATGAGTGAGGAATGTATGCAGGTAAGATGTGGTGCTATCCATTAGGCAAGTTGCAAAGACAGATTAATATGGTTGTTAGATTCTTTTTGAGTAGGGTTTCAAATTGTTTAATATTATGTCAAGTCAAATCTCAAAGGAGAGATTGTCCATTGTTTTACAACATGAACAGAGAATCTATATGGAGGTTTTTAGACATCTGGGTAATCTAAGAATTCTTGGAAGTTATATTTTACAAGTGGTTTATTTTAAATGTGCAAAACTGTGTATACTAGTTTGGATTGGGAGTAAGTCAACAGGTGAGGTAGTTCTGTCCATTGTATTTTCATTAGGGTACATAATGACGTGGTTTACTTTGTAGGTAAGCTATGAATTTGGCTATTTAATTCACAATTACTATAGTTTAAGATTGGTAAACTGGATACGGGTTAAAATACTAACAGTATATATCACAAATAGTGTTAAGAGTGCACAAGTCATAGAAATAAGAGCTTGTTTGGTAAGGAAAGCCATAATCTAAGTTGTCTGTTAGTTTCCTAGACAGCATAGTCAGTATGGTTAACCAAACATCAGATGTTGGTGAATGATAACAGTGAATATTTTAGTCTGGAGAATATATACATTGACAGCATTATTTAGAGAAGTGAACTGAAATGTGTGTGGTGGGTCTTGATCAATTGTGCTGAGGAGCATACATTTAGATTTAGTAGTATTAACTAGTATTCCTTGAGATTGGGGAGACATTTTTTATTAGTGTAAAGTTTTCCTGTACTAAACCCTGAAACTCTCCATAAGAGTTAGCAGAAAAAATTAGTGAAGCATCATCTGCATATTGAATTAGTATGCCATGTTTGATTGAGGTATACATATCACTGATGGAAAAGTTTAGAAACAAGAGTGTTAACCCATTAACCCATTAAGTACACTTCCACTTTAAATTATTCAGGTTGAGTAAGAGGTCTGCCATCTGATAACTTTGTGAACTTTGGTAAAGGTAGCTTTGAAGCCATAAAATCGAGGATTGATTGCTATTGGTGTCTTATAGTTTTGTTTTCAATAGATGATCTTAGAATCTGTTAAAGGCTTTTGAGGGGGTCTTTGGGGGAGTCTATGTTAATTTATTGACTGACTGCATTATTGTGTGACTAAACATCAAACTTAAAAGAACACATAATCCTTTGTCTGAGAATGCAGAATGGTTTCTTGGGATTGGAATTTTTTCCAATTACGGTGAAGTCTCAGAGTTTTTATATATACACATATATATATATATATATATATATATATATAAATACACACACACACACACACACATATATATACATATATATATATTTATATATATACATATATATATATATATATATATATATATATATATATATACATATTTATATATATATATATATATATTTATATATTATATATTTATATACATATTTATATATATATCTATATATTTTTATTTATATATATATATATATATATATATATATTTATGTATATATATATATATATATATCATTATCAAAGGGTGGAGGGTAACTGCAGTGGTGGTGCTGCGGTAGCATTGTCCTGTTCGATTCTCAGCTAGAGTGTCTTCTGTGAGGAGACATGCCTGAATGGGCGTACCATCGTTGAAGGTTGCGCATCAGGGCCGGCAACTCGGCACATAAAAATCTACTGCCAATCATTAGCGGACCGGAGTTCCTCTGTGCTGACCCCTTACCGGGAAAAGCTGAAAGACACAACAACAACAACATCAAAGGGTTGGGGGTGCAGGGGACTTGTCCCCTATAGAAAAAAATCTGCCTTTTGTTGTTTTGGTGTAGATTTTAATATTTCCAACTCAATATTTAGCCAGTCAGTCTTTTGTGGTTTTGATTACATGAACTAAATCATTTGGAAAAAGGTTACAAAACGTTGTTGCTGTTTAGATGATAAGACAGTTGCTTGTGAATATACCTTTTTTGTAATGTGGAAACAGGAGATAGTGTGATGTGGGCATAGAGTTATTATGTGTAAGAGATTTGCTCCCTTTTTGGAGTGGAATAACATAATTGCTTTCAAAGTAATGCAAAATATGGCCTATTTTAACTTTATTTATTTACTATTGACAATAGGTATGCAACCAAGTCAGACACTAACTGGAAACTCTCTGACACTAGCATATCATGAGCTACAACTGTGGGTTTAAGCTTGCCGATTAGTTTTTAATGAAGTTGGTAGATACTGCAATGAATCTGAGATTGCACACAAATAGTAATGGCTGGTTGGCTAAAGAAATACTAATGTTTGTTTAGCATGACATGAACTGGCAATAATAAAGTAGGAGTTCAAAAGTGCAGTTGAAGTTATAGCTGATTTGCGGAGATGGTTTGGAATAGTTTCCTACCTGGTTCAGTAAATTATTGATAGTGTTCCAAAAATGCTTAGGGTTGCATTTGTAATTTTCTGTAACTGGCTATTGTCCATTTTCTTAAAATTTCCTATCAAAAAGCTGTTTAGATTTCTGAGTTATTTATATTGTCACTGAGTTTGTGGAGCTTTGGAAGTCAGCCATGACATTCAGGCCTTATCTCTAAAATTCATATTTTTGTTTTGTATTATGTGTCATCCAATGGGCTGTTGATTATTTTACTTGTTTTTTTCACAGTGGGGCTTGAGTGTCTCAAAGGAATAAGTCATTGAAGGAAGTAAAAGTTTTCATCAAATGGTTAGTAGACTTCATATATCTGTTTACAGTGTCTGAGAAGGTAGTTAAATGTTTCTCTATTGAAATATTTACATTTCTAACTCATCTAAATGTCATATGTTTTAGGGGTTTAGTGAATTTTACTAGGGTTCCTACTAGAAGATCGAAGTGGTCAAACTTAGAAGACTGAAATGGCAAAGTATCGAAGTGGCTTTTAAGTGAATTCTTTCCCTGGGAAAGAATTTGCTTGACCGCTTCGTTACTTTGCCATTTTTGGCACTGTAGTGCAGTCTCTGAGTTGGTATATTTAAGTAGGGGGTGTGGGGGGTGCAGCCCACCCTCCCCACATCGGGGGGAGTGGTAATGTTTAAATTGTTTTGTTGTTTATTATTTATTTTTTTTTTTGTTGGAACAGCGATTTTTTTCCCCTTGGAAAAAAATCGCTGCTCTGACAGATCAACATTGTAAGCTTTTGCTTACAAGGGGTCGATTTATCACTGTTCACTTTTTTAAGCGTTCGGTGATCTAATATAGACCTATTTTACTATGGCATGGATTGTGTGATGGGCACTTATGGACTTAGGTACATAATACTGATGTGCAGGAGGCAGGGATGAATGTAGTCTTCAGTATCATTATACCATCACCAAGAATGATTCCGCAATATGAGTGAAGGACACTTCCCTGCATCAGTTGTCTTCACTTCTAGTTAATTCAGATGGGCTGCAATAGCTAAGGATGAGATGGTAGGCAGTCCTAACTGCTTTGTTGGGGATAAACTGCACCAATACCTCTATGTTTTCATATATTTCCTGATACCTTGTCTACCACTGTAGTGATTTTTAGGCAATGTCAGTCTTTTAAAGCTTCCAAAATAACTAAGCAGAATCTGGGCAACACTAAGGTTTTCCAATTCATTGCTAGTTACTTTAACAAAAAAACTCCATACCATATCAGCATTGCTTACTCTGGATAATGCCAAAATATGCATTTTCAGAGAGACCTTGTTGAAGAATAATGAAATATTCCAACAGTGCAAGACGTTGATGCCCATCACTAGTAGAGCCCACCACATTAGGCAAAGGCACTAATGACAGAGGTGTCTCTAGATACTTAAAGAAATCACACTGAGTTCCTCAATAAACAAATTAATATTAAAAAAAAAATTATTTTGGCTAAATATAGGATTCCACTCTGTGTGTACCTCAGACCACACCACCTACCTAAACAGTATAGAGTCCCTCGGTATTAAGCCAGACACCATTCTCCTAGGTAAAGTCAGCTGTCAAGTCATAAGCAGGGAGAACTATGTATCCTCAAACATGCTTATCCAGAGATTTCTGGACTTCAAAAATACAAACCCTCTGGACTTGGTAATCTATGCCCAACCAGGTAAGATGAAATCCTAGACTCAGTCCTTATCAATATGGGGCAGGGTTACTCCCACAAACTTCCTCAATGGTATACTTGGACCACAAGCCTGTCACATTTACCTTAAGACTGGAGCCTGAAGCATCTCTCCACACCTTGGTATTCAGAAATTGTGCAAAAGCTAATCTGCTGAAAATGAGTGATGTCCTGGCTAAACTGAAAAGACCCTACCATCTCAGTGTTCCCACGTTTTAGATGAAATCTTTCACTGGCTAATTATTTTCAATTTTGTATAGAGTAAAGATGTGCAACTTTGCATCACCTCTGAATTGTTTAGTAAGGGTTTGTGTGTGTGTGTGTGCATGTGTGTGTGTATGTGTGTATTTGGTAAGGTTTTTAACGCTGAAAATGCCGAACACTCGCAATTTTTTTCCCAGGGAAAAAATCGCTGTTCCACAAAAAAAATTTTTAAAAATTAAAAAAAAAAAAAAACTTAAAACAGTATTTAATGTGGGGGGCTGTGCCCCCACACCCCCTTACTTAAATATACCAACTCCAAGATCGCACCACAGTGGAGAAAATGGCAAACTCCCGAAAACGGCCCAGCGATTTTTTTTCCCTGTGAAAAAAATTGCTGTTCAAGGTGTTCAGCATTTTCAGCTTTCGCTGAAATAGGGCTGATGAATCAGCGTTCGCTTTTTTAAGCATTCGCTGATTCAATATAGATCCATTTAGGATGTAGATAGAGTATTTCGGGTAAGGGGCAAAAATCAGGACAGAGCACAGGGAGCAGGCAAGTATGTCTAACTCCCATAAAAGTAGGTATTTAGCAGGTAAACTTAATTTAACATTTATGAGTGAGAAATGTATGCAGGTAAGATGTGATGTTATCCATTAGGCAAGTTGCAAAGACAGATTAATATGGTTGTTAGATTCTTTCTGAGTAGGGTTTCGAATTGTTTAATATTATGTCAAGTCAAATCTCAAAGGAGAGACTGTCCATTGTTTTACAACATGAACAGAGAATCTATATGGAGGTTTTTAGATATCTGGGTAATCTAAGAATTCTTGGAAGTTATATTTTATAAGTGGTTTATTTTAAATGTGCAAAACTGTGTATACTAGTTTGGATTGGGAGTAAGTCAGAAGGTGAGGTAGTTCTGTCCATTGTATTTTCATTAGGGTACATAATGACGTGGTTTACTTTATAGGTTAGCTATGAATTTGGCTATTTAATTCACAATTATTATAGTTTAAGATTGGTAGACTGGATAAGGGTTAGAATACTAACAGTATATATCACAAATAGTGTTAAGAGTGCACAAGTCATAGAAATAAGAGCTTGTTTGGTAAGGAAAGCCATAATCTGAGTTGTCTGTTAGTTTCCTAGACAGCATAGTCAGTATGGTTAACCAAACATCAGATGTTGGTGAATGATAACAGTGAATATTTTAGTCTGGAGAATATATACATTGACAGCATTATTTAGAGAAGTGAACTGAAATGCGTGTGGTGGGTCTTGATCAATTGTGCTGAGGAGCATACATTTAGATTTAGTAGTATTAACTAGTATTCCTTGAGATTGGGGAGACATTTTTTATTAGTGTAAAGTTTTCTTGTACTAAACCCTGAAACTCCCCATAAGAGTTAGCAAAAAAATTAGTGAAGCATCATCTGCATATTAAATTAGTATGCCATGTTTGATTGAGGTATACATATCACTGATGGAAAAGTTTAGAAACAAGAGTGTTAACCCATTAACCCATTAAGTACACTTCCACTTCTAATTATTCAGGTTGAGTATGAGGTCTGCCATCTGATAACTTTGTGATCTTTGGTAAAGGTAGCTTTGAAGCCATAGAGTCAAGGATTGATTGCTATTGGTGTCTTATAGTTTTGTTTTCAATAGGTTCATAGGTTCATAGGTTAGTACTAAGCTAACTGCTCTTGCGAGCGATTTTAAGCTTAGCCAATTATCCCTAGTGAGACTCAAACCCTGCACCTTGTGTTTGTAAGGCAAACACCTTAACCATTAGATGATCTTAGAATCTGCTAAAGGCTTTTGAGGGGGTCTTTGGGGGAGTCTATGTTAATTTATTGACTGACTGCATTATTGTGTGACTAAACATCAAACTTAAAAGAACACGTAATCCTTTCTCTGAGAATGCAGAAAGGTTTCTTGGGATTGGAATTTTTCCAATTACGGTGAAGTCTCAGAGTTTATATATATATATATATATATATATATATATATATATACAAACACACATATATATACATATATATATATATTTATATATATATATATATATATATATATATATATATATATATATATATATATATATATCAGTATCAAAGGGTGGAGGGTAACTGCAGTGGTGGTGCTGCGTTGTCCTGTTAGACCGTCTTCTGTGTGGAGACATGCGTAAATGGGCGTACCTTCATTGAAGGTTGCACGCCAGGGCCGGCAACTCGGTACATAAAAATCTACTGCCAATCATTAGCAGACTGGAGTTCCTCTGTGGCGACCCCACACAAAAACACATGTGAAAGACAGTGTGAAAGCACAACAACAACAACATCAAAGGGTTGGAGGTGCAGGGGACTTGTCCCCTATAGAAAAAAATCTGCATTTTGTTGTTTTGGTGTAGATTTTAATATCTCCAACTCAATATTTAGCCAATCAATCTTTTGTGGTTTTGATTACATGAACTAAATCATTTGGAAAAAGGTTACAAAACGTTGTTGCTGTTTAGATGATAAGACAGTTGCTTGTGAATATACCTTTTTTGTAATGTGGAAACAGGAGATAGTGTGATGTGGGTATAGAGTTATTATGTGTAAGAGATTTGCTCCCATTTGGAGTGGGACAACATAATTGCTTTCAAAGTAATGCAAAATATGGCCTATTTTAACTTTATTTATTTACTATTGACAATAGGTATGCAACCAAGTCAGACACTAACTAGAAACTCTCTGACACTAGCATATCATGAGCTACAACTGTGGTTTTAAGTTTGCCGATTAGTTTTTAATGAAGTTGGTAGATACTGCAATGAATCTGAGATTGCACACAAATAGTAATGGCTGGTTGGCTAAAGAAATACTAATGTTTGTTTAGCATGACATGAACTGGCAATAATAAAGTAGGAGTTCAAATGTGCAGTTGAAGTTATAGCTGATTTGCGGAGACGGTTTGGAATAGTTTCCTACCTGGTTCAGTAAATTATTGATAGTGTTCCAGAAATGCTTAGGGTTGCATTTGTAATTTTCTGTAACTGGCTATTGTCCATTTTCTTAAAATTTCCTATCAAAAAGCTGTTTAGATTTCTGAGTTATTTATATTGTCACTGAGTTTGTGGAGCTTTGGAAGTCAGGCATGACGTTCAGGCCTTATCTCTAAAATTCATATTTTTGTTTTGTATTATGTGTCATCCAATGGGCTGTTGATTATTTTACTTGTTTTTTTCACAGTGGGGCTTGAGTGTCTCAGAGGAATAAGTCGTTGAAGGAAGTAAAATTTTTCATCAAAGGGTTAGTAGACTTCATATATCTGTTTACAGTGTCTGAGAAGGTAGTTAAATGTTTCTCTATTGAAATATTTACATTTCTAACTCATCTAAATTTCATATGTTTTAGGGGTTTAATGAATTTTACTAGGGTTCCTGCTAGAAGATCGAAGACGCATTCTTTTGAATGCATCTTGGTCAAACTTAGATGGCTGAAATGGCAAAGTATCGAAGCAGCTTTTAAGTGAATTCTTTCCCTGGGAAAGAATTTGCTTGGCCGCTTTGTTACTTTGCCATTTTTGGCACTGTAGTGCAGTCTCTGAGTTGGTATATTTAAGTAGGGGGTGTGGGGGGTGCAGCCCGCCCCCCCCCACATCGGGGGGGGGGGGAGTGGTAATGTTTAAATTGTTTTGTTGTTTATTTATTTATTTTTTTTTGTTGGAACACCGTTTTTTTTTTCCCCTTGGAAAAAAAATTGCTGTTCTGACAGATCAACATTGTAAGCTTTTGCTTACAAGGGGTCGATTAATCACCGTTCACTTTTTTAAGCGTTCGGTGATCTAATATAGACCTATTTTACTACGGCATGGATTGTGTTATGGGCACTTATGGACTTAGGTACATAATACTGATGTGCAGGAGGCAGGGATGAATGTAGTCTTCAGTATCATTATACCATCACCAAGAATGATTCCGCAATATGAGTGAAGGACACTTCCCTGCATCAGTTGTCTTCACTTCTAGTTAATTCAGATGGGCTGCAATAGCTAGGGATGAGATGGTAGGCAGTCCTAACTGCTTTGTTGGGGATAAACTGCACCAATACCTCTATGTTTTCATATATTTCCTGATACCTTGTCTACCACTGTAGTGATTTTTAGGCAATGTCAGTCTTTTAAAGCTTCCAAAATAACTAAGCAGAATCTGGGCAACACTAAGGTTTTCCAATTCATTGCTAGTTACTTTAACAAAAAAACTCCATACCATGTCAGCATTGCTTACTCTGGATAATGCCAAAATATGCATTTTCAGAGAGACCTTGTTGAAGAATAATGAAATATTCCATCAGTGCAAGACGTCGATGCCCATCACTAGTAGAGCCCACCACATTAGGCAAAGGCACTAATGACAGAGGTGTCTCTAGATACTTAAACAAATCACACTGAGTTCCTCAATAAACAAATTACTATTAAAAAAAAAAAATTATTTTGGCTAAATATAGGATGCCACTCTGTGTGTACCTCAGACCACACCACCTACCTAAACAGTATAGAGTCCCTCGGTATTAAGCCAGACACCATTCTCCTAGGTTTGTATAAGGTTCGTATTACTTCATTTCCATAGGTTCATAGGTAGGTACTAGACTATCGGCCCAAGGGCCTAAGTAAGCCTAGCCAACAAGGTTCCGTGGCTTACGCCACCCAAGAAAGTTATTTTCCTGTGCCCCTGTGGAGCAGATCCACAGAAGTGATCCCTGGGGTGTATTTCCTATTTCCCATTCACTCATCAAGATTTTTCTTAAAGAGTGCTAATAAGGAACTTTGCTTGACATAGATGGGTAGCTTGTTCCAGAGTATGGGAAGTCTCTGGGATAGGAATCTATCCCTCCAGCATGTCCAGTTTATTGTGGTGACAAGGTTTAGGTCCCTAGAGTGTGTAGCTCGGAGGGATTGGGATTTCTTTAGGTGTAGCATGTCCAACAGCTCTGGGTTTGACATAGCTTTATATGTTTGGCAGAGATCACCTCGGAGTAGGCAATATGCTACTGAGTAATGCTGGAGTTTTTTGAGACGGTCGGTTTAGAGCATCTGTTTGAGGCCAGTAGTCCTCTTTGTGAGGTACTTCTGTGGCCTTTCCAGCTACTGCAGATGTCCTGTGAGGTACATTCCAAAAGGGGTGTTGTACTCTATAATGGGTTCAATGAGTGCCAAGTAGAGGGGAATGATGACCTTTTTTTTTCCTGGATGAGAACCCTTTTGTGATGAGATGTGCCATGCAGAAGGATTTCCTGACTACTGTGGCAATGTGATTATCAAAGGAGAGACCTTTGGTTGTTTTGTTCATTTTTCTAAGATAGGTACTTTTTTGGAAAGTGTTTATTTACTCTAAATAGCAACAAGTTTGTAAGGGTTTTGGTTGTGGCACAGGGATCTGTTATGTTGATGAAGAGTGACCAATTGACTTTAGAAAAGATTATTACAAAGGAATGTTATGTCTCCAAAAATGCAACTAATTCAAGAAGGGTTTCCTAGAACCAGTATAAAGACAGAAAGTCATGACACAGTGACAGCTAAGAAAAAACGGTGACAGAAGAGTTGTTACTAAGGTTATTCTTGGTCCTTGCAATTTTATAAGAGACAGGATGAGTTATTTGATGATTTAGAAATATATGGGCTATAGATATCTGGAAGCAGACGATAGTGCTACATCATTAAGTCTACTGAAGGAAGGTTTGATACACACGGGTTTGATGAGGGGACCAGACTCTGTTTTGACTTGGTTGTTTTATTTATGCACAAAGTATGTTTATAGGATATATAGTAGGATAAAGATGTACTAGGTGAAGGATACAAAAGAAGAGGCAAGAGTTTTGTAAGATTGCATGACAGGCAAGTATAGCAGAGCAGGAGTTCTTATATTTAACAGAGTACCACAGGGGAAGAGAGAAGCATCTGAATGTATTATGTAAAGACTACAGAATATGTACTAGAGGTGGATAAGTAAAAGAAAGGAGGAGTTTACATGTACAAGGAATGGTAGTGGGGAGTGAATAGCCAGATTATGGTTAAATGGAGGTTTTGCATGGTGGAGTTTGGGTCTGCACAGTGCTAAGACTGGTGAGGTCTGAAATGAAACTAACTGATGGAAATATCTTCTGGAGATAGTTAGGGTTACTAAGAATAAAAAATGCCTAGGACGGAGGGCTGTTTGAGCATGGTTAGAAAACTGTGGCATATGAAAGTAACTAGCAGCACTGTGGTGAACATACACGTTATCTGACAAGTAGCAAAAGGGAGAATTATCTATTAGCATTGTGATTAATGGTTAGGGTATACATGGATCTCTTCAGTAAAATTAATTGTGTGTATGAGCATTTGGAGAGAACAGAGTATGAATGTTGGTCTTTGGCCTTAATATTCTGACTGACCCAAAAGGTGTTATGTGTGAGTAAGTGCTGTTAGTAGGTAGGAAATTAATTGAATTATAGAACTTTAAACAGGTGTTGATAGTGACAATAACGAAGGTGTGACTCAGTGGCTACTTTTGTTGCGGGGTGGAGCTGACAGTGTATTCTGTCTGTAAGGAGAAAAGTGAGGCCACAACTCCCATGTTCAATCAGTCTGCACATGCACTGACCAGTTACCATCCTATCAGCATGCTGGACACATGCCCTGACCAGCTACCATACTGTCAAAATGCTGGACTTGCTCAGTTGCTCTGTTTCTGAAGTACATTATAACAAAATGATCAAACTTAAAAAAAAAAAAAAAAAAAAAAAACTAAAAAGAAAATTGTAAAGAATAGCCTGTCCATGCGTGCACATAAGTGTGTTTGTGTGTGTGTGTGTGTGTGTGTGTGTGTGTGTGTGTGTGTGTGTGTGCATGTGTGTGTGTCTGTGTGTGTATGTTTTTGTTAATTAAAATGCAGACCTGTATAAGAGTAGAGAACAGTCAGTGAAAGACTGAGCAGGACATTATAGTACCCAACAAGACTGGGGATGCACCGTAGGCTATCCAATTCTCCCACATAATATACTCACAGCAATGAGGCTACCTATTATACTAGCCAAGGCAACTGTTACACAAGACATAAAATATTACAACAGGTACTTTTAAAATGTTTTACTGTGCGGCACCCAACATATGTGTTTTCATGAGCCGTACCTAAGTATGTCTCATTATTAGTCTGCAGTGGTAGATCCAAGATTCAAGATTCATGACTGAAGCAACAATCCTTAAGGAAAACAACAACAAAAAAGAGAGAAAGACAGAAATAAAGAATTTGCCAGATGGTGGGACATTTTTACAAAATATTGGTGGAGAGGGTGTGTGAGGGAGAGGGTTAGCAATAAAGGAGCACTGAATAAAATACAGTGAATGCAGAGACAGAATAGCATATTTACAATGTAAAGGAAATAGCAGGGTTGTTTCACATGAATGCAATGTTACAATCAAAACAACATCAATGAGTAGGCCTACAACACTCAGGACTCCAGCTGCAGAGTGAGCACAAAACATCTGGAGTATTGTAGTCCGTTAATTTACAATCTTATTAAGGTCACAGCTGTGCTCTGCTATACCACCTCAAACTAATATCTGCATGTAATACAAAGGAAGGGGAAGATTAATCCATTAATGTTGCAGTACATCCAGAAGCCTTTTAAAAAAATATATATCAACTCTGTTAGCATTATATAGTAAGAGTTGTACAGTTTGTCTTACTACTGCCTCACGCACTATCTATGCAAATAATTATTCTAGACAGACAACTGTACAACAAGTAACATACTTTTCTTATCAAATATCTGTAGCCATGTTAAGTACTACATATTCTTGCCAGCACTATGCCTAAGAAGAGATGATACCCTTAACTACCACTGCAGTATATCCATGAGCCTCAGGATCGAGAAATGGGTTAGTGATAAAAATGGCAAAACTAAATATAAATGGGTGAATCTATAGTTAGGGAATGCAGACATGCTGATTGTGTGGGTGTAGTGAAGGAAATGACAAGCAAGTGAAGAAAGTATCAATGTGAGGTAGTGAGTCACTCAAGGTAGAAAGACCAAAGTAATGCAGATGAGCCAGAGGCAGTGAATCAGTCTGCATATGGCCAGACCAGTTACCATCCAAGCAACACAATAGAGTTACAAGTAATTACCCAAGCTCTCTATCTCTTCCTTTTATGAAGTGCATTATAATAAAACAATTAATGTATGTGCTT
>NC_056735.1:548296452-548318952 GCF_019279795.1 Protopterus annectens
CTGCAACTAAAAGCAGGAACGTGAACTGGAGCTTTACTTTATTCTTTGTGAGATTTGATTTCTTCTGCTACAGCTTGAGGCAAACAAGGAAGGGGGAAGCTCTAATTCCATTTTTATTGGTGATGGTTTTGAAGGAAAGGGTTAGCTTTTAACTATGAAGAGTATAGGGCAAGCATTGCATCATCTGCTCTCAAGAGAACTTGTAATAACTATATTCTGGCAGATTTCATAAAGCTGCACATTGAAGGTCTGTGAATGAAATGCTTCTAAATTACCAAACCCATGTAATATATGCTGATACTGATTTTGTAACCCAAGGGACCTTTTGATTTTGTTATACACTGCATAAACAAACTAAAGTGCAGCTGCATTATGTATCCCTGAAGAAACCTACTGGAAGAAAATGCATTTTTCTCCAGAGTAAGGCTTTACTGTAGTGATATTTAATAGTAAATAGGAGACTGGGTGTTTCTGAGACTATGGGAATTAAAAGTGAGAATTCCCCTACCAAGTTACTGACACTGCAGTTAATGCCATTCATATTCTTAGAATGTCTTGTGTAGTTTTTCTTCACTTTCATGAAAGAATAAAGGGGCTATGCTTTGCAGTGCTTTTACAATACTGAGTCTGCAGTCGACATTTTGCTCAGCTCTGTGAAATTGATCACAATGAATAAAATATAGCACTACAATAATTTAGTGTAACATGCATTGTAGTGTACTTAATTTTTGTTGAAAAAATGTTAGCTTAGATAGTAATATCAAGCATGCACCTCATACGTCACGTCTAACTAAGCCATCATCTGGAAACATAGATCATTATATGTCAACATATTTTTTTTTTCTTTAAGGCTTTTAATTATTTATTTCTAAATATGTTTCAAACTGGTTCAGCACTGCATTCTTATTTCTAATGAATTATGTATAAATTGTTCAACATTGATTTCACTATAAATTGGGTTGTTGTATTTTGTTACTTTTGCAAATGAGCTTCTTTTTATTTGACTGACTGCTTCATTCTGTTTTCAGGTTACTGTTCTGAGGTGTAGCTAGGTATGTTGGTGCCAAGTGTTAGTTGAGGAGCCCCCCCCCCCCCCCAAAAAAAAAAAAAAAAAAAAACAATGCTCATATTCCAAGGAACAAGCCAGGTTCATTGTTCCCTAGAAATACTCAAAGTTGAGAATAAAAAAAAAAATCCATTCACAATCTGGCACTCTTTATTTAAGGAGCAAGCCATGTTGTTCCATATCTACACTCTTCTGACCTTATGAACTGTAGCAAACTGCTTGCTACATTTGAAACAATGAGCTCTTGGTGCAGTTTTTGTTCCACTCTAAGAGCTAATACATTTTACTACCATAAATGCAATACCAGTATTAATTTCTGAATGCCAGCAATGTACATAAGATCAGCTGGCATTTGCCAGTCATCCTCCCTAACACTTTGTGCTGGGGCAGACGGTCCCTTTGCTCTACCTTAGTTATGGCTGTATTGCTGTTAACATTTGTAATTCATGCTAGGGTTCTGTCACTAATTTATTATATGTCTGTACTGTCTAGTCATATTCTGTACTGAGCTTTGACTAGATCTTACCCTAACTATTATGAGGCACAATCCCAGTGGGTAACTAATTCACATATCTTGCTGCCTTATTATATCTGTGCTATGCACAAATCAGCACTTGTCATTGCACTTAGGAAATGGCATGATTTTTTTTATACGCAGTCATACTTTATTAACCTTTCTCTTGCAATTTCAATAACTTTGGAGAGTGCGATCACTTCTCTTGTGTACCTTCCTCTTTCATTAAACATTTAGATACTCAAAGTCCTATCATAAAGCTTGAAAACAAGCCTGCATATTTTAATAGTAGAGTATGGATACAGGTAGTTTGGATACCAGAAATAAACTTAATGTTCCAGATTTTGCCTTGTGTTTTTTGCACTGTGCTTATAATTAGTCAGACAGTAATGTAAAACATTATTAATTCACACTTGTTACTGTTCTGAAAATGCACATTGATGCAAAATCCAATGTTAATGTTCTGTTAACTTTTAAGCAGATCTGAGTGAAGTTAAAAAAAAATCCCTGATTTTGGACCTTTGTCTTTTAGCTTTGATCAAATGTTTTGACCAAAGAAGTTGAGATGTAAGCCTGATGATAACCAACTAAAATGCTGGGACCTGCTTTGATGAGTTCTGTAATACTGACACTGAATGGCCATAAAAACAGATTTGCATATATTAAGTCTGAGATGGCCAGTTCTTGAAATGGTGATCTTAGAGTTGGTGTATATAGATTTGGGAGTTGCAGCCAGGAATGGAGAATTTAGTTTTTACATCTCTCAATTCAATGACAAGTAATAAGTCTTCATTCTTACCTAAGTGACAGACAACAAGCTGTACTATGGAAGAATAAGCTATTGTCCCTTTTACCAGTCACCGTTCGAGTCCCACAGGGATCTATATTAGGTCCCCTCCTATTCTCCATATTCATTAATGACCTGTACAAAGTCATCCCTGATGCAACTTGTATTCAGTATGCAGATGACTCAACCCTAATCTGCTCTGCCACCTCCCCCACAGATTTCCAATCCTTGTCCCAAATCACTTTCAACAAAGTAGAGAACTGGCTCACTGGTCGCCAACTACTATTAAATCCAAATAAAATCAAACTATTACTCTTCTCCCCCACTTGCAAAGTCTCCTCACCACCTCTCACGATAATATTTAACAATGGTACCATAATTACCCCAGAACCTAGTATTAAACTACTGGGAGTGATCATCAACAACAACCTCAAGTTTGATGCTCACATAGACAAAACTATTAAAACAGTTAATAAAATATTAGGCTCTTTATACAGGATTAAATCATTCCTAACCCCATCTGCAAAAACTGTTATTGCCTGTAAACATCTGCTATCGACCCTCCTTTATGCCTCACCCATCTTCGTAAACCTAAGCAAATCAAACCTCAATAAATTAACTAGGTGCTACAGTAACATTGCCAGATTTGCCACAAGATCAGCTTATAGAACCCATCACTGCCTTAACCTTCAATCGTTAGACTGGCTTGAACTACCCTATCAACTGCAATATAACCAACTAATAGTTGTTCACAAAATCCTCTACCAACCAGACAGTACACCCATACTGAAAAATATTATTACCCCCTACAGTAATCTAAAATCCCTTCGCTCGTCCAAAAAATTGGTAGTGCAAACTGTTAAAACCAACAGTTCAGCTGGTGAATCACTATTCTCCAACTCTGCTGGTAAAAACTGGAACCTACTTCCCGCTGAACTCACCACTGACCCTTCCTTATCCCATTTCAAAAAATCCCTTAGGAAATACATAAAAATGCAGTGGCCTTGTCCCTGTACAAACCCTGACTAACCCCCACTCAAACATAATACATAAATGAGAACCTCATTACAGGAATAAAACTCTGACTCTAACTGTTAAAAATTCTGTGTGTCACCCACCTACTAGAAATATTTAAAGTTAACACTACACCATGTATGATAACCACCTTTAATATATGTGTTTCCTTTTTCAGATGAAATCTACTTGCTTCCAACCTTTGCTGTGTGTATGTGAGAAAAACATGTACCTGTGTGCACATATCGTTAAACAAATCTTAGTTTTGTGATAACCGACTGTAATAATTTCTCTGTATTTACACTTGTTTTTGTACATTTGGAGCTTTTCTCCCCGGGCCTCCGCTGAAAATGGACCAGTATAAATAAATAAAATAAAGTCTTGTGGAATTTTGAGATGAAAGTGCTCAACATTTTATTAGGGTGCCATGACAGACATCTGATGTTCTTCTTAAATTACTGAATGCTGCTCTAATGTGTACTTTGCATATTAGTGGTGCTTCCTTAGCTTGTTGGATTTTATTATCCAATCCTTCCCAAATCCTAAACAACTGAGTCAACTATTAGGGACATACTTTCAAAGTGGTACTTCCCTGGTGTAGATGACTTCCTAAAGGATGCAGTAATGCATTTTTGGAATTGAGTTTCAGTCCATGACTGCTCCTCGCTTGCAGTCATTTGAAGACCTAGTCATCCAGAGCCTTTTGTTATTGGTTCCAATACAGAACACTGTGGGACTCCACTGGTGACTGACCTCTTTGTGCAGATAACTTCCCCTATTTTGATTATCTGCATGCTATCAGTGAGACATTTGGTAATCCAGCTGGTGACAGAAGGGTTTATTCTCAGTTTATTTATCTTTTCTACTATGCCTGAGTGGGGAACTGTATTAAAAGATTTGGCCAGGTAGATCCATGTGGTGCATGCAATTTTGCCATCATCCATTGCTTTGGTGATCTTTTTAAAAAAATCCACTCAGCTGAGTAACATGACCTGTCCTTGATGAGTCCAAAGATGGGTCCAGTGTTTGGAGGTTTTCTACGTCCTAATTGATTAATGCCATGATAAGTCCATACCATTGTATATGAGGCTGCTCAGAATTATGTGTCTATAATTGCCTGGTTCTGTGGAAGGCCCTCCCTTATGCAAGGCAATGACTCTTACTATTCTCTGTTTACTCGGAGTAAAGTCTGTATGGAGGTTCATATTTAACAGTGTTGATAAACGTGTGGCTAAATTGGGCTTCATGATATTTAAGGCATATCCAGGGATATGGTCAGGACCCAACTGTGCAGTATTTTTAGCTTTTAAGACTTGGTCTTGTCTGATTGATGGAGGTGAGCCAGTTTCAGGGGTTTCTTAAAGGACAGACGAAAGGAGAAGATGGGTAAAGTTAGAACTAAATTGATTGGCTAGTAGGTTTGCTAAATCTTCCACCTTGGTGTAGGTAACATTGCTCACAATCATCTCAGTGTATTGCTGCATTGAGCATTTGAGATTACAAACATAAGTAAAAATTCCTTGTGATTGTCTGTGGCTTGGCTAGCTATTTTAGCCTCAAACTTGCTTTGGCAGATTTTACTAAACTCCTGGGTTGTTTTATTTCAGTGAAAAGGGCTCTAACATTCTGGAATTACACTTCTTACTTCTTAGTTTTTGTCAGAATTATTTTCCATTTATTACATATATAGCTTGTTGATATTTTAGTTTCACCATGTTGGTTTCTTTGTGGGGTTTTCCTGTTCTTATGGAGTACAGCTTCATCTGTACAGCTCTTTACTTGCTGGTATAGTGGGGGGGGGGGGGGCATACATTTCTGCATATTCAGTGGAATTTACTGGATTTAGCGGGATTAGAAACTTGTCACTGTATCTCATAGATGTAGGTAGTTTGTTTTAAAGTTTTCATTCGAAGGAGACAGCTTTATGGTGAAGCCTAACAAGTGATGAAGATGAGAAAGGGACAGTGCAAGATGCCCCCGTATTAATAAGGACAAGATTTAAGATGTTATTCCCTCTAGTGGATAATCTGACTAATTGTTCCAGAGCATTTGCATTGACAAGAACAGGAATCTCTGTTCTTATGCATTAGGGGTGCTGTAGGTTTTCCAGTCCAGAGATGAATAGTTTACATCACCTAGGAAAATAGTATGGGGTTTGATACTGGGTGAGTCTAGTTCCTGTAGATAGGCATTGTGGGTTTCTTTTGTCATAGGAGATGTATAGCTAGGGAATATATGGCACAGGACCTTTCTGATGGTTATAGCTAGGGAATATATGGCACAGGACCTTTCTGATAGTTATAGCTAGGGAATATATGGCACAGGAACTTTCTGATGGTTATATCTAGGGAATATATGGCACAGGGCCTTTCTGATGGTTATAGCTAGGGAATATATGGCACAGGGCCTTTCTGATGGTTATAGCTAGGGAATATATGGCACAGGACCTTTATGATGGTTATAGCTAGGGAATATATGGCACAGGGCCTTTCTGATGGTTATAGCTAGGAATATATGGCACAGGACCTTTCTGATGGTTATAGCTAGGGAATATATGGCACAGGGCCTTTATGATGGTTATAGCTAGGGAATATATGGCACAGGACCTTTCTGATGGTTATAGCTAAGGAATATATGGCACAGGGCCTTTCTGATGGTTATAGCTAGGGAATATATGGCACAGGACCTTTATGATGGTTATAGCTAGGGAATATATGGCACAGGACCTTTCTGATGGTTATAGCTAGGGAATATATGGCACAGGACCTTTCTGATGGTTATTTGGACACGGAAAAGCTCTAGTCATCATGCTGCTTTACCAGCATTGATACAAGTCTCTTCTGGGTGTAGTTTGAGACACTGCTACTTTTTTTCACCTTCTGTGCTGTAGCTGCTCTAAACTTGTAGAAGATGTTATAGCACTGCAGAGCTGTTGTGTTCTCCACTATTTTAAATCACATCTCAGTCACTACACAGATGTCAATGTCCTCCAAGGTGAGAAGTTCTTCTAGAGAGTGAAGTTTCTTGTTCAAGCTGCTAACATTGATCAGCAAAACTTTTCTATTTTCCTTTGCTTGTTTCATTATGTTGCTAGGTTTATCAGGTTGGCATTGCCTAAAAAATGGGGTGGGCAATGCCTTTTCCAATAATCAAAACCAGAGAGGGGACAGATGCAGGCCATCCATAACAAAACGCATGATATGTTGATTATATCCTCTCAGGGTGACAAATATTGGACCCCCTTTTAATAATACCAAAAAATGAAGCCAATTTTTTAAGTCAATTATTTTTTGCTCAATATAGCAGCAGCATCCTTTGAGAAGGCAGAATGCTGCCCAGTGCTTATCTTATACGTGTCTTGCACTCATAATCTGAGAGCTTCATCATGTCTGTCTTCATACACTCCAGGGAGGTACACCTCAAGTCATTGCCACCCTCATGAATTGTGACAGAGTCACACTGGCACTTGTTGTTCAAGGACATGAGTGCTTGTGAGATCTCATGGATCCTAGTATCAGATAAGCAACCAGCCATCATTCATTCTTTGTTCAGCCTGGTATGAGGCACATCTGTATGTCATACAATGGAGTCACCTATAACAAGAATGTTTGGGTGGGTTGATGCCTGAATTACAGGTTCAGCATCTGTGACTCTCGGTCTCCTTGTGCTATGCAGCTAAGCAGGCTTAATACCCTGAGTGTGCTTTGTGCCTGTGTTGTTTTTTGGAGGTCTTTGAGGTTTAGCCAAGTTAATCTTTGGAACCTCAGCGTACGATGGAGGATGTGTATTGTGATGGCCTTGGAAAGGTGTGAAGTGTGGTGTATTGCTGATGATTTTGGTGTCTGACTTTACTGATTATGAAATGTTTGCCTCCAAAAATATTATAAGTATTATAAATATACATCTTTCACACATTTTGTTATGCTGTTTGAGTAATAAATGAGCAACAGACAGCATGAGGCAATTCTTACACTGTCTCAAGATACTCATCACAATCAGGCTGGCTAGAGAAGTTCTGGGGAAGTGCTGGTCCATGTTAGTGACAAAATAACTCTGTGGATGGGTACCTATAACAGCCTGAAGTTTGGTTTTAGAATAATGTTTGGGTGGACTAGCTAATGAGTATTTATTGGAATTTCAAGGCAGAGGAGCTAGCCTGGGAACTTTCTTCTGTCATCAACAAGAAATAGTAAACTAATTATAGTAAAAATTCTCAGTATTTTATACCAGAATCAATGCAAGCAGTGTCACTAAAATTAAGCAATTTTATCAAAGGCCTTTTAGCTTGGTGATTAGCTTAAGGGGAGATACTTTGCAAAACGATACAGTTGTGCTTATTGTCAACAAGCAATAAATGGGGAGAGGGTGGTAATTATGTTGTCTAATTATCATAAGGGGCAGAAAACAACACATACACTGGGTATAAGAACACAACTGCAACAAGATGGATTGAAGGAAAAAAACAATTAGACCCTTAGCTTTGAGCTGACTGGCCTGGAACTGTCTTAATGCAAAGATAAGTCCTGAACTTGTCTGACATAGACTCAGTACATAAGAATGAAACTGGGACTTAATAACAAAAGTTAGACCACTTAAAAAGCAAACATGCAAGCCAACTATCTACTGGGATTATTAATATAGGCTGACAGATCTTAGCTAAAGCAGATACAGTGTCTTAAAAATAATTTAAAATCAGATCAAGAAATGAAAATACTTATCTTTCTCTGTGTAATGGAACTTTTTGAATGTCATAGCTTTTTTTCTGCTATTAATTTGCTGATAGCATAGCGATTATGCTAATGAAGTCATTTCCTTCACATTTTTATACAGACCAACACAGAGATCACAAGACAGTGGAGAAAAGACAAAACCTTCCATTCCCCACTTTGTGTTCTTGCACCAGTACATTGCATTGTTTTAAAATCTCTGCCAGTCAGCGAAAAATATGGATTTTTTTGTCAGCTGCCAGGTACTTGCTGTGAAAAAGGCGCTCCATAAAATGAGTTTAGAAAACTAAGGTTGTAGTTTTGTTTATGAAATTAACTACTGTGGCGATATGACTATCAAAGGAAAGACTACTGTCCTCCTGGGTCCCAAGGTCTCTTATCACACATTTGGTGTTAAGTAGAGTGCTACCTATGTGGTAGTTCATGGGTACAGAGTTTTTACCAAAGGGGATGACACTGCACTTTTTGGCATTGAGCTTGAGGCCATGTCTTGACACCAGGCATCTGTCTCAGCGAGGCCCTTCTGTAGGATGTCCACATCATTTGGGGACTTGACTATGGCTCCTAGTTTGCAGTCATCTGCGAACTTCATTAGCCAGAGGCCTTCTGTGTTAGCCTGTACTTCAGAGAAGTAGACACCAAACAGGAGAGGTCCCAGGATGGAACCCTGTGGTACTCCAATTGTCACTGCTTTGAGGTCAGATTTGGAGTCTGCAACTTCTACAGTGTGGGATCTGTCAGTGAGCCAGTTTGCAACCCATCTTGTGACGTAGAGATTTATACCTAGTTTAATGAGTTTAGCTATAATTCCAGAATGGGGGATGGTGTTGAAAGCCTTGGTGAGGTCAAGATAGGCTGTGTGAACCACCTTACCCTCATCTAGGGCTTTGGTGACTGCCTCAAAGAAGTCGATCAGGTTCAGGAGGCATGATCTGCCTTTCACAAACCCAAATTGGGTAGGATCCAGAGTTTGGAGGTTAACAATGTCTTTGTTTACGAGTTCCATGATGATAGGTTCCATGGCCTTGGAGACCAGGCTCATCAGGATAATAGGTCGATAGTTCCTGGGATCAGTGATGGCTCCCCCTTTGTGGAGTGGGCTAACTGTTGCTGTGCACCATTCAGTGGGCACAAAGCCTGATGTGAGGCTATTATTGAACATGGTGCTTAAGTGGGGAGCCAATTTGTTCTGAAGTTCATGTAAAATGTAGCCTGGGATGTTGTCCGGTCCCATGGATGCTGTGGTTTTAGCTTTAGAGAGTGCAGCTTTTACCTGTGTAGTTGTGATTACAGGGACTCTGCATTCTTTCTGTATAGATATGGGCCCTTAGGGGGTGAGGGGGGTAAAGTTACCACTGAACCTGTCTGCCAGGATGTTGGCAATATCAGTTTGTTCTGTAATTTCCATGCCGTTGTGCTGTAACTCAGAGCAGAGCTGGGAGTTGCCATCGAGATTCTTGACATAGCTATAGAATGCTTTGTGGTTGTCCTTAGAATTAGTGGTGATTTGGTTTTCGTAGCTAGCTTTGGAGGATCTTATAAAGGATCTCAGCTTCTTACTGAGGCTGACCAGGGAGCACCTCCACTCATGGGATTTTACTCTCTTTTGCAACAGTTTCTTCCTTCTGTTGTACAGTTTGTTTATGGCCGGGGACCACCAGATTGGCTTCCTTTTTTTGGAGGATAGCATCTTGGTTCTGTTTGGGATAGCATGATCCATGCACTCATGTAAGTGCTTATAGAGTGCATTTGTGTAGGATTCAGCAGTTGTAACTGTATTGTCCATCTGCATGGGTGTCATGAAGTTCACCACTTCTGTCTTAAGAAGCATGAAGTTGGCTTTGTAGAAATGTTTTACCATGATTTCCTTAATGGGGGGGTGAGGGCGGTATGTTGATTAATTTATGATTGTTTTCTTCTTGTATCTCTTTTCCTGTCTTTCCGTTCTAATGCAGTAGCCAAACAAAGAGGTCATTAAGCCTCTTGGGTTTCTGCTCTGTTTCCAAACAGTTCACAACATCCTCTTTTTGTGCCTTTCATCCCCAATTAGTCTGAGTTAATTATTCATTTATTTATTTATTTTATTTTACATTTGTTGTCTGGGATAGTCTGACTGGATACATGTCCATTTTCAGCGGAGGCCCTGGGAGAAAAGCTCCAAGATAATAATACACATTGAACATTTAGTAAATGCTAGTTTCAAGCAGATTACAGTCATAAGCAATAGCAGCATTTAGCACATATAGTACTTATTATAAAACACTTTACAAAACATAACATTATTTTCAAAGTTAAACATACATAACATTACATTCAGATTTAAGACACACTGACCAGCAGTTATACAATTGACCCTTCCTGAAATGGAGTGGTAGAAAAAAGTCAGAAGTAGTTGAAGGTAAGGCAAAGAAAGAGAGAGTTCACTAGTCGGGGTTAGTACAAGGACATAACCAATGAGTTTTGAAGTATTTCTTGAGTTTGTTTTTGAATTGAGTTTGCGAGGGTTATAGGGTCAAGTCAGCTGGGAGTCTGTTCCATATTTTTCCAACAGAGTTGGCAAACAGAGTCCCCAGCTGAGTAGTTGGATTTGTATGTTTGAACTAGGAGTCTAGTGGATGATCGCAGTGGCTGAGTGCTGGTGTAGGGGCTGATAATATTTTTTAGTGCAGGTGTATTTTCTTATTGGTAAAGGACTTTATGTGCCACTATTAGCTGGTTGAACTGCAGTAGGCTTGGCAGTTCAAGTCATCCTAGGCGATTTAGGTTGTGACAGTGGTGTGTCTGGTAGACTGTGCCACTAGCAAATCTGGCAATGTGGTTATAGCAGGATGATAGTTTATTAAGATCTGTTTTGTTTAAGTTGGAGAATAGAGGTGAGGCATAGAGAAGAGTTGATAGCAGATGGGAACGGGCAATTGCAGTTCTAGCAAGTGAGGTAAGGAAAGGTTTGATTCTGTAAAGAGAGACAAGTTTATTATTAATGGTTTTGATAGTTTCATTGATATGCGCATCAAACTTCAGGTTGTTATCAACTACGACACCCAGTAGTTTAGTTTGTGCTTCTGAGGAGATAATAGTGCCATTGGTAGCAGTTATGTTGAAGGCTGGCAGGGGGTCCTGCATGTGGGGGAGAAGAGGAGCAACTTAGTTTTGTTGGGGTTTAGGATTAGATGTTGACTGAAGAACCATTTTTCCACTGTATTGAAGGCAATTTGGGTTAATGTGAATAAAGTAGCTGGTGAGGTGTCAGAACAAATCAAGGTGGAGTCATCCGCATATTGAAAGTAGCAGGCTGACTGAATGAAGGTCATTGATAAAAATGGAGAAAAGAAGGGGTCCTAGTATCGAGCCCTGGGGGACTCCTAATGTGATGGGTAGGCGAGATGATAGCTTGTCCTGCCATAGGACTGCCTGTTGTATTGCCTGCCCTGCAGGTAGGATTGAAACCATTGGAGTGCATGGTTGTTAAAGGAGAAGACATTCAAGGTATTTATAAGCATTTTTTGGTCAACCATGTCAAAAGCCTTGGATAAATCTAGAAACATTGCTGAGGATAGTTTGTTATTATTGCGGTTGTGGTTAATGAAGTTAGAGAAAGAGAGGAGGGCAGAAGTAGTACTGTGGTGTGGCTTAAAGCCATGCTGAAAGTTGGACATAAGCTTGTTCTGTGTGAGGTAGTGCATGAGCTGTATGTGTACACACTTCTCCATAATTTTAGCTAGAGGTGACAGAATAGCTATGGTTTGTCAGTTCAGTGGAACTACCTCCTTTATGGAGAGGTGTGACATGGAAGATTTTCCATATAGTGGGGACAGTAGCTTCAGATATATCTCTGTTGATCAAGATAGAGATGGGGTAGGCTATGGTGTCAGCAGCCTTTTGCAGATAGTCTGCTGGGAGGAGGTCGGCAGCCAGGGTGGTGGGTCTTAGTTTCTTAAGTAGGGCATGAATAAGTTGAGTAGGAACAGGTTGGAAGGTAAAGTATGTTTGTGTACTGGGTGTGGCTAAATTAGAATTAGAGCCATTGGGAAAGAGTTGGCTGGCTAGAAACTGGATAGTCTCTGTGAAGTAGCTGTTAAAGTTATTAGCAATGTCTACTGGAGATTTTTGTTGGGAAGCTGAGGGGGGTGGAGTGGCGGTTTGGCCTGGGTGGAATAGTTTGTTTATTCCTGCCCTGAACATTTGAGGTTTGTTTTAAAATTAATTAATTTAAAATTTTAACTACATTGGAATATATACACAAATAGTGTGCTACTATATCATGCACTAATGAAGAAGCACTAAAATGCAGGACATGAGAACAGAATACTAGACATGAATTGTGAAGTGTGAATTCTGACAATTGCTTTTATTTTTAATGCCCATTGCACTTTCATGGTTTACATAGCTGTGCCTTGCATACTATAATCCTTTGCCAATTATACTGGCATATCTGTATGGACCTAAGCCTGTGGGGTGTTTATTTTCTCTGATTTAATGCACCACACCCTTAGAGGAATCATGGAGGGCCCATTGCTTGAAAATAACTGCCAAGTAAGTTTTAGGTTATTCAAAATTTAAAAACAAACAAACAAAAAAAAAAATCAGAAATAAATATTAACGGGATATATGCACCCATGTACTCTCATTGTTATATATGTGTCTGCCCCACTGCCCACCTTACTCATGTGTGCTAGCACTAATCATACTCCTACTCTGTGCCTTTCCCTAACAGTACCACCACCAAGGTGACACCTAATCTTGGTTTTGCGCTTGGAGTGTTGTATGGTATAGAGTATCTTTAGCGAGTCAGAATTATTAGATATTTTGTGATTCAACATTATGTGCTTTAAGTTTTTTTTTTTTTTTTTTTTTAGATATTTTGTGGTTCAATATTTTGAGATTTAGATATTTCATAAGTTTATATGTGTGTGGATATAATATACAGTATGCACACACACACAAACACACACACACACACACACACACACACACATATCTATCTATATATATATATATATATATATATATATATATATATATGTACACACACACACACACACACACACACACACACACACACACACACATATATATATATATATATTCATTTCATCTAAAAGTTATTTGATTTAAACCATAAATTAATGAATCACGTTTGATTAAAAACTATGTTAGCTCATAGACAAGGAATGATGGTGGGGGGGTTAGGAATTATAATGTAAATTAGTGTTAATTATTATTAATTCCCTTCAAAAGACAGTTGCTATGTTGTACCTCCACATCTTGAAGTTTGTGTGTGTGCATCAGCATGTTTTCATTATAGCTGGAATATCTTCTCTTCATCATTGTTGTGTGATGATGTTGTTAGGATATTTAATTTAGTGGGTGGGGGGTGCAGAGGACTTGCTCCCTGCAAAAAAAATCTTTTGGAAATATATTTAGTATATGTGACATTTTCATTAAAATTAGTTTCAATGTTTGGGGTTTAGATCAAAGTCAAATCCTGGCACAGTGATCATATTATCGAATGGGTCAGTGGCTCTCAAATGAAAAAAAATATAGGTTGCTGGGATGTAAACAGCGAACACTGTTTTCGAAGTCCAACAGTGTACTCACTAGACCAACAAACAACTTGCTGATGCTGGCTTCAAAAGTCTTCCTTAAACTATTATTCTAGATGTTTTCTGGAGCCACCTTGCTGTGTTTTAAGTGTTTGTAACTTGCATTACGGTTACTTGTCAACATTATGTAGACGCTATGTTTCGTTGTCGATGACAAGGAAGTTCAACTTCATGTGAGCAATGATCTGGTGCTCGAGCTTCCAAAAGTTGAATGAAAGTAAGAAGCATGTAGATAGATTGATAGATATACAGCTATAGATACAGATATATGTACAGACAGATATATTTATACAGCTGTGGACATGTATTTATTATATGGAGGTGTGCTGTGTGAAAACTAAAAGGTGATCAGTGTAAGATATTTCATTTATCTTATAACTAAAGACTCCCATTTTTTATTTATCCTTTCTGTCAGTCAGCAATGTGACATTAATACTTACTTTGCTCAAAAATACATTATAAATGGGCTGCCTTGTTGTTGTTTTTTTTTTCTTTTTTTGCTGTAGCTCTGAGGTTAACTTTAACTATGTTTAATGTTTTTGCAAATTTTTATTAGGTGAGTTGATAGTTCTCCAAACTGGTCATAGGTGTGTATTTTTTTTTTGTGAATATGTGCCTGTATGTGTGTGAGTGTGCACATGAGGTTGAATTCCATCCATTCTGTTCAGTAACATACAAACCTAACTTCTTTAATGTCCTTTATGATCTATGATTAAACAACCTTCAAACCCAGAGAGATTGTCCACATGCCTCCACACCAACCTGGATATAATCTCAGACCAGACTATCAGCCTCTTCAGAAATCTCCGATTCAACTCTTATTAATTAGTAACAAACAAACCTAACAACGTTCTTTATGTGTATAACCCAACACATTATTCCTAAATTAATTATTACATGGGGAACACCTGATGCTGCCTGTATTTCCTCAACCTTCCCACCTAATTTCTTCCCATGTAAGACTTAGAATCCATGCCAAGGCACCTTTCAACTTTCCTGATCCAAACCAAGCATGCATCCACCAGATCAAATTAAAACTGTCTTTGCCATCCATAAAATAAATGGGTGACCCAACAAGACAATGTTTCCATGTGCAAAATAAGAACAACAGTTAAACAAAACTGATAAACACCATTATCTTATGTAAAATTAAAACAGTTTAGATGACCATCTCTCCACCCTATGTAACAGCTCCAGTGATTTCCACTTTTCATCAAAATCAGATGTTCTGCCTATATAAATAAATATGTTGAAAACATATGCCCAACAATGCCATGACTATGGAATGCACTCCTAATCATAAACACAATCTGCCCTGTAACTATGACCTTGTCTTTACCCAAACAAAGAACAACTCAGCCAAAGCAACACTACAAACTGTAAGCAATTATCCAGCCCATGGTAGCAGGCAAAATGTAACACTATGTCATGCTCTTTCCTGTCTTGATCCTTTTATTGACGTACACATTAATTTACCACTGATGAATCTGTGATACAAATATCCCTCCATTGCAATGATCCAAACAATTCTCCAACCCTAAATGCTTCCCTATACATGAGCACCATTAGTGCTGCCAAACAGTGTAATCTATGTGGCAGTTAACAACACCCAAAGTCATTGTTTATTTAATGGTAAGTGACTGTCCACTCTCTGACCAAACAGTGTAATCTATGTGGCTGTTAACAACACCCAAAGTAATTGTTTATTTAATGGTAAGTGACTGTCCACTCTCTGACCAAACAGTGTAATCTATGTGGCTGTTAACAACACCCAAAGTCATTGTTTATTTAATGGTAAGTGACTGTCCACTCTGACCAAACAGTGTAATCTATGTGGCTGTTAACAACACCCAAAGTAATTGTTTATTTAATGGTAAGTGACTGTCCACTCTCTGACCATTAACTCTTAAACAGTTCTTAATCTTTCTATCACAACATAGGCTTTTGTAAAATCCCAAGAAGCCACTGATGAACCACATATTGTATCTTATCCACAAAATAACTGACCCCCTCCTATCCCAGGCTGGTAACTGCCTCACAAAAGTAGAAAATGCAGCTACTTCTGCACTATATGCCTTCCACGTGGAATTTGACCGTGATTTTGGAATCAACCATGCTACTACAGCTTTCCAAAACTCCACACCTCCTCTGGCAATCCCATTGGTTCTTGCATTGTGTCTAGTGCTAGAGACTGAAACCTGTAAAACTGAAAATGAGAAAGGCTATCCTCTATCTCATTACAGTGCCCAGGAACATGCCTGGCTGAAAAACTGAAATTAATAAACAAACTCTGCAACATTAACGTCTGTAAATACAGCAAAACCAAAAGTGACCTAGTCATTTTTCTAGCTAAAACCTAAGCAACAGCTTTGGTATTATAAAAATAAATCACTCTCCTATTCTGCAACTTCTCCTTCCAAACCACTAATGCCACCTAAATTGGCTTGAGTTCTAAAAATACCACATCTCTCCTCCAGTTATCCGGCCACTGTGCAGGTCAACTCACCGCAGACAACTCTCCATCACTATATGCCTCTATTCCATGAGCCACTGATACATCTATAAACAGAGCTATCTCCATATCCATCAACCATGCATCCTGCCAAAACAACACACCATTAAAACTTGGCAAAAACACAGACCATAATCTCAAATCTTCCCTCACCAATAGAGTAACCCTGACCCAATGGTACCTGATCCTACCACATATTAACAAATTAGCAACTGATGTAAAAAAAGTCTTAACAAAACACAGGAGCAGTAGAGCAGACCAAGGCTGAGTAATGGCATAAAAACACAGCAATTAGATGTATAAAAACATGAAACTATTTTATAAAATAAAAATAAAAAATAATATAATCAGAGTAATTAGTGTAGTACTTTTATTTTTATTTTCATTTTATTTATATTTCATATATATGTATATATATATATATATATATATATGCATTTTTTATATTGTATTTAATGTGTTTATATGATCTATAGATGGTGTCACTAATGGTTGCAAGTAGTTTTATTTGTTTAATTATTTGCTCTTGGGTGAGATAGTATTTAAGCAGGCTGCTTTTTTACTTGTGTATGGTCTGAAGAAGCCATGTTGGTGAAAGGGTTTACCAGTTTATGCCATCTGGTATCGTTTATTAAACAGTTTCATGTTTTTATACATCTAATTGCTGTGTTTTTATGCCATTACTCAGCCTTGGTCTACTCTACTGCTCCTGTGTTTTGTTTGGACTGATTATTTATTTATTTTATATATGTTAACCAAGTTTGTCAGAGGAGGCCCAGGGAGAAAAGCTCCAACATAGTACAATCTGCATTATAAATTAGCATTAATCAGCAATGTTACAGGATTATTACAAGGCATTAAGTAGCAGTACAATGTTATCCAGTGTTAATAGTCAGGAGTATAGCAAAGCTCTTTCAAGATGTATAAAAGTAATGTGTCATTAAGATGAATATAGTTTTTGGGGAAAGTGGTTACAAAATCCCAGTTTTATCATAATGTAGTTGCATGAAGGCAAGACAATTTGAATAGAATGTTTTTCTGAGGCGATTTGCTTAATAGGTTTTAGAAGACAGTAGAAAGAGAAGTCAAGGAAGATTAGAGAGAGCTAGTGAGAAGAGTGAGTTAAGGGCAGAAATTAATTAAGGTGTGAGAAGTAGGGGATGTTTTAGGAGGGAGAGTGCAGTGGCAGGACCAGTGACTTTTAAAGTTCTCTTTGGTGGCTGTCTTAAATTGTTTAGGATGTGTAGGGGTCCTGATTTCTAGTGAGAGCCTATTCCAGGCAATAGTGGGATGATAGCTGTACATGTTACGTCCAAATTTAGACTTGGGTTTGTAGATTTGTAGTAGGTCTTGGTTAGAGCTTCGGAGAGGTCTGGAGGGAGAATAATGGGAGATGAGAGGGGATAGTGCTGGGCAGTAGGAAGGCTGGTATAGGATAAAATGGATGATCTGGAGCTGAGAGAAAATAAGCTGGTGGGGCAATTCAAGCCAGTTTAGGTGTTTTAGAGAGAGACAGTGATGGGATTTGTAGGTTTGTTGGGCAGCAAATTTAGCTACCTTGTTGTAGGTAGATTAGAGTCTGGTCAGCAGTGTTGAGTTAAGATTTGTGACAATTTGAGAATTGTACATTAGACTGGGTAGAAAATAAGTAAGAGAGAGAATAATCTTGGCTTCAGAGCTAAGGAGTTTCTTGTTACGGTAAAGGATTCCTAGTTTTGAATGAGTCATGTTGATACAGTCATTAATAAATCAAATTTAAGCTGACTGTCAATAGTTACGCATAAGAGCTTAGTGCTGGATTATACCTTAATGGGAGTGTTATTAAGGGACTGTATGGAGAAGGAGTGTTTAATATTGTTGAATTTTTCAGGTAGGAAGAGTAACAGCTTTGTTTTTTTAGGATTAAGGATGAGCTGGTTGTTGGAGAGCCATGTTTCAACTATGTTAAAAGATGCCTGAATAGCTGAGAAGAGCTTATAGGGAGAGTTGGCTATGGTGATGACTGTGGAGTTATCTGCATATTGCACTAAAGAAGACTGAGGACAGGAGGTATGGAACTGATTAGTAAAGATATTAAAAAGTAAAGAACTTAGGATAGACCCTTGACGTACGCTCAACAGAGGGGCATTCGTTCCTTGGAGGTGTTTCATTTTATGTAAACAAAAGTCTTACCCAATCCTACCATCCATATAGAATTCATCAAACCAAGTAAATCCATCACTTCCATAACTCTCATCTTCTTCTCTTTGACCTACACAGTTTTATCATTCAACATTTTTATTTATTTATTTATTTTATTTTATTTTACATTTGTTGACCGGGCTAGTCTAGCTGGATACATGCCCATTTTCAGTAGAGGCCCGGGGAGATAAGCTGCACTTATAAAACTTTACTGATGCTAAGTATAAAAACTATTAAGAACTACATTCAAATATAAAAAATAATAATAAACAAGTGGTATAAAAAGTAATGGAGTGAAGAAAGTATTGTAGAACAAGATAGCAAGAAGTATCTAATAACATTTACATAGAGAGGGAAATGGAAAATAGATGAAAAGAAAGTGAATTTAGATTGGGGTGAAGTAAGTCAGATGAACATGAATTAATGTTAGTCAGGGTTGGTACAGGGACACAGCCATTGTGTTTTGAGGTAAAGCTTGAGTTTCTTTTTAAAGAGAGATTTTGAGGGAATAGATGAGAGTTCAGAGGGAAGCAGGTTCCAATAGTTTCCAACAGTGTTTGAGAAAAGAGAGTCTCCGGCCTTGTTGTTTGATTTGACAGTGTCTATAAGAAGTTTGTGTGCAGATCTAAGGGACTTTAGGTTGTGGTATGGGTGAATCAGGCTTGATAGTATAGGGGTTTTGTCTGGTTGATAAAGAATTTGATGGGCTATGCTAAACTGGTTAGTTTTTAGTTGCTGTTGATATTCCAGCCAGCCTAGTTGTTTTAGATTATTACAGTGGTGGGTTCTGTAAGGGTTTCCTGTGGCAAATCTGGCTATATTGTGGTAGGAGTTTTCTAGTTTTGACAGATTTCTTTTGGATAATTTAGTAAAAATTGGGGAGGCATAGAGAAGGGGTGAGATAAGGTGGGAGAGGGCTATAGTTGTTCTAGATTCTGGAGTGAGGAAAGGTTTAATTATGTAGAGAGAGCCTATTTTTTTGTTAATGCTTTTTAGTGTGTTGTTAATATGGGCATCGAAGTTAAGGTTGTTGTCTATGGTAATGCCTAGTAGTTTGGTAGTTGACTGTTGTGATATAGGTGTGCCATTTGTTGATGTTATGGTAAAATCAATGAGGGGAGATTTGCTTGAAGGTGTAAAAAGGAGCAGCTTAGTTTTTTTAGGGTTGAGTAGTAGACAGTGCTGGGAAAACCAGACTTCTACAGAGTTAAATATGTGTTGTGTGAGGGAGTGAAGGTGTGATACAGATGTGGCAGAGCAGATAAGTGTTGAATCGTCTGCGCACTGTATGCATGTGGCTTGGGGAGCGACATGGTGTAGGTCATTGATAAAAAAAGAAAATAGGAGGGGACCTAGTATAGACCCTTGTGGGACTCCAATGTTGACAGGTAACTGGGAGGATAGAGTGGAGTTCCAGAGTACTGCTTGATGTCTGTTTTGTAAGTAGGACTTAAACCAATTAAGCGATTGGGTATCAATTGAAGTGGATTGGAGAATGTGAATGAGTATTTGGTGGTTGACCATGTCAAAGGCTTTGGATAGATCTAAGAAAAGTGCTGAGGAGAGGGTGTTATTGTTGCGATTTTTGTTGATTGTGTCTGTAAAGGAGAGGAGGGCAGTGGTGGTACTGTGGGATTGTCTGAAACCGTGCTGGGTGTTAGAGAGTAGGTTATTATGGAGAAGGTGTTGAAGCAATTGTTTGTGTATACACCTTTCCATGATCTTAGATAAGGGTGAAAGAAGGGCTATGGGGCGGTAATTAGATATTTCAGTAGAATTTCCACCCTTATGGAGTGGGATAATGTGGGAGATTTTCCAGAGTTTAGGGACATATCCTTCAGGGATGGTTCTGTTGATCAGAATTGAGATTGGTAAGGCTATTGCTTTAGCTGCTAATTGCAGATATTCTGCGGGTAATAGGTCAGCAGAGGGAGTACATGGTTTGAGTTTTTTTAGAAGGGAGAGAATATAAGTAGTTGGGACTGGTTGGAAGTGAAAAGTAGGGGGTGGGTTTAGTTTGCTCATTGACATGTGTGCATTTTTGATGGGAAGTTGACTTGCTAAGGTTTGAATAGTTTCTATGAAGAAGGAATTAAAGGAAGTTGCTGTTTGGTTGGGGTTATTTATGTCAGAGCCTTGTGGGTCGGGTGTGACAGGTTTACTTGGCTGTAGTAATTGGTTTATGGTTGCCCAGAATTTTTGGGGGTTGTTTTGGGGAGAATGTTGTGGTTTCAGGTAGTAATTTTTTTTATCGTTCATTATTAATTTCTTGGTCTCATTTCTTAGTTGCTTAAAGGTTTGGAAGTCTGTGGTGTTTTTAGTTAAGCAAGATTTGTTCCAGGCTTTATTCCTGAGAGTGATTTTTTGTTTGGTTTCTATTGATAGCCAGGGGGCAGGTTTAGTTTTGATTCTGATGGAGCGTGAGGGGGCATGATAGTTGAGGATAGTTAGAAACTTAGCATTAAAGACATCAACAGCTTCATCTAGTTGAAGATGTTTTAAGGGTGTCCAGTTGCATGCTTCTAGTTCATTTTGAAACAACTCCACGTTGAATTTCTTTTTGGATCTGATTGTTCTGGTTATTATTTGGGTAGGAGGGTTGGTTTTAAGCCTGATGATGTAGGTTAGTAAGTGGTCACTTATATCATCAGGGAGTGTTCCTGTTTTATAGGTATGGGGTTGGTTGTTGGTGAGTATCCAGTCTATGGTACTTTCTTTTTTGTTAACTTTATTTATTCTAGTGGGGGAGGTGATGGTCTGAGAGAATCCATAAATGTTAATATGGCTAGTAGGTTGTTTGTTGTTATAAGATTCCCAATCAATGTTTACATCACCTAAGATGATTATCTCTTGGGGTAAGTTTAGTGATAGCCAACATAGGATCTTTTCGATGGTGGAAACGTTATTACCAGGGGGTAGATAGATGCAGATAATATAGATTGATTTGACTGGGTTTATTTCAAGTTTGGTAATAAGAATTTCAGCATTTGAGTCCTGGGGAGGTTTTTGGTGGTATGTGGTTATTTGAAGGTTAGATTTAAATAATATTGCAATACCTCCGCCTTTTTTGATAGTCTGTCGAGACGTAAGATGTTATAGCCAGGTGGAATGATTTCACTATCTTTTGTTGAGGGTTTTAACCAGGTTTATGTTAGGCAAATAATATCAAAGGAGTACAGCTGTAGGAGAGCATGTAGTTGAGTTGTTTTATTATTAATGCTACGTATGTTAAGGCTGGCTACTGAGAGTGAGTTTTTGGGTTGTCTAAGCAGTGGGTTAACAATGGGGTCTGGTTTACTGGATTGATTTAAGGAGGTGTCAGTTGGGCCTGGGTTTGGGTGAATATCTCCATTCTTAAGTAGGAGGAGTAGGGTTAGGTAGGTAATTTTTGTATATTTACTATGTGGGAGAGGTATCCTTATGGGATTAGGGTATACAAGTTTGATGTGGGTAATTCTATGATATTTGGGTAATAGATAGCTAGGTATTGAAGTTATGTTGATGTAATGGTTGGGGTAGATGGGAACTAAGGAGGCAGTTTGTTTGTGTGGTGTGTTAAGGTGTGAGAGTAGTGGTTGTTCATAGGAGGTAGTAAGGTGTGCTAATAATAGAGTGATAGTAAGAGAGAACAAGATTATGGTATGTTTGAGTGCTAGGGTGGGATGTTTAAACATTGTAAAGGTAGATATTAATTGTAGTTACTAGTACAAGTGTTGTGGGTGTGGTATTGTTAGAGTAATTACATGGTATATGTGAAAGGGTGTGGTTATGGGAAGAGGTAATGGGAGAAGAGAGAGCAGGTTGGATAGTTGTAGTTGGGCTGTAATTAGAGGACCAGGAGAGGGGTGTGTCTAGGTAGGTATATCTGTAGATGCACTGGGGGTGGGTGAGATTTGGGGGTAGGGTAGGGGAGCGGAGTGAGCCCGCAGGGCGAACGGAGCGAGTAGAGACAAGACAGAGAAGTTAGCAGGGAAACAATCAGTAATACAGGTATCTAAGGTAAGAGCAGGTAAGTTGTGAGTGGAGAAGGTTAGATGATACAGGAGAAAGAAGAAGAAAGGCTTCCTGAGGGGTAAGCACTAAAAAGTACCAGGTA